>NC_068935.1:117982392-118302376 GCF_023091745.1 Budorcas taxicolor | reverse complement strand
TAGTAGAGATAGTACTTAGGAGTTTGCACGGATGTGGCTTTTACAAGGAAGTTCAGTTCAGTTCAGTCACTCAGGAGTGTCCGACTCTGCGACCCCATGAAATGCAGCACGCCAGTCCTCCCTGTCCATCACCAGCACCCAGAGTTCACTCAGACTCACGTCCATCGAGTCAGTGATGCCATCCAGCCATCTCATCCTCGGTCGTCCCCTTCTCCTCCTGCCCCCAATCCCTCCCATGATCGGAGTCTTTTTCCAGTGAGTCAGCTCTTCTCATGAGGTGGCCAAAGTACTGGAGTTTCAGCTCTAGCGTCATTCCTTCCAAAGAAATCCCAGGGCTGATCTCCTTCAGAATGGACTGGTTGGATCTCCTTGCAGTCCAAGGGACTCTCCAGAGTCTTCTCCAGCACCACAGTTCAAAAGCATCCGTTTCTTCGGCGCTCAGCCTTCTTCACAGTCCAGCTCTCACATCGTACGTGACCACAGGAAAAAACCACAACCTTGACGAGACGGCCCGTAGTCGGCAACGTAATGTCTCTGCTTTTGAATGTGCTATCCAGGTTGGTCATAACTTTTCTTCCAGGAGGTAAGCGTGTTTTAATTTCATGGCTGCAGTCACCATCTGCAGTGATTTTGGAGCCCAGAACAATAAAGTCTGACACTGTTTCCACGGTTTCCCCATCTGTTTCCCACGAAGTGATGGGACCGGATGCCATGATCTTCGTTTTCTGAATGTTGAGCTTTAAGCAACGTTTTCACTCTCCACTTTCACTTTCATCAACAGGCTTTCTAGTTCCTCTTCACTTTCTGCCATAAGGGTGGTGTCATCTGCATATCTGAGGTTATTGATACTTCTCGCGACAGTCTTGATTCCAGCTTGTGTTTCTTCCAGTCCAGCGTTTCTCATGATGTACTCTGCCTATAAGTTAAGCAAGCAGGGTGACAATATACAGCCTTGATGTACCCCTTTTCCTATTTGGAACCAGTCTGTTGTTCCATGTCCAGCTCTAACTGTTGCTTCCTGACCTGCATACAGATTTCTCCAGAGGCAGGTCAGGTGGTCTGGTATTCCCATCTCTTTCAGTAGTTTCCACAGGTTACTGTGAAGCCATTCATTAAAGAGACAGGAGCTGAGACAGGACTCGGGTGCAGGACTACTGAGGAGAACACCACCCGATCGTGTAGGGAGTCCTGCAGGGACAACCCTATACTTACTCTTAGACCTGTGCCATCAGGCAGCTTCCTGCAAGGAAAGTCTCAAGTAGGTGAGGACCTCGTTGTAAGGACAGTGACAGAAGGAGGTGCCCAAGGTCCGGGAAGGAGTGTAATTGAGCAGCTTATGTGAAACTGAGGGTGCCCTCCACTCCCAGAGGGGGCGCCAGAGATCGAGGCACTATCTATGGTGAGGCGCTCACTTCCTCCTAGGTAGTAGCTAGCGCTCACTTCTTGCTAGGCGGCTAAGGAAGGAGAGCGAGTTTGCCTCTGGCGGTGGTGCGTGTGCTCAGGCGTGTGAGCATTTCCAGGCTCCAGCAGGAACCTAGTCAAGGTGAGGAGCCTGAATGACGAATGGGAGACACCCCCCCCAAACTCCCAACCTCCCCCACCCCGTGTCGCCCGGCCCTCCCGTCCGTGCCTTGTCCCCAGCTCCGTGCATCGTCCCCCCTTCCCGGTGCCTCGTCCCCTCCCCCCCCCCCCCCACACCCGGTGCCTCGCGCCCACAAAAGCCCTGACGCTCTGGTGGAGGAAGATTCCTGCCCAGAGGCTCTCCGGGAGGTGAGGACCTTGGTTGGAGTGGGTGGCCCCAGTTCAGAGGGGGAAGAAGACCCTAACAAGGGTCTGAGAGAGGAAACGCAGGTGGAAAGTCCGAACGAGGCCCTGCTTGTTGCTCAGAGGACCCAAGCATGGCGGTCAGGTAGAGGCGAGCCTTCCTTTTCTATGGGATGGATTAGGAGCTCGAGCGCCTCGCCCTGAAGGAATTCGAGGGCGCAACTCTTGAGTGAGGTCTGAGGGGACCTCAACCCCAGAACAGTGAAGTGGCACAGGACTTGTGTTTCCGGTCAAGCTTGGCAAGACCCGAACATGGGGATCAGCCTGACTTCTTTGAGGAGGGTCTTGGAGATTGTGAAGGTGTTGACTTTTTTAGGGGAGGGGCCTCAAGGTAGCAAAGGAAAGCATTCTAGGGTGGCCAGGGGTTGGGATGAGGACCCTCTGTGAGGACAGAGGGAATTCCTGCCCTGCTGGCAGCCTGGCGTGTCTGTGCAACTGGTGATGTGATGACCGACACTCGTTTTCTCTTAGGGTATCGCGAGGATAGAATTGTGAAGGGATGGGGGACGGGGGGGGGCGAGGCAGGAAGGCGGCACGTGGGGCAGGTGAAAGATTTTATTTATAAGGAGTAGTTTATTCCCCCACAGTAGAAGGACTTCCAGATCTCTCCAGGAGTTGTATGGGGGTACGAAAGAATCCATCCCCTATTCTCAGCCTTAGAGACCATGGGAAAGTGGGAGGACCCTCATTATGTTACTGGGTGGTTGTCTCAGGAGAGGCTGGCAGGAAGACAGAAATCCCAGACCATGCAAAGGGTCAAAGGAAAGATTGAGAGGACTACCGGTCATCGAATCAGTTCATTTCATTCTAGTCACTCAGTCATGTCTGACTCTTTGTGACCCCAAGGACTGCAGCATGCCAGGCTTCCCTGTCCGTCGCCAACTCCCGGCACTTAATGAAAACTCATGTCCATCGAGTTGGTGATGCCATCCAACCATCTCACCCTCTGTTGTCCCCTTGTCCTCCCGTCGTCAATATTTCCCAACATCAGGGTCTTTTCCAATGAATCAGTTCTTCCCATAAAGTGCCCAAAGTATTCAGCTTCAGCATCAGTCCCTCCAATGAATATTCAGGACTGATTTCCTTTAGGTTTGACTCGTTTAATCTCCTTGCAGCCTAAGGGACTCTCAAGAGTCTTCTCCAATACCACAGTTCAGAGCATCAATTCTTTGGTGCTCAGCTTTTTTTAACAGTCCAACTCTCACATCCATGCAGTCCAGTTCAGTCGCTCAGTCATGTCCGACTCGTTGCGACCCCATGAAGCACAGCATGTCAGGCCTCCCTGTCCATCACCAACTCCCAGAGTTCACTCAGACTCACGTCCATCGAGTCCGTGATGCCATCCAGCCATCTCATCCTCGGTCGTTCCCGTCTCCTCCTGCCCCACATCCCTCCCAGGATCAGAGTCTTTTCCAGTGAGTCAGCTCTTCGCATGAGGTGGCCAAAGTATTGGAGTGTCAGCTTTAGCATCATTCCTTCCAAAGGACACAGTCATACAAGATAGGGTTTATCAAATTCATTTGGTAGATGAAGAACTTGCATTATTCTCATATTCACAAGGTGGTAAGTAACAGAGCTAGACTGGACTCCTGGTCTGAGCTTCTCTAGGGCACACTCTTTTCTACCACTCCCATCCTGAAGTTGACCTTGTGTATTTTTACTCACTTTTCTTCTCTCTATTCTGGAATATATCTCAGGTGATTGAAGAAACAATAAAACTAAAATGCAGTGTGTGCCCAAAGAACTGCATTGAAATACATAAGCAGGGGAATAAGAACCCAAATAATGAGGGGTATGAATAATGAAAAGAACGTTACGACCCGGTAACAATATGAAAATTTATATGTGGAGTGTCAGTTAACCATGAAATGGGGGGGGGGGGGTCTCACGAAATTATCAGGCTCCCCCAATTTCTGTAGTATGCAAGTCTCATAGAACAGAAGTTGTATCGGAAGCCAAATCTGGGTGGTAAAGAGAAGAAAGAAATCGGCATGTTTTTTGATTTTCTCTCTGAAAGCTCAACTCCTATCTAAGTCCTCTACCTGGCACTTCAGCTTCCCTATCTTACATCATTCCTGGGACACAGACCCATTGCCCTTAAGACTCATAGTAGAGATAGTACTTAGGAGTTTGCACGGATGTGGCTTTTACAAGGAAGTTCAGTTCAGTTCAGTCACTCAGGAGTGTCCGACTCTGCGACCCCATGAAATGCAGCACGCCAGTCCTCCCTGTCCATCACCAGCACCCAGAGTTCACTCAGACTCACGTCCATCGAGTCAGTGATGCCATCCAGCCATCTCATCCTCGGTCGTCCCCTTCTCCTCCTGCCCCCAATCCCTCCCATGATCGGAGTCTTTTTCCAGTGAGTCAGCTCTTCTCATGAGGTGGCCAAAGTACTGGAGTTTCAGCTCTAGCGTCATTCCTTCCAAAGAAATCCCAGGGCTGATCTCCTTCAGAATGGACTGGTTGGATCTCCTTGCAGTCCAAGGGACTCTCCAGAGTCTTCTCCAGCACCACAGTTCAAAAGCATCCGTTTCTTCGGCGCTCAGCCTTCTTCACAGTCCAGCTCTCACATCGTACGTGACCACAGGAAAAACCACAACCTTGACGAGACGGCCCGTAGTCGGCAACGTAATGTCTCTGCTTTTGAATGTGCTATCCAGGTTGGTCATAACTTTTCTTCCCAGGAGTAAGCGTGTTTTAATTTCATGGCTGCAGTCACCATCTGCAGTGATTTTGGAGCCCAGAACAATAAAGTCTGACACTGTTTCCACGGTTTCCCCATCTGTTTCCCACGAAGTGATGGGACCGGATGCCATGATCTTCGTTTTCTGAATGTTGAGCTTTAAGCCAACGTTTTCACTCTCCACTTTCACTTTCATCAACAGGCTTTCTAGTTCCTCTTCACTTTCTGCCATAAGGGTGGTGTCATCTGCATATCTGAGGTTATTGATACTTCTCGCGACAGTCTTGATTCCAGCTTGTGTTTCTTCCAGTCCAGCGTTTCTCATGATGTACTCTGCCTATAAGTTAAGCAAGCAGGGTGACAATATACAGCCTTGATGTACCCCTTTTCCTATTTGGAACCAGTCTGTTGTTCCATGTCCAGCTCTAACTGTTGCTTCCTG
Organism: Budorcas taxicolor; assembly: GCF_023091745.1. Taxonomy (NCBI): domain Eukaryota; kingdom Metazoa; phylum Chordata; class Mammalia; order Artiodactyla; family Bovidae; genus Budorcas; species Budorcas taxicolor. Next base: position 118,297,424 of record NC_068935.1, on the reverse strand, counting down.
ACCTGCATACAGATTTCTCCAGAGGCAGGTCAGGTGGTCTGGTATTCCCATCTCTTTCAGTAGTTTCCACAGGTTACTGTGAAGCCATTCATTAAAGAGACAGGAGCTGAGACAGGACTCGGGTGCAGGACTACTGAGGAGAACACCACCCGATCGTGTAGGGAGTCCTGCAGGGACAACCCTATACTTACTCTTAGACCTGTGCCATCAGGCAGCTTCCTGCAAGGAAAGTCTCAAGTAGGTGAGGACCTCGTTGTAAGGACAGTGACAGAAGGAGGTGCCCAAGGTCCGGGAAGGAGTGTAATTGAGCAGCTTATGTGAAACTGAGGGTGCCCTCCACTCCCAGAGGGGGCGCCAGAGATCGAGGCACTATCTATGGTGAGGCGCTCACTTCCTCCTAGGTAGTAGCTAGCGCTCACTTCTTGCTAGGCGGCTAAGGAAGGAGAGCGAGTTTGCCTCTGGCGGTGGTGCGTGTGCTCAGGCGTGTGAGCATTTCCAGGCTCCAGCAGGAACCTAGTCAAGGTGAGGAGCCTGAATGACGAATGGGAGACACCCCCCCCAAACTCCCAACCTCCCCCACCCCGTGTCGCCCGGCCCTCCCGTCCGTGCCTTGTCCCCAGCTCCGTGCATCGTCCCCCCTTCCCGGTGCCTCGTCCCCTCCCCCCCCCCCACACCCCGTGCCTCGCGCCCACAAAGCCCTGACGCTCTGGTGGAGGAAGATTCCTGCCCAGAGGCTCTCCGGGAGGTGAGGACCTTGGTTGGAGTGGGTGGCCCCAGTTCAGAGGGGGAAGAAGACCCTAACAAGGGTCTGAGAGAGGAAACGCAGGTGGAAAGTCCGAACGAGGCCCTGCTTGTTGCTCAGAGGACCCAAGCATGGCGGTCAGGTAGAGGCGAGCCTTCCTTTTCTATGGGATGGATTAGGAGCTCGAGCGCCTCGCCCTGAAGGAATTCGAGGGCGCAACTCTTGAGTGAGGTCTGAGGGGACCTCAACCCCAGAACAGTGAAGTGGCACAGGACTTGTGTTTCCGGTCAAGCTTGGCAAGACCCGAACATGGGGATCAGCCTGACTTCTTTGAGGAGGGTCTTGGAGATTGTGAAGGTGTTGACTTTTTTAGGGGAGGGGCCTCAAGGTAGCAAAGGAAAGCATTCTAGGGTGGCCAGGGGTTGGGATGAGGACCCTCTGTGAGGACAGAGGGAATTCCTGCCCTGCTGGCAGCCTGGCGTGTCTGTGCAACTGGTGATGTGATGACCGACACTCATTTTCTCTTAGGGTATCGCGAGGATAGAATTGTGAAGGGATGGGGGACGGGGGGGGGGGGGGCGAGGCAGGAAGGCGGCACGTGGGGCAGGTGAAAGATTTTATTTATAAGGAGTAGTTTATTCCCCCACAGTAGAAGGACTTCCAGATCTCTCCAGGAGTTGTATGGGGGTACGAAAGAATCCATCCCCTATTCTCAGCCTTAGAGACCATGGGAAAGTGGGAGGACCCTCATTATGTTACTGGGTGGTTGTCTCAGGAGAGGCTGGCAGGAAGACAGAAATCCCAGACCATGCAAAGGGTCAAAGGAAAGATTGAGAGGACTACCGGTCATCGAATCAGTTCATTTCATTCTAGTCACTCAGTCATGTCTGACTCTTTGTGACCCCAAGGACTGCAGCATGCCAGGCTTCCCTGTCCGTCGCCAACTCCCGGCACTTAATGAAAACTCATGTCCATCGAGTTGGTGATGCCATCCAACCATCTCACCCTCTGTTGTCCCCTTGTCCTCCCGTCGTCAATATTTCCCAACATCAGGGTCTTTTCCAATGAATCAGTTCTTCCCATAAAGTGCCCAAAGTATTCAGCTTCAGCATCAGTCCCTCCAATGAATATTCAGGACTGATTTCCTTTAGGTTTGACTCGTTTAATCTCCTTGCAGCCTAAGGGACTCTCAAGAGTCTTCTCCAATACCACAGTTCAGAGCATCAATTCTTTGGTGCTCAGCTTTTTTTAACAGTCCAACTCTCACATCCATGCAGTCCAGTTCAGTCGCTCAGTCATGTCCGACTCGTTGCGACCCCATGAAGCACAGCATGTCAGGCCTCCCTGTCCATCACCAACTCCCAGAGTTCACTCAGACTCACGTCCATCGAGTCCGTGATGCCATCCAGCCATCTCATCCTCGGTCGTTCCCGTCTCCTCCTGCCCCACATCCCTCCCAGGATCAGAGTCTTTTCCAGTGAGTCAGCTCTTCGCATGAGGTGGCCAAAGTATTGGAGTGTCAGCTTTAGCATCATTCCTTCCAAAGGACACAGTCATACAAGATAGGGTTTATCAAATTCATTTGGTAGATGAAGAACTTGCATTATTCTCATATTCACAAGGTGGTAAGTAACAGAGCTAGACTGGACTCCTGGTCTGAGCTTCTCTAGGGCACACTCTTTTCTACCACTCCCATCCTGAAGTTGACCTTGTGTATTTTTACTCACTTTTCTTCTCTCTATTCTGGAATATATCTCAGGTGATTGAAGAAACAATAAAACTAAAATGCAGTGTGTGCCCAAAGAACTGCATTGAAATACATAAGCAGGGGAATAAGAACCCAAATAATGAGGGGTATGAATAATGAAAAGAACGTTACGACCCGGTAACAATATGAAAATTTATATGTGGAGTGTCAGTTAACCATGAAATGGGGGGGGGGGGTCTCACGAAATTATCAGGCTCCCCCAATTTCTGTAGTATGCAAGTCTCATAGAACAGAAGTTGTATCGGAAGCCAAATCTGGGTGGTAAAGAGAAGAAAGAAATCGGCATGTTTTTTGATTTTCTCTCTGAAAGCTCAACTCCTATCTAAGTCCTCTACCTGGCACTTCAGCTTCCCTATCTTACATCATTCCTGGGACACAGACCCATTGCCCTTAAGACTCATAGTAGAGATAGTACTTAGGAGTTTGCACGGATGTGGCTTTTACAAGGAAGTTCAGTTCAGTTCAGTCACTCAGGAGTGTCCGACTCTGCGACCCCATGAAATGCAGCACGCCAGTCCTCCCTGTCCATCACCAGCACCCAGAGTTCACTCAGACTCACGTCCATCGAGTCAGTGATGCCATCCAGCCATCTCATCCTCGGTCGTCCCCTTCTCCTCCTGCCCCCAATCCCTCCCATGATCGGAGTCTTTTTCCAGTGAGTCAGCTCTTCTCATGAGGTGGCCAAAGTACTGGAGTTTCAGCTCTAGCGTCATTCCTTCCAAAGAAATCCCAGGGCTGATCTCCTTCAGAATGGACTGGTTGGATCTCCTTGCAGTCCAAGGGACTCTCCAGAGTCTTCTCCAGCACCACAGTTCAAAAGCATCCGTTTCTTCGGCGCTCAGCCTTCTTCACAGTCCAGCTCTCACATCGTACGTGACCACAGGAAAAACCACAACCTTGACGAGACGGCCCGTAGTCGGCAACGTAATGTCTCTGCTTTTGAATGTGCTATCCAGGTTGGTCATAACTTTTCTTCCCAGGAGTAAGCGTGTTTTAATTTCATGGCTGCAGTCACCATCTGCAGTGATTTTGGAGCCCAGAACAATAAAGTCTGACACTGTTTCCACGGTTTCCCCATCTGTTTCCCACGAAGTGATGGGACCGGATGCCATGATCTTCGTTTTCTGAATGTTGAGCTTTAAGCCAACGTTTTCACTCTCCACTTTCACTTTCATCAACAGGCTTTCTAGTTCCTCTTCACTTTCTGCCATAAGGGTGGTGTCATCTGCATATCTGAGGTTATTGATACTTCTCGCGACAGTCTTGATTCCAGCTTGTGTTTCTTCCAGTCCAGCGTTTCTCATGATGTACTCTGCCTATAAGTTAAGCAAGCAGGGTGACAATATACAGCCTTGATGTACCCCTTTTCCTATTTGGAACCAGTCTGTTGTTCCATGTCCAGCTCTAACTGTTGCTTCCTGACCTGCATACAGATTTCTCCAGAGGCAGGTCAGGTGGTCTGGTATTCCCATCTCTTTCAGTAGTTTCCACAGGTTACTGTGAAGCCATTCATTAAAGAGACAGGAGCTGAGACAGGACTCGGGTGCAGGACTACTGAGGAGAACACCACCCGATCGTGTAGGGAGTCCTGCAGGGACAACCCTATACTTACTCTTAGACCTGTGCCATCAGGCAGCTTCCTGCAAGGAAAGTCTCAAGTAGGTGAGGACCTCGTTGTAAGGACAGTGACAGAAGGAGGTGCCCAAGGTCCGGGAAGGAGTGTAATTGAGCAGCTTATGTGAAACTGAGGGTGCCCTCCACTCCCAGAGGGGGCGCCAGAGATCGAGGCACTATCTATGGTGAGGCGCTCACTTCCTCCTAGGTAGTAGCTAGCGCTCACTTCTTGCTAGGCGGCTAAGGAAGGAGAGCGAGTTTGCCTCTGGCGGTGGTGCGTGTGCTCAGGCGTGTGAGCATTTCCAGGCTCCAGCAGGAACCTAGTCAAGGTGAGGAGCCTGAATGACGAATGGGAGACACCCCCCCCAAACTCCCAACCTCCCCCACCCCGTGTCGCCCGGCCCTCCCGTCCGTGCCTTGTCCCCAGCTCCGTGCATCGTCCCCCCTTCCCGGTGCCTCGTCCCCTCCCCCCCCCCCCCACACCCGGTGCCTCGCGCCCACAAAGCCCTGACGCTCTGGTGGAGGAAGATTCCTGCCCAGAGGCTCTCCGGGAGGTGAGGACCTTGGTTGGAGTGGGTGGCCCCAGTTCAGAGGGGGAAGAAGACCCTAACAAGGGTCTGAGAGAGGAAACGCAGGTGGAAAGTCCGAACGAGGCCCTGCTTGTTGCTCAGAGGACCCAAGCATGGCGGTCAGGTAGAGGCGAGCCTTCCTTTTCTATGGGATGGATTAGGAGCTCGAGCGCCTCGCCCTGAAGGAATTCGAGGGCGCAACTCTTGAGTGAGGTCTGAGGGGACCTCAACCCCAGAACAGTGAAGTGGCACAGGACTTGTGTTTCCGGTCAAGCTTGGCAAGACCCGAACATGGGGATCAGCCTGACTTCTTTGAGGAGGGTCTTGGAGATTGTGAAGGTGTTGACTTTTTTAGGGGAGGGGCCTCAAGGTAGCAAAGGAAAGCATTCTAGGGTGGCCAGGGGTTGGGATGAGGACCCTCTGTGAGGACAGAGGGAATTCCTGCCCTGCTGGCAGCCTGGCGTGTCTGTGCAACTGGTGATGTGATGACCGACACTCGTTTTCTCTTAGGGTATCGCGAGGATAGAATTGTGAAGGGATGGGGGACGGGGGGGGGCGAGGCAGGAAGGCGGCACGTGGGGCAGGTGAAAGATTTTATTTATAAGGAGTAGTTTATTCCCCCACAGTAGAAGGACTTCCAGATCTCTCCAGGAGTTGTATGGGGGTACGAAAGAATCCATCCCCTATTCTCAGCCTTAGAGACCATGGGAAAGTGGGAGGACCCTCATTATGTTACTGGGTGGTTGTCTCAGGAGAGGCTGGCAGGAAGACAGAAATCCCAGACCATGCAAAGGGTCAAAGGAAAGATTGAGAGGACTACCGGTCATCGAATCAGTTCATTTCATTCTAGTCACTCAGTCATGTCTGACTCTTTGTGACCCCAAGGACTGCAGCATGCCAGGCTTCCCTGTCCGTCGCCAACTCCCGGCACTTAATGAAAACTCATGTCCATCGAGTTGGTGATGCCATCCAACCATCTCACCCTCTGTTGTCCCCTTGTCCTCCCGTCGTCAATATTTCCCAACATCAGGGTCTTTTCCAATGAATCAGTTCTTCCCATAAAGTGCCCAAAGTATTCAGCTTCAGCATCAGTCCCTCCAATGAATATTCAGGACTGATTTCCTTTAGGTTTGACTCGTTTAATCTCCTTGCAGCCTAAGGGACTCTCAAGAGTCTTCTCCAATACCACAGTTCAGAGCATCAATTCTTTGGTGCTCAGCTTTTTTTAACAGTCCAACTCTCACATCCATGCAGTCCAGTTCAGTCGCTCAGTCATGTCCGACTCGTTGCGACCCCATGAAGCACAGCATGTCAGGCCTCCCTGTCCATCACCAACTCCCAGAGTTCACTCAGACTCACGTCCATCGAGTCCGTGATGCCATCCAGCCATCTCATCCTCGGTCGTTCCCGTCTCCTCCTGCCCCACATCCCTCCCAGGATCAGAGTCTTTTCCAGTGAGTCAGCTCTTCGCATGAGGTGGCCAAAGTATTGGAGTGTCAGCTTTAGCATCATTCCTTCCAAAGGACACAGTCATACAAGATAGGGTTTATCAAATTCATTTGGTAGATGAAGAACTTGCATTATTCTCATATTCACAAGGTGGTAAGTAACAGAGCTAGACTGGACTCCTGGTCTGAGCTTCTCTAGGGCACACTCTTTTCTACCACTCCCATCCTGAAGTTGACCTTGTGTATTTTTACTCACTTTTCTTCTCTCTATTCTGGAATATATCTCAGGTGATTGAAGAAACAATAAAACTAAAATGCAGTGTGTGCCCAAAGAACTGCATTGAAATACATAAGCAGGGGAATAAGAACCCAAATAATGAGGGGTATGAATAATGAAAAGAACGTTACGACCCGGTAACAATATGAAAATTTATATGTGGAGTGTCAGTTAACCATGAAATGGGGGGGGGGGGGTCTCACGAAATTATCAGGCTCCCCCAATTTCTGTAGTATGCAAGTCTCATAGAACAGAAGTTGTATCGGAAGCCAAATCTGGGTGGTAAAGAGAAGAAAGAAATCGGCATGTTTTTTGATTTTCTCTCTGAAAGCTCAACTCCTATCTAAGTCCTCTACCTGGCACTTCAGCTTCCCTATCTTACATCATTCCTGGGACACAGACCCATTGCCCTTAAGACTCATAGTAGAGATAGTACTTAGGAGTTTGCACGGATGTGGCTTTTACAAGGAAGTTCAGTTCAGTTCAGTCACTCAGGAGTGTCCGACTCTGCGACCCCATGAAATGCAGCACGCCAGTCCTCCCTGTCCATCACCAGCACCCAGAGTTCACTCAGACTCACGTCCATCGAGTCAGTGATGCCATCCAGCCATCTCATCCTCGGTCGTCCCCTTCTCCTCCTGCCCCCAATCCCTCCCATGATCGGAGTCTTTTTCCAGTGAGTCAGCTCTTCTCATGAGGTGGCCAAAGTACTGGAGTTTCAGCTCTAGCGTCATTCCTTCCAAAGAAATCCCAGGGCTGATCTCCTTCAGAATGGACTGGTTGGATCTCCTTGCAGTCCAAGGGACTCTCCAGAGTCTTCTCCAGCACCACAGTTCAAAAGCATCCGTTTCTTCGGCGCTCAGCCTTCTTCACAGTCCAGCTCTCACATCGTACGTGACCACAGGAAAAACCACAACCTTGACGAGACGGCCCGTAGTCGGCAACGTAATGTCTCTGCTTTTGAATGTGCTATCCAGGTTGGTCATAACTTTTCTTCCCAGGAGTAAGCGTGTTTTAATTTCATGGCTGCAGTCACCATCTGCAGTGATTTTGGAGCCCAGAACAATAAAGTCTGACACTGTTTCCACGGTTTCCCCATCTGTTTCCCACGAAGTGATGGGACCGGATGCCATGATCTTCGTTTTCTGAATGTTGAGCTTTAAGCCAACGTTTTCACTCTCCACTTTCACTTTCATCAACAGGCTTTCTAGTTCCTCTTCACTTTCTGCCATAAGGGTGGTGTCATCTGCATATCTGAGGTTATTGATACTTCTCGCGACAGTCTTGATTCCAGCTTGTGTTTCTTCCAGTCCAGCGTTTCTCATGATGTACTCTGCCTATAAGTTAAGCAAGCAGGGTGACAATATACAGCCTTGATGTACCCCTTTTCCTATTTGGAACCAGTCTGTTGTTCCATGTCCAGCTCTAACTGTTGCTTCCTGACCTGCATACAGATTTCTCCAGAGGCAGGTCAGGTGGTCTGGTATTCCCATCTCTTTCAGTAGTTTCCACAGGTTACTGTGAAGCCATTCATTAAAGAGACAGGAGCTGAGACAGGACTCGGGTGCAGGACTACTGAGGAGAACACCACCCGATCGTGTAGGGAGTCCTGCAGGGACAACCCTATACTTACTCTTAGACCTGTGCCATCAGGCAGCTTCCTGCAAGGAAAGTCTCAAGTAGGTGAGGACCTCGTTGTAAGGACAGTGACAGAAGGAGGTGCCCAAGGTCCGGGAAGGAGTGTAATTGAGCAGCTTATGTGAAACTGAGGGTGCCCTCCACTCCCAGAGGGGGCGCCAGAGATCGAGGCACTATCTATGGTGAGGCGCTCACTTCCTCCTAGGTAGTAGCTAGCGCTCACTTCTTGCTAGGCGGCTAAGGAAGGAGAGCGAGTTTGCCTCTGGCGGTGGTGCGTGTGCTCAGGCGTGTGAGCATTTCCAGGCTCCAGCAGGAACCTAGTCAAGGTGAGGAGCCTGAATGACGAATGGGAGACACCCCCCCCAAACTCCCAACCTCCCCCACCCCGTGTCGCCCGGCCCTCCCGTCCGTGCCTTGTCCCCAGCTCCGTGCATCGTCCCCCCTTCCCGGTGCCTCGTCCCCTCCCCCCCCCCCACACCCCGTGCCTCGCGCCCACAAAGCCCTGACGCTCTGGTGGAGGAAGATTCCTGCCCAGAGGCTCTCCGGGAGGTGAGGACCTTGGTTGGAGTGGGTGGCCCCAGTTCAGAGGGGGAAGAAGACCCTAACAAGGGTCTGAGAGAGGAAACGCAGGTGGAAAGTCCGAACGAGGCCCTGCTTGTTGCTCAGAGGACCCAAGCATGGCGGTCAGGTAGAGGCGAGCCTTCCTTTTCTATGGGATGGATTAGGAGCTCGAGCGCCTCGCCCTGAAGGAATTCGAGGGCGCAACTCTTGAGTGAGGTCTGAGGGGACCTCAACCCCAGAACAGTGAAGTGGCACAGGACTTGTGTTTCCGGTCAAGCTTGGCAAGACCCGAACATGGGGATCAGCCTGACTTCTTTGAGGAGGGTCTTGGAGATTGTGAAGGTGTTGACTTTTTTAGGGGAGGGGCCTCAAGGTAGCAAAGGAAAGCATTCTAGGGTGGCCAGGGGTTGGGATGAGGACCCTCTGTGAGGACAGAGGGAATTCCTGCCCTGCTGGCAGCCTGGCGTGTCTGTGCAACTGGTGATGTGATGACCGACACTCATTTTCTCTTAGGGTATCGCGAGGATAGAATTGTGAAGGGATGGGGGACGGGGGGGGGGGGGCGAGGCAGGAAGGCGGCACGTGGGGCAGGTGAAAGATTTTATTTATAAGGAGTAGTTTATTCCCCCACAGTAGAAGGACTTCCAGATCTCTCCAGGAGTTGTATGGGGGTACGAAAGAATCCATCCCCTATTCTCAGCCTTAGAGACCATGGGAAAGTGGGAGGACCCTCATTATGTTACTGGGTGGTTGTCTCAGGAGAGGCTGGCAGGAAGACAGAAATCCCAGACCATGCAAAGGGTCAAAGGAAAGATTGAGAGGACTACCGGTCATCGAATCAGTTCATTTCATTCTAGTCACTCAGTCATGTCTGACTCTTTGTGACCCCAAGGACTGCAGCATGCCAGGCTTCCCTGTCCGTCGCCAACTCCCGGCACTTAATGAAAACTCATGTCCATCGAGTTGGTGATGCCATCCAACCATCTCACCCTCTGTTGTCCCCTTGTCCTCCCGTCGTCAATATTTCCCAACATCAGGGTCTTTTCCAATGAATCAGTTCTTCCCATAAAGTGCCCAAAGTATTCAGCTTCAGCATCAGTCCCTCCAATGAATATTCAGGACTGATTTCCTTTAGGTTTGACTCGTTTAATCTCCTTGCAGCCTAAGGGACTCTCAAGAGTCTTCTCCAATACCACAGTTCAGAGCATCAATTCTTTGGTGCTCAGCTTTTTTTAACAGTCCAACTCTCACATCCATGCAGTCCAGTTCAGTCGCTCAGTCATGTCCGACTCGTTGCGACCCCATGAAGCACAGCATGTCAGGCCTCCCTGTCCATCACCAACTCCCAGAGTTCACTCAGACTCACGTCCATCGAGTCCGTGATGCCATCCAGCCATCTCATCCTCGGTCGTTCCCGTCTCCTCCTGCCCCACATCCCTCCCAGGATCAGAGTCTTTTCCAGTGAGTCAGCTCTTCGCATGAGGTGGCCAAAGTATTGGAGTGTCAGCTTTAGCATCATTCCTTCCAAAGGACACAGTCATACAAGATAGGGTTTATCAAATTCATTTGGTAGATGAAGAACTTGCATTATTCTCATATTCACAAGGTGGTAAGTAACAGAGCTAGACTGGACTCCTGGTCTGAGCTTCTCTAGGGCACACTCTTTTCTACCACTCCCATCCTGAAGTTGACCTTGTGTATTTTTACTCACTTTTCTTCTCTCTATTCTGGAATATATCTCAGGTGATTGAAGAAACAATAAAACTAAAATGCAGTGTGTGCCCAAAGAACTGCATTGAAATACATAAGCAGGGGAATAAGAACCCAAATAATGAGGGGTATGAATAATGAAAAGAACGTTACGACCCGGTAACAATATGAAAATTTATATGTGGAGTGTCAGTTAACCATGAAATGGGGGGGGGGGTCTCACGAAATTATCAGGCTCCCCCAATTTCTGTAGTATGCAAGTCTCATAGAACAGAAGTTGTATCGGAAGCCAAATCTGGGTGGTAAAGAGAAGAAAGAAATCGGCATGTTTTTTGATTTTCTCTCTGAAAGCTCAACTCCTATCTAAGTCCTCTACCTGGCACTTCAGCTTCCCTATCTTACATCATTCCTGGGACACAGACCCATTGCCCTTAAGACTCATAGTAGAGATAGTACTTAGGAGTTTGCACGGATGTGGCTTTTACAAGGAAGTTCAGTTCAGTTCAGTCACTCAGGAGTGTCCGACTCTGCGACCCCATGAAATGCAGCACGCCAGTCCTCCCTGTCCATCACCAGCACCCAGAGTTCACTCAGACTCACGTCCATCGAGTCAGTGATGCCATCCAGCCATCTCATCCTCGGTCGTCCCCTTCTCCTCCTGCCCCCAATCCCTCCCATGATCGGAGTCTTTTTCCAGTGAGTCAGCTCTTCTCATGAGGTGGCCAAAGTACTGGAGTTTCAGCTCTAGCGTCATTCCTTCCAAAGAAATCCCAGGGCTGATCTCCTTCAGAATGGACTGGTTGGATCTCCTTGCAGTCCAAGGGACTCTCCAGAGTCTTCTCCAGCACCACAGTTCAAAAGCATCCGTTTCTTCGGCGCTCAGCCTTCTTCACAGTCCAGCTCTCACATCGTACGTGACCACAGGAAAAACCACAACCTTGACGAGACGGCCCGTAGTCGGCAACGTAATGTCTCTGCTTTTGAATGTGCTATCCAGGTTGGTCATAACTTTTCTTCCCAGGAGTAAGCGTGTTTTAATTTCATGGCTGCAGTCACCATCTGCAGTGATTTTGGAGCCCAGAACAATAAAGTCTGACACTGTTTCCACGGTTTCCCCATCTGTTTCCCACGAAGTGATGGGACCGGATGCCATGATCTTCGTTTTCTGAATGTTGAGCTTTAAGCCAACGTTTTCACTCTCCACTTTCACTTTCATCAACAGGCTTTCTAGTTCCTCTTCACTTTCTGCCATAAGGGTGGTGTCATCTGCATATCTGAGGTTATTGATACTTCTCGCGACAGTCTTGATTCCAGCTTGTGTTTCTTCCAGTCCAGCGTTTCTCATGATGTACTCTGCCTATAAGTTAAGCAAGCAGGGTGACAATATACAGCCTTGATGTACCCCTTTTCCTATTTGGAACCAGTCTGTTGTTCCATGTCCAGCTCTAACTGTTGCTTCCTGACCTGCATACAGATTTCTCCAGAGGCAGGTCAGGTGGTCTGGTATTCCCATCTCTTTCAGTAGTTTCCACAGGTTACTGTGAAGCCATTCATTAAAGAGACAGGAGCTGAGACAGGACTCGGGTGCAGGACTACTGAGGAGAACACCACCCGATCGTGTAGGGAGTCCTGCAGGGACAACCCTATACTTACTCTTAGACCTGTGCCATCAGGCAGCTTCCTGCAAGGAAAGTCTCAAGTAGGTGAGGACCTCGTTGTAAGGACAGTGACAGAAGGAGGTGCCCAAGGTCCGGGAAGGAGTGTAATTGAGCAGCTTATGTGAAACTGAGGGTGCCCTCCACTCCCAGAGGGGGCGCCAGAGATCGAGGCACTATCTATGGTGAGGCGCTCACTTCCTCCTAGGTAGTAGCTAGCGCTCACTTCTTGCTAGGCGGCTAAGGAAGGAGAGCGAGTTTGCCTCTGGCGGTGGTGCGTGTGCTCAGGCGTGTGAGCATTTCCAGGCTCCAGCAGGAACCTAGTCAAGGTGAGGAGCCTGAATGACGAATGGGAGACACCCCCCCCAAACTCCCAACCTCCCCCACCCCGTGTCGCCCGGCCCTCCCGTCCGTGCCTTGTCCCCAGCTCCGTGCATCGTCCCCCCTTCCCGGTGCCTCGTCCCCTCCCCCCCCGCCCCCACACCCCGTGCCTCGCGCCCACAAAGCCCTGACGCTCTGGTGGAGGAAGATTCCTGCCCAGAGGCTCTCCGGGAGGTGAGGACCTTGGTTGGAGTGGGTGGCCCCAGTTCAGAGGGGGAAGAAGACCCTAACAAGGGTCTGAGAGAGGAAACGCAGGTGGAAAGTCCGAACGAGGCCCTGCTTGTTGCTCAGAGGACCCAAGCATGGCGGTCAGGTAGAGGCGAGCCTTCCTTTTCTATGGGATGGATTAGGAGCTCGAGCGCCTCGCCCTGAAGGAATTCGAGGGCGCAACTCTTGAGTGAGGTCTGAGGGGACCTCAACCCCAGAACAGTGAAGTGGCACAGGACTTGTGTTTCCGGTCAAGCTTGGCAAGACCCGAACATGGGGATCAGCCTGACTTCTTTGAGGAGGGTCTTGGAGATTGTGAAGGTGTTGACTTTTTTAGGGGAGGGGCCTCAAGGTAGCAAAGGAAAGCATTCTAGGGTGGCCAGGGGTTGGGATGAGGACCCTCTGTGAGGACAGAGGGAATTCCTGCCCTGCTGGCAGCCTGGCGTGTCTGTGCAACTGGTGATGTGATGACCGACACTCGTTTTCTCTTAGGGTATCGCGAGGATAGAATTGTGAAGGGATGGGGGACGGGGGGGGGCGAGGCAGGAAGGCGGCACGTGGGGCAGGTGAAAGATTTTATTTATAAGGAGTAGTTTATTCCCCCACAGTAGAAGGACTTCCAGATCTCTCCAGGAGTTGTATGGGGGTACGAAAGAATCCATCCCCTATTCTCAGCCTTAGAGACCATGGGAAAGTGGGAGGACCCTCATTATGTTACTGGGTGGTTGTCTCAGGAGAGGCTGGCAGGAAGACAGAAATCCCAGACCATGCAAAGGGTCAAAGGAAAGATTGAGAGGACTACCGGTCATCGAATCAGTTCATTTCATTCTAGTCACTCAGTCATGTCTGACTCTTTGTGACCCCAAGGACTGCAGCATGCCAGGCTTCCCTGTCCGTCGCCAACTCCCGGCACTTAATGAAAACTCATGTCCATCGAGTTGGTGATGCCATCCAACCATCTCACCCTCTGTTGTCCCCTTGTCCTCCCGTCGTCAATATTTCCCAACATCAGGGTCTTTTCCAATGAATCAGTTCTTCCCATAAAGTGCCCAAAGTATTCAGCTTCAGCATCAGTCCCTCCAATGAATATTCAGGACTGATTTCCTTTAGGTTTGACTCGTTTAATCTCCTTGCAGCCTAAGGGACTCTCAAGAGTCTTCTCCAATACCACAGTTCAGAGCATCAATTCTTTGGTGCTCAGCTTTTTTTAACAGTCCAACTCTCACATCCATGCAGTCCAGTTCAGTCGCTCAGTCATGTCCAACTCGTTGCGACCCCATGAAGCACAGCATGTCAGGCCTCCCTGTCCATCACCAACTCCCAGAGTTCACTCAGACTCACGTCCATCGAGTCCGTGATGCCATCCAGCCATCTCATCCTCGGTCGTTCCCGTCTCCTCCTGCCCCACATCCCTCCCAGGATCAGAGTCTTTTCCAGTGAGTCAGCTCTTCGCATGAGGTGGCCAAAGTATTGGAGTGTCAGCTTTAGCATCATTCCTTCCAAAGGACACAGTCATACAAGATAGGGTTTATCAAATTCATTTGGTAGATGAAGAACTTGCATTATTCTCATATTCACAAGGTGGTAAGTAACAGAGCTAGACTGGACTCCTGGTCTGAGCTTCTCTAGGGCACACTCTTTTCTACCACTCCCATCCTGAAGTTGACCTTGTGTATTTTTACTCACTTTTCTTCTCTCTATTCTGGAATATATCTCAGGTGATTGAAGAAACAATAAAACTAAAATGCAGTGTGTGCCCAAAGAACTGCATTGAAATACATAAGCAGGGGAATAAGAACCCAAATAATGAGGGGTATGAATAATGAAAAGAACGTTACGACCCGGTAACAATATGAAAATTTATATGTGGAGTGTCAGTTAACCATGAAATGGGGGGGGGGGTCTCACGAAATTATCAGGCTCCCCCAATTTCTGTAGTATGCAAGTCTCATAGAACAGAAGTTGTATCGGAAGCCAAATCTGGGTGGTAAAGAGAAGAAAGAAATCGGCATGTTTTTTGATTTTCTCTCTGAAAGCTCAACTCCTATCTAAGTCCTCTACCTGGCACTTCAGCTTCCCTATCTTACATCATTCCTGGGACACAGACCCATTGCCCTTAAGACTCATAGTAGAGATAGTACTTAGGAGTTTGCACGGATGTGGCTTTTACAAGGAAGTTCAGTTCAGTTCAGTCACTCAGGAAGTCCGACTCTGCGACCCCATGAAATGCAGCATGCCAGTCCTCCCTGTCCATCACCAGCACCCAGAGTTCACGCAGACTCACGTCCATCGAGTCAGTGATGCCATCCAGCCATCTCATCCTCGGTCGTTCCCTTCTCCTCCTGCCCCCAATCCCTCCCAGGATCGGAGTCTTTTCCAATGAGTCAACTCTTCTCATGAGGTGGCCAAAGTACTGAAATTTCAGCTTTAGCATCATTCCTTCCAAAGAAATCCCAGGGTTGATCTTTAGAATGGACTGGTTGGATCTCCTTGCCGTCCAAGGGACTCTCAAGAGTCTTCTCCAGCACCACAGTTCAAAAGCATGAATTCTTTTGTGCTCAGCCCTCTTCACAGTCCAACTCTCATATCCATACATAACCAATGGAGAACCCATAGCCTTGGCTAGACGGACCTTTGTTTGCAAAGTAGTATCTGCGCTTTTCTATATGCTATCTAGGTTGGGTATAACTTTCCTTCCCGGGATTAAGCGTGTTTTAATTTCATGGCTGCAATCACCATCTGCAGTGATTTCGGAGCCCCCCAAAATAACGTCTGACACTGTTTCCACTGTTTTCCCATCCATTTCCCATCAAGTGATGGTATCAGATGCCATGATCTTAATTTTCTGAATGTTGAGCTTTAAGGCAACTTTTTCACTCTCCTCTTTTCCTTTCATCAAGAGACTTTTTAGTTCGTCTTCACTTTCTGCCATAAGAGTTTTGTCATCTCCATATCTGAGGTTATTGATATTTTTCCTGGCAACCTTGATTCCAGCTTCCACGTCTTCCAGCACAGATTTTCTCATGATGTACTCTGCATATAAGTTAAATAAGCAGGGTCACAGTATTCAGCCTTGATGTACTCCTTTTCCTATTTGAAACCAGTCTGTTGTTCCATGTCCAGTTCTAACTCCTGCCCTGACCTGCATAGAGATTTCTCAAGAGGCAGGTCAGGTGGTCTGTTATTCCCATCTCTTTCAGAGTTTTCAACAGTTTATTGTGATCCACACAGTCAAAGGTTTTGGCATAGTCAATAAAGCCGAAATACATGTTTTCTGGAACTCTGTAGCTTTTTCGATGATCCAACAGATGCTGGCAATTTGATCTCTGGTTTCTCTGCCTTTTCTCAAAGCAGCTTGAGCATCTGGTAGTTCATGGTTCATGTACTGCTGAAGCCTGGCTTGGAGAATTTTGAGCATTACTTTACTAGCGTGTGAGATGAGTGCCTTTTTTAGGTAGATTGAGGATTTTTTGGCATTGCCTTCCTTGGAATTGGAATGAAAACTGACCTTTTCCATACATGACTACTGGAAAAACCATAGCTTAGACTAGATGGGCCTTTGTCAGCAAAGTAATGTCTCTGCTTTTTAATATGCTATCTAGTTTGGTCATAGCTTTTCTTCCAAGGAGCAAGGGTCTTTTAATTTCATGGTTGCAGTCACCATCTGCCATGATTTTGGAGCCCAAGAACATACAGTCTCTCACTGTTCCCATTGTTTCCCCATCTATTTGCCATGAAGTGATGGGACTGGATGCCATGATCTTAGTTTTTTAAATGTTGAGTTTTAAGCCAACTTTTTCACTCTCTTTCACCAAGAGGCTCTTTGGTTCTTCTTTGCTTTCTGCCATAAGGGTGGTGTCATCTGCATATCTGAGGTTATTGATGTTTCTCCCAGCTATCTTGATTCCAGCTTGTATTTCATCCCCCGTGGCATTTCATATAAGTTAAATAAGCAGAGTCACAATAGATGACAAAAAATCTAGGCCCCACGTTTTTCATTCAGAACTTGCAGGCTCAGGGCAGGACTGTCAGGCTGAGGCTGACAATCCACATCAAATCTGAGAGAGAAGAGTATGAGGTTAGTATGATGTTGCAGCCACCATTCAGCAGAGGGGAAGCATACCAGGTACCTCCTGGCGACCAGGTGAGCATCCTTAATGAGAATTGAGGACCCAAGCAGCCCCTGAAGGAGTGGGTTCCACATAGCTCTCAGTTGGGTATCCTCCGACAGAGAGAAGGGCTAAGGAACACCTTCACTTCCTCCCCTGGGGTCTCAGGGAAGTGCTGACTTTGGTTTTAGGTGTCGTCTTCAAAGTATCAGAAAAGAGGAGGCTCTAGACCTGCCAACAATTGACTATATGACTATGATGATCCTGACTATAAACTGAGAATACCCTCAAACCCAGATCAGAGGCTCCCTACTGGCAGCCCCTGCTGTCACCCTTGAATACCCCTAGCAGGGTTGGCAGGCTGCATTCTAAGGCTCTAATATCCTCCACAGTTTTCTCAGGGGACAGGCTGATCAAAACAGAAGCCTTGAGAGGTCCTCGACCAGTGCCCCAAGGACCCTGCAATGGTGGCCTTGGTTAAAGCCAAGGTGGCATCTCCCTGCTGAGGTGCTTACAGCATCTTATTCTCCTTCCTCCAGGTGTCCGTGTCTTCTGAGCTCCTGTCTAGACTCCTTCCTGCTGTCCCTGACCATGCCTCGAAGTAAGAAGAGTAAGGCCCGTGGTGGTGATAAATGCCCCCAAGCCCAAGGCAAGACCCAGAGTTGTGGGGGTGCTCAGGCCATAGCAGCAGCAGGAGAGGAGTCCACTACCTCCTCTCTTCAGTGTGAAGCTATTACCCAGAGTCTGCCTGGTGCTGAGTCATGTAGCACTTCGCAGGAGCCTCAAAGAATACCAACCATCGCCGCTGCTGCAGTCGTTTCTTACACTAGATCTAGTGAAGCATTCGATGGCCAATATAAGTATAGGGCACTTGCCTATGAGGTCCCACCCTTCACTGAGACCCCAGGAACTGACTGTTTAACCAGGAAAGCTAGCTTGTTGGAGCAGTTCCTTCTGTACAAGTATAAAATGAAGCAGCTCATGATGAAGGAAGACATGCTGAAGATTATCCACCAAAGCCACCATGACCGATTTGCCGAGATTCTCAAGAGAGCCTCTGAGCGCATTGAGCTAGTCTTTGCGGTAGAGCTGAAGGAAGTCGACTCAGTTGTTCCCTGCTATAATCTGGTCAGCAAATTGAAACTCCCCAACAATGGGAGGGTGCGTGGCGGAAGGGGTTTACCCAAGACTGGTCTCCTGATGAATCTCCTGGGTATGATCTTCCTGAAGGGCAACTGTGCCGCTGAGGAAGACATCTGGAAATACCTGGGTACGATGCGAGTATATGCTGGAAGAAAGCACCTTATCTATGGAGAGCCCAGAAAGCTCATCACCAAAGATTTAGTGAGGCTGAAGTATCTGGAGTACCGCCAGGTTGCCAACAGTGATCCTCCACGTTATGAGTTTCTCTGGGGCCCAAAAGCACATCTTGAAACCAGCAAGATGAAAGTCCTGGAATTTTTGGCAAAGGTCAATGATGCTGTTCCCAGTGACTTCCCCACTTATTATGAAGAAGCTTTGCGAGATGAAGAAGAGAAAGCCCAAGGCATGCATGCAGCCAGGCCTGACACTACTGTCAAAGTCAGTACACCTCCCAGGGACATGGTCAATATTATCATCCCACCCGTAAGGAAGTATGTGAAGTTTTTACCCCCAGACAGGAAAATATAACATCACAATAGGGATTATATTCTTGGAAATGTGAAAGAATCCCATAGTAAAATATTTAGGATAATGGAATAGAAAACAAGTAAAACATGGTCAATGTTAGTTTTTCTTGTTCCTTTTAGTCTTTAGCTTTGTTAAAGTAATTGATCTGTAGTCTGAGTTCCTTAGCGTCTTCAAGAAAGTAGGAGAAATAAAGTGTTATTAGAGTAGACCTTGTGTTTATTGGCTCTTTTATTCATCAAACGTTGAGAATCTGCTCTTGGGAAGGCTCAACGCTAGTACTGGGGATGCTAATGTAAAGAAAACCCAGCCTCTACTCAGAATTTTAGAGCTTATGGGTTACACTCATATGAGTAAGATACTGAAATATTCTCTATGACTTATACGTAAAGTAAAAAGACTGGTTGAAGTGGAGGGTATTCCTTATGATGGCCCTGCCTGCCTGGCTGCTCAATCACTTAAGTCATGTACGACCCCATGGATGATAGCCCACCATGCCCCTCTGGTACATGGAATTTTCCCAGAAAGAATACCAGAGTGGGTTGCAATGCCCTCCTCCTGGCGATCTTCCCGACCCAGGGGTTGAACCCACGTCTCCTGTGCCTCCTGCATTGCAGGAGGATTCTTTGCCACTGGGTGATGGCAGTTAAGTGTAAATTTCCTGAGTAAGGAAGTTTGGGACTTTAGGAAACTATGAGTCTTCAGTGGAATGTAATTGTCATTTCTGTTGTGTGGTGGGCTAGCTGAGGTCCTGAAGTGGTGAGTAGAGGCCAAACCTTCCAACAGTTGATAGAAAAAGCCCTATATTAGTCTGCTCAAGCTGCTGTAACAATACCATAGATAGGGTGGCTTAAACAACAGACATTTATTTTTCACAGTTACAGAAGTTGGGAAGTCCACAATCAATGTGCCAGTGGATTCTGTTCCTGGTGAGAGCTCTCTTTCTGGCTACCTTCTCTCTGTCCTCATATGATGGAGAGAGAGAATTCTGGTCTCTCTTGCTCTTCTTCTAAGATGCCTAGTTGCATCATAGGTGCCCCATCCTCATGACCTCATCTAAACCTAATTATCTTCCTAAACTTCCACCTTCACATACAATTACATGGACACGATGGGAAGGAGGAAGGGGTTAGGGCTTCAACACATGTATTTTGCCAGGGACACAAACATCTAGTCTATAATGGAAAACTGCTGCCACAAATTATTTTGGGATTGTGGATAAACTATAGAAAAATCTCCACCAGGGGCAGGAGAGGAAGGTGTCCTTTGCTCTCGTTCTAGTGCAGATGAACACAGTGTGCAGACTAGGTGTTCTACGCACATCATTTCCAGGGAGTTTCTGAAAAATAATGGAGATGTTCCCCTTGGGTGAGATGCCAAGAAACCACTGTGCTGGTACTGTTTGCCCCAAGCTGGGACAGCCAGGGTCTGATCCATTATAAAGGCATTTTAGCTAGGTTATCTTAAGTAGAGTTTGGCAAACTCATGAGGGATAGCTTTTTTACGAGAGTGTAATAAATGTAAACAGAGCTGGTTTGGATGCAAGGACACCTGGAAGGAATGGTACGGTAATCTCCTAGATAGATGACATCTAGGAGCTTGAGCTGTACCCAGCTAGGCACAACAACTCCATACCGAAATTAAGTGATAGATGCTCAAATGGGTAAAGTTAGTTTTGCCAGCTAGAGAGACTTTTTGGTTGATTCAGTATTCTTTCTCCAAGAATATTACATATTTGAAATTTCCTGAATTAAACATTCCAAGGGAGGTAAATGCTATCATCTGAGATGAAAATAATATAAATTACTGCTATTCTTTAAATATTGGGTGATATTTGCTGGTCCTCTTGCCATGTGATTTATATATGGTACATACATTTCAACCATCTTACAAGATAGGGCTTAGCAAACTCAGCAGATGAAGAACTCACAGTTTTCTCAAGTTCACAAGACTGGTTATAAGCAGAGCTGGGAACAGACTCCTGGTCTCAATTTGTCTACAGGCCATACTGTTTCATTCCTCCCAGCCTGGGGCAGACCTGTCTCTTAATTCACTTTTCTTTGCACTGTGTATCTCAATAAAAAGGCCCTTGAAGTTAAAGTGCTAAAAGCAAGTCTACTGAAGGGGAGAGTGAATATGAGAATAGATCAGTATGTGGGAACTGTCCCTGGGTTTCATTTGCCTGGGATCCTACCGAGAGCTAGCTCTGTCCAGAAACTAGTATTTTGTTCAGCTCCAGTTCTTTCCACCATTACAGCATCCTCTCCTCTCCTGACCCCAGACTTCCCCAGTGTGTCCTCCTTCCAGCTCTGGAACCTGACCTCCTGCTGACCAGTTCTCTGCAGCCTCTTGTGAGGGCTACACTCTGCTCTCAGTGGAGTTGACAGTCCATATCTTCTGCTGTCCCCCCCTGCCTTAGAGCATCTCAACTCCCTGGATATCACTTCCTTTATCATGGATGTGTACCATCTTTATTTTCCTATTTATGTGGTAATTTGGAGATCTTTTTTTCTCTAAATGTTTCTCTGTATCACTGTCTCTCTTTGTCTGTCTCTTCATTATTTTTCAAAAATTGTCTCTTTTAGTAGATGGTTTAAATAGCTTCTGAGTACATTTATGAATCACTTGTTTATATATTTATTGCTGTGTATCAAGTTTGCAAGTAGGAAATTTACATTTTGTGAATCAAAGTGGGACATTTTCATTCTTTTTTTTTTAATTTTTTTTTACTTTACAATACTGTATTGGTTTTGCCATACATTGACATGAATCCACCACAGGTGTACATGAGTTCCCAATCCTGAAACCCCCTCCCACCACCCTCCCCATATCATCTCTCTGGGTCATTCCAGTGCACCAGCCCCAAGCATCCTGTATCCTGTATCGAACCTAGACTAGTGATTCGTTTCTTACATGATAGTATACATGTTTCAATGCCATTCTCCCAAATCATCCCACCCTCTCCCTTTCCCACAGAGTCCAAAAGTCTGTTCTTTACATCTGTGTCTCTTTAGCTGTCTCACATACAGGGTTATCATTACCATCTTTCTAAATTCCATATATATGCGTTAGTATACTGTATTGCTGTTTTTCTTTCTGGCTTACTTCACTCTGTATAATTGGCTCCAGTTTCATCCACCTCATTAGAACTGATTCAAATGTATTCTTTTTAATGGCTGAGTAATACTCCATTGTGCATATGTACCACAGCTTTCTTATCTGTTCATCTGCTGATGGACATCTAGGTTGCTTCCATGTCCTGGCTATTATAAACAGTGCTGCGATGAACATTGGGGTACACGTGTCTCTTTCAATCCTGGTTTCTTCGGTGTGTATGGCCAGCAGTGGGATTGCTGGGTCAAAAGGCAATTCTATTTGTAGTTTTTTAAGGAATCTCCACACTGTTCTCCATAGTGGCTGTACTAGTTTGCATTCCCACCAACAGTGTAAGAGGGTTCCCTTTTCTCCGCACCCTCTCCAGCATTTATTGCTTATAGACTTTTGGATCGCAGCCATTCTGACTGGTCTGAAATGGTACCTCATTGTGGTCTTGATTTGCATTTCTCTGATAATGAGTGATGTTGACCATCTTTTCATGTGTTTGTTAGCCATCTGTATGTCTTTGGAGAAATGTCTATTTAGTTCTTTGGCCCATTTTTTGATTGGGTCATTTATTTTTCTGGAATGGAGCTGCATACGTTGCTTGTATATTTTTGAGATTAGTTGTTTGTCAGTTGCTTCATTTGCTATTTTCTCCCATTCTGAAGGCTGTCTTTTCATCATTCTTATTTTTTGATTCAGAATGGGTAACATGACTTTGGAATAGGTGTTACTTTAGAAAAGTAAAGTATGTCACCAGAAAAATTGTCGGGATCGAGAAATAGAGCAAAAGAAAGTAAAAGATTGTCACTTCCTGTCTTCCTTATCTTTAGTCTGTTGTACAGTAAAAATTAAATGACACATACCTGCATTTGTTTAGCTTAGCTAAGAATTTAGGAGAAATTAAATCTTAATAAATTAGATAATATGCTCCCAGGCTCATTTATTCCCTTAACACCAATTGGGCATCTGCTCTTTGGAGTACACTGTGTTATTTCTGGGTGCTAGGATCTGTGTGTCTAACAGCAGTAATCTTATAATGAAGATGATAAGATATTATGGTAAGCCAGAGGGCAGTTAAAAAGAGAGTGAGGGAGTAGAGGTCTAGATAAATGCAATGAAGTGGAAGTTAAGTTTAAATGCTCCAAGCTACATTCACTTGGGAAATTGCAAGCTCTTCAGACTAAAGTTTAAGTTTAGTTATGTCCTGGGGAGTTTAGTGGGAGTGAGGAACAAAGGTCAGCTCTTTGCAAGATGTATCTCAGAATGGAGAGACTTAAGCTTGGAGCACAATGACACCTTTATCACCAGATATAATGACACCTTTATCATTATGTAATTCCCTTCTTTAATCCCTGATACTTTTCTGTGCTTTGAACTCTGCTCTGTCTGTAATTAGTACAGCCACTCCCACTTTATTTTGATTAATGTTACCAAGGTATATCCTTCTCTGTTCCTTTACTTTAATCTGTGTCT
This sequence comes from Budorcas taxicolor, assembly GCF_023091745.1. NCBI lineage: Eukaryota > Metazoa > Chordata > Mammalia > Artiodactyla > Bovidae > Budorcas > Budorcas taxicolor. Next base: position 118,274,502 of record NC_068935.1, on the reverse strand, counting down.
TTGTATTTAAAGTGGGTTTCTTTCTTTATACAACGTATTGTTGGGGTTTGGTTTTTGGTCTACACTGATAATCTGTGCCTTTTAATGGGTGATTTTAGACTGTTGATATGCAAAGTAATTATTGATGTGATTGGGTTAATATCTACCATATTTGCTACTGTTTTGTATTTGTGGCCTTTTTTCCCCTCTTTTTTTTTGTTTTATACTCTTTTTGCTCTGTTTGTGGTTTTTAGGCTAATTAGCATGATTGGGGGAATCATTTCACAATGTACATATATATCAATATCACATTTCACACCTTACATATATGTAATGTTTATTGGTCATTCATATTAATACCTCAATAAAACTGGAAATAATTAGTTGAGCTTTTATGTGATTCCAATTTCTATACTTTAGCATATCAATTATTTTTTAAAATTTACTTTCAGTGGTGGCCCTAATGTTTGTAATACACATTTACACCTAATTCAAGTTCACTTTGCAATAACGCTCTATTATTTTACGTATAGTGCAAGTAGGTCATAATCACAGAGTAGTCCTAATTATTCCCTCCTGTCCCTTGATTATTTCTCTTATTCATTTTGCTTATACATAGGCCATAATTGGACTTCCCAGGTAGTGCTAGTGGTAAAGAACCCACCTGCCAATGCAGGTTAGATGTAAGAGATGCAGGTTCGATCCCTGGGTCGGGAAGATCCCCTGGAGAAGGGCACAGCAATCCACTCCAGTATTCTTGCCTGGAGAATCCCATGGACAGAGGAGCCTGGCAGGCTACAGTCTATAGGGTCCAACAGAGTTGGACATGAGTGAAGCAACTTAGCACACATGCAGGCCATAATCATCTAAAAAGTTGTTGCAAATATTGTTTTGAACAAACTGATACCTGTTAGATCAATTATGAATGAGAAAAATATGTTTTCTTTCACTTCCATTTATTCTACCTCTAATTCTCTTCTCTTTAGAAGGATTCAATATCATTTTCCTTCTTTTTGAAGAATTTCCTTTATTTCTTACAAGGTCGATCTACTAGTAACAAGTCTCTTCAATTTTTGTTTGTCTGGGAAAGTCTTTATTTGTTCTTCCCTTTTGAGGGATAATTTTGCAGGATAGAGAATTCCTATATTTTTTTCCTCTCAACACTTAAATGTTGAGAGGAAAAAGTACTCCCCTTTTTTCTGGTTTGTATGGTTTCTGAGGAATAGTCAAATATAAGTCTTATCTTTGCTCTTCTACAGATAGGCTGTTTTTCCTCTGGCTTCTTTTAAAATTTATCTTTATCTTTGATTTTCTGCAGTTTGATGTGTGGGTTTTTTTTGTTTGTTTGTTTGTTTGTTTTTGTTTTTTTGACACCATCAAGTGGTTCTCTAATTCTCAGCAGACAGTGACTGGGTGTCCTGCAAATATAACTCAGTTCTGACACTGTCTACCTGGAGAATGCATCACAGCCCCCAGGTTAAAGGTTCAGTCCTACAAGACTGAGTCTACTTCAAATGGCAGTCACGGCTTATTTTTGCTTCTTCTTGTGGGTTCTGTTTGTTTGCTTCATTAATTTCCTGAACTCACTTTTTAAGATTCCTTGTAATGAGTGGTCACTGACTCTGTTCAATTAGTTGATTGATCAGCTAGTGACTTTACAGAGATTTCTTAATGCCTGAAATAAAAAATATAAATCACCTCCATTCTTTGCAGATGGGCTTTATGTTTTTGTGTTGGAGCATGCCTTCTACAATCAGTTGGGCAGTTTGCAACTTTGCTTATACTTTTGTTTGCACAGAGTCTAACTGTGAGCCTTAGGTAAGAGACTAGGGCCTTTCAGGTATATATATATTTAGCATTATCTAGTTCTGGGGATTCATATGATACTCCAGATTCTCAGAAATATATAGTAGCTTTAGAAAGCTCCTTTCCCCCAAAGCGTCTCATTGTTTACCTTTCTTCCCATGCCTTTTGGTTTGTCTATGATTTGTTCCAACTGTTATCTTTCAGGCACCAGTGGCTTATACATTTAACTCTAGATATTTCTGATAAACATCTTGCAGTAAAATGCCTCTTCCCTGGCAGAGTTTAGAAAAACAAAGGAGTCCTTTGAACACATCCTTCAGGGAGCCATTGGATAGGCCAAAACAACTACAATTCCCTCAGAACAGGCCACTTTTCCCTCTCTAAAATAAGGAACCCATATCTGGAAAATTGGCTCCCTTCCTTAAGGCCAGTACTCACTGGAGGAGCCAGGTAAGAGGTAGGTGAAAATTCCATGAAGTTTGCTTATCAAGATTCAGGCTCCCCCTTTTTTTTCTAGTCAATGATTTTATCTTTTTTTTTATAGTTGATTTACAATATTGCTCAGTGTTGTGGTTTCTGCTGTATAGCAAAATGAGGCAGTGATACATATATATACATATATATATATACACACATACACACATATTCTTATCCATTATGGTTTATTATAGGATATTGAATATAGTTCCCTGTGCTATAATGGTAGGACCTTGTTGTTTATCTATTTCAAATATAGTAGTGTGTATCTGCTAACCCCAAAATCCTAATTTATCCCTCACCTACCCCTATCCCATTTGGTAACTAACCATAAGTCTGTTTTCTGTGTCTGTGAGTTTGCTTTCATTTTGCAAATAACCTCATTTGTGTCATATTTTAGATTCCATATATAAGTGATATTATATGGCAATTGTCTCTCTTTCTAACTTATTTCATTAAGCATGATAATCTCTAGGCCATCCATGTTGGTACAAATGGAATTATTCATTCTTTTTTTAATGATTATGTAATTCCCTTCTAAATATTATAAATTGGATCCACAGTTGCATAGCCTAAAGTATGATGAAATCATTAATTTTCCTTGGAAGGCTTTAGATACACTGACAGTGTGACCACAGACAGGTTATGTAAATAAAGTAACATATCCACAATGTCACATGCCTAATTATTAGAAAATAAATATGTTAAAAGAATAATTTCAAAAAATGGAAATACATCAACTATTTTGGCATGCTGGGCTTATGCATGCAGGCCAGATAATAAAATAAAAATACTCATTCTAACAAAGATGCATACAGTGAATACGGACAGGAGATCCCTGAGAATTAATATGTATAATTGCTTTCACTGCATGAAAAGAAGTTTGTAAAAATTGAAATTTAACTCATAATGCTAAAATACTGCATGGGTCCAAGGCACCTGCCATCCATGAATACTGATCTTAAGAAAATATTTGGAAATTTAGAAGTTTGGCATATGAGTATTATAGAGATTACAGCAACTTTTTAAACAAAAGAAAACCTTAATGTGACTATTTCATGATATGGACAAATTGTGTATAAAATTTCTTCTAGAGAACCAAAGAATGTTTTTGGAACAATGTGTAAAACACAAGCTAAAGTTTCCTACTTTGCTTGCCAGTCATGTGACTATACTTATTAAATAGTCTTTCAAACTCTCCAAATACTTTAGTTTTTACAGATGGAGTTATTCATTTTGCAAAGAAGAGATACTCATTTCTTGATTTTTCTGTTTGTCTAGCATAAATTATATGTCGTGAGGGTAGGGGGATTCTTAAACTGCAGCAAACTAAGTAAATTTCTTAACAAAATCTTTAAAATAAAATGCCACACTATGCTTTGCAAGATAAAAGTACTATATTATATAACTTATTTTTGTCAAACCATACCAAACACAGAGCACAAATTTATGTAGATTAAAATGATTATACTTACCTATAACTGAGGGACAATTTTAATCCTAGTACCACCTCATACCAGTCAGAGTGGCCATCATTAAAATGACTACAAATAGCAAATGCCAGAAAGAGTGGGGAGAAAAGGGAACCCTCCTACACTGTTGGTAGGAATATAAGTTGGTACAGTCACTATGGAAAACAATATGGAATTTCCTCAGAAAACTAAAAATAGAATTACCATATAATCCAGCAGTCTCACTCCTGGGAATATACCAGGACAAAACTATAATTCTAAGAGATATATACACCCCTGTGTTTGTAGCAGCACGATTCACAATAGGTAAAACATGGAAACAACTTAAATGCCCATCAACAAGGGAATAAAGAAAATGTGGTACACATATACAATGGAATACTGCTCAGTCGTAAAAAATAAAAGTAAAAAATATTAAAAATAAAGTGAAAAAAGCGAAAAAAAAAAAGTAACTGGAAAACTCACAGTAAAGGGGTTGGGGAGGATCCAGAGGGGTTCCTGAATCTAATTAGGGGGATCTTTCAGATCCATGACCTCACCAGGCTAATATCCAGAGCCTTCTCAATGTACTCCTAACAGGGAAGAAAAAGCCATGGTCTTTTCAAAAACCTAAGATGAAGCAGAGAAAGAGAACAGAACAGAAACAATGCACATGGTGCTATTTTCAGACTAGGGGATCAAGGGCTCCCAGATAATGGACCCAATTGGGACCACCGAGACAAAGGAGAAGGGAGTGGAAGACAGAGGCTGACCCGTTATATAATTATGATCCTAAACAGAATCCAGGAAGCAGAAAAGAAACCCAGCAAGTGGAATAAGATAAAGGAAATTGATCAGAGCCAACTGAAAACCCTTTGGCATTCCTAGAGCCTCAGGGGTTGCCTCTGAATCTATGCTATTGATGATTGAGTCCTTGGAAGGAAAGGCAATCCTGAGGTGCTATTTCTCATTTCCCAAAGTGCTTCCATAGTTAAGCACATTAGGCATAAATTTCAGAAAGTGGAAATAGAACCAGATAGCCCTACTTTTCATCTGATCAAGGTTGCCTGCCAGGTATTTAATAAATAAGATACAGACGAGGAAATGGAGAAAGAAATGGCAATGCACTCCAGTGTTCTTGCCTGGAGAATCCCAGGGACAGAGGAGCCTGGTGGGCTGCCCTATGGGGTTGCACAGAGTCAGACATGGCTGAAGCGACTTAGCAGCAGCAGCAGCAGCAGAGGAGAAGAAGTCAGAGGATAAAAAGGCCCAGAGACCCACCTACTGGCTGTTGCTCTCCGATGTCAGTCAGCATGAGAATTTGGACTAACTGCCCATGGAGACTTCTCTGGTGAGTGACCCCGGGCCCCATGGAAAGATAGAAAGCCAAGGGAACTGGGACCCAATAAGTGCACCATAGTTAAACAGGAGGGACATTGGAAGAGAGACTGCCTGAAGGGGGATAGAAATCGCATATCCCAGTCACTACCCTGGAAGGCAGACTGTCCAAGTAGAAAAAGGATGACAGGGCCTAAGCTGGCACTCCAGCTGACCCTGAGGAGCCCTGACTGACTTCAGACAGAGTGGGGAAGGCTGTTGAATTCTTAGTCAACATCAGTGCCACTTACTTGGTTCTGAACACCAGATCATGCAAACTCAATTCACATGAGTTGTAAAATTATGAGAGTATCAGGGAAGGCCCAAGAATGGATATTCACAGAATCATTTGAATATAAATTGGGTGAACACACACTTATCCATTCCTTTCTGTGTGTCCCTGAATGCTCTATACCCTACTAGGAAGAGAGATCTTATATAGATTGGGGGCTACTATCCACCTAAAGGGAGGACAAATTGGAGTCTGGGGTCCCCTTAGAAAAAGGGTGTATGATCACAGTGTTAATGGCTGAGAATATACCTCCCCGGACAGAGCAAGTTGATCTTTCCAGAGTTATCCTGAGGCATGGGCCCAGGGATGGGTGGAACAAACTGTAGGAGCCAGTGCCATGATAGTCCGTCTAAAACCTGGACATACATGTCCCAGTAGAAAACAGTATCCTTTTCTACAGGAGGCCTTGTTGGGCATAGCCCCTGTTATACAGGGCCTAAGTGACCAGGGCCATATTAGGCCATGACAATCAGCCTGTAATACCTCCATTCTTCCTATATCTACAAGTGACAAGTGTTAGTTGCTCAGTTGTGTCTGACTCTTTGTCATCCCATGGACTATAGCCCATCAGGCTCCTCTGTCCATGGGATTCTCCTGGCAAGAATACTGGAGTGGTTTGCCATTTCCTTTTCCAGGGGATCTTCCTGGCCCAGGGAACAAACCCAGGTCTTTTCCATCACAGGCAGATTCTTTACCATCTGAGCCAACAGGGAAGCCTCCATTCTCCCTATAAAGAAATCCAATAAGGAATACTGGATGGTACAGGGCCTCAGGGCAGTCAGTGAAACCACTGAGGATATACATCCAGTAGTCCCTAATACCTGTACCTTGGTGGCTACTCTATTGTCCACCAGGACTTGGTATTCTGACTGGATTTAAAAGATGACTTCTTTTGTATTCCACTAGCTCTAGAGTCACAAGAAATTTCTTCTCTTGAGTGGCAGGATCCAAAAGCACAACAGAAACATACTAGAGACTGAGAATGGATCAAGTTGGCAGAGTAGAATATGGAACTCACCTCCCCCCACAAACACATCAAAAATACATCTACATGTGGAACAATTCTCACATAAAACTAACCAGAAACTGGCAGAAGAACTTCTATACAACCAAAGATTATAGGCAAGAAATGTTTCCACGTAACCAGGTAGGACAGAAAAAAAGTATAGGGTCAGGCCTTCCCTCCCTGGAAGGATCTGAAAGGAAAAGAAGAGGACCCTCACCATGGGAGGCAAGTGTGTCAAGCCACAGACTGGACATCCTATGCAGAGGAGACAAGCCCCTCTGATGGCTGGGAAATTTATTGGGGTAGGTAGAAAGTCTGGAGAAGCCTAGATTCTTCTCACAAGGAGTGCACACATGCTAGCTTGTTAACGATCGTCAGAGAGCAAATAGGACCTAATTAAACTTCAAAGGTTTGCAGAGCAGAGGAAACCATCACCAAAATGTAAAGACGGCATACGGAATGGGAGAAACATATTGGGTTGGCCAAAAAGTTCATTCAGGGTTTCTTTCCCATCTTATGAAAAATCCAAACGAACTTCTTGGTCAACTCAATATTTGCAAATGAAGCAACTGACAAAGGCTTAATTTTCAAAATATACAAAGAGCTCATACAAATCAACATCAATAAAACAACCCAATCAAAAAATGGGAGAAGACCTAAATAGACATTTCTCCAAAGAAGACATATAGATGGCCAACAGGCACAGGAAAAGATGTTCAACGTTGTTAATTATTAGAGAAATGCAGATAAAAAAATGAGATTTCACCTTGTACCATTCAGAATGGCTATAATAAAAAAAATCTACAAATAATAAAAGCTGGAGATGGTGTGGGGAAAAGGGAACCTTGCTACACTGTTGGTGAGAATATAAATTGGTGCAGCCACTATAGAAAACAGCATGCAGATTCCTTTAAAACCTGAAAATAAAGCTACCATACAATCCAGCAATTCCATTCCCAGGTATATATCTGGACAAATATTTTAATTTGAAAAGATTAATGCACCCCAATGTTCATCTCGGTTCCTTTTCAGTTCAGTTGCTCAGTCATGTCCACAGCAGCACGCCAGGCCTCCCTGTCCATCACCAACACCCAGAGATCACCCAAACTCATGCCCATCAAGTCAGTGATGCCATCCAGCCATCTCATCCTCTGTCATCCGCTTCTCCTCCTGCCCCCAATGCCTCCCAGCATCAGGGTACTTTCCAATGAGTCAACTCTTCACATGAGGTGGCCAAAGTACTGGAGTTTCAGCTTTAGCATCAGTCCTTCCAAAGAACACCCAAGACTGATCTCTTTTAGGATGGACTGGTCGGACCTCCTTGCAGTCCAAGGGACTCTCAACAGTTTTCTCCAATACCACAGTTCAAAAGCATCAATTCTTCGGTGCTCAGCTTTCTTCACAGTCCAACTCTCACCTCCATGCCTGACCACTGGAAAAACCATAGCCTTGACTAGACGGACCTTTGTTGGCAAAGCAATGTCTCTGCTTTTCAATATGCTATCTAGGTTGGTCATAACTTTCCTTCCAGGGAGTAAGCGTCTTTTAATTGCATGGCTGCAATCACCATCTGCAGTGATTTTGGAGCCCCCCCCCCCAAAAAAAAAGTCTGACACTGTTTCCACTGTTTCCCCATCCATTTCCCATGAAGTGATGGGACCAGATGCCATGATCTTCGTTTTCAGAATGTTGAGCTTTAAGCCAACTTTTTCATTCTCCTCTTTCACTTTCATCAAGAGGCTTTTTAGTTCCTCTTCACTTTCTGCCATAAGGGTGGTGTCATCTGCATATGTGAGGTTACTGATATTTCCCCTAACAATCTTGATTCCAGCTTGTGCTTTAGCACTACTTCAATAGCCAAGATATGGAAGCAATCCAAGTGTCCCTCAACAGATGATTGAGTTAAGAAGATACACACACACACACACACACACACACACACACATACACATACAATGGAATATAACTCAGCTATAAAAAATAAAATATTGTTATTTGCATCAAAATAAATGGATCTAGAGAATATCTTGCTCAAGGCAACAAGTCAGAGAAAAACAAATAGTATATGATATCACTTATATGTGGACTCTAAAAAAATAATATAAATGAATATATGTACAAAGTAACAGTTGACTTATAGAAAACAAACTTAAGGTTACCAAAGGGGTCGGGGGAGGAACAAATGAGGAATATGGGATCAATAGATACAAATTACTAGACATAAAACAGATGAACAATAAGGAGTTATATATACGTTAAAAACCAAGGAATATTACCTAACATCTTATAATCCTCTATAATGGAACATAATCTGCAGTGAAAGCCCTGAGTCACTTTGCTGTACAACTGAAACCAACACAATATTGTAAATAACTCCATTTCAATTAACAACAACAACAAACAATCCCCAAAAAGGGAATTCTCTGGTGGTCCAGTGGTTAGGACTCCATGCTGTCACAGCCGAGGGCCTGGGTTCAGTCCTTGATTGGGGAACTAAGATCACATAAGGCATATGGCAAAGCCAAAATGAACAGACAAACAAAAAACAGTACTGCTGGATGGTTCTGCTCCCAATCTCCAAAGGGGAAGAAAAAAAACTGCCCCACCATTTTTTGGGGAAACTTTAGCTGAAGACCTTAAAGAAACCTCCTCTGGGATGTAGAGGATACTCTAACCACAAGCCCTAAGATGGGCGTCTGGTCCCATCCCTTCATATAAATTAATGGGGAAACAGTGGCTGACTTTATTTTTCTGGGCTCCAAAATCACTGCAGATGGTGACTTCAGCCATGAAATTAAAAGATGCTTACTCCTTGGAAGGAAAGCTATGACCAACCTAGACAGCATATTAAAAAGCAGAGACATTACTTTGCCAACAAAGGTCCGTCTTGTCAAGGCTATGGTTTTTCCAGTGGTCAGGTATGGATGTGAGAGATGGACTGTAAAGAAAGCTGAGTGCCGAAGAATTGATGCTTTTGAACTGTGGTGTTGGAGAAGACTCTTGAGAGTCCCTTGGACTGCAAGGAGATCCAACCAGTCTATCCTAAAGGAGATCAGTCCTGGGTGTTCATTGGAAGGACTGATGTTGAAGCTGAAACTCCAATCCTTTGGCCACCTGATGCGAAGAGCTGACTCATTGGGAAAAGACCCTGATGCTGGGAAAGATTGAGGGCAGGTGGAGAAGGGGAGGATAGAAGAAAAGATGGTTGGATGGCATCACCGACTCAATGGACGTGGGTCTGGGTAAACTCCAGGAGTTAGTGATGGACAGGGAGGCCTGGCGTGCTGTGGTTCACGGGGGCGCAGAGTCAGACACGACTGAGTGACTGAACTGAAATGAACTGAACTGAACTGAGCCCTACGAAGGAGGCCTCTGACAAAAAACACTGTGGCCACCCTAAACCATCTAGCTGATAAAGGATATAGCTGTCCAAGAAAATAATCAAACATCACAAACTAGGATGAACTACCTAAGCTTCATCCTTACAGGTCAGAGAAGCCCACCCCAGGAAAGGAAAGAAGCCATCTGCAGCCTCACTCCTCCTAAAGCTAGAAAACAGCTAAGGCGTCTCCTGAGGATGGCCAAGTTTTCCCACAACTGAGTTCCTAACTATGGTCTAATAGCTAGTCCTCAATATGAAGAATTGAAAGGAAAGGATGATGATCCTTTTGAATGTGATTCAGAATGCATTTCAGAAGTGCCTTTTAAGAAGTGAAAAAGCCATTACTTTAGGCCACTTCCCTGGCTCTCCCAGATTTAGCTAAACTCTTCACCTTTACATTAATAAGAGAAGAAGAATTGCCATTGAGGTATTTTAGCTTATAAACTGGGACACCTTACTAAGGTGGTTGCTTATTTCTCTAAACAATTAGATCAAACCATTAAGGGATGGCCTCCTAGTCTGCTAGCAACTACTACAACCCTGCTCAAGGAAGCGAAAAGTTAAAGTTTGGTCAGCCAACCTCTATACGGACTCCATACAGGCTTTCGTTAATCTCTAAGGAAATAGAACGGCTATGTCACGGAATGTCTTTTCAAGCTCAGGCTTTGCTTTTAGACAACCCAGTGGCTACCATAAAAACCTGTCACATACTACATTCTGCTACCCTGCTACCCACAGAAATGGGATCTCTGGAGCATGACTATATAGAAATCATAGACATGATCTATTCCAGTCACCCAAACCTAGGAAGTGAGCCTCTCCCAAATGCCAAAGAGGAATGGTTCACAGACAGGAGGAATTTTAGGAGAGAGAGTAAAAAAGCTGGTGAGATATGCAGTCACCTCCCAGACCCAAGTCACAGAGGCACAAAACCTACTGCTACAGACTTCTGCCCCCCAAATGGAGCTGATAGAGAGCCTTAGAGCTTGGAACAGGGAAGATCTTAAATGTTTACACAGATTCCCAGTATTTGCATGCTATCCTTCACACACACAGGGCTATTTGGAAGGAAAGAGATATGTTTACTGCAGAGAACAGACTGATGAAACACGGCTTAAGCATACTGAAGCTCTTAGAAGCAGTACAGTTTCCCCAAGATGTGGCAGTGATTCACTGTAGAGGTCACCAAAAGGGGGTGCAGAGTTAATAAAGGGAAACAACAAGGCCAAGGTGGATGCAGCTGCAAGAAGTACACCGCTGGGCTAGTAACTTGGCAACTACCTTCTTATGTAAGAGGCCAGGTCCATTCAGTTACTACCCAGTCTATACAAAGGAAGAATTAGACAAAGCCCCCAAATGGAACTTCATTATAGATCTAGGAACCCATGCTGCTGCTGCTGCTGCTGCTGCTGCTAAGTCACTTCAGTCGTGTCTGACTCTGTGCGACCCCATAGATGGCAGCCCACTAGGCTCCTCTGTCCCTGGGATTCTCCAGGCAAGAATATTGAAGTGGGTTGCCATTTCCTTCTCCAATGCATGAAATTGAAAAGTGAAAGTGAAGTCGCTCAGTCGTGCCCGACTCTTAGCGACCCCATGGATTGCAGCCCACCAGGCTCCTCCATCCATGGGATTTTCCAGGCAACTGTACTGGAGTGGGGTGCCATTGCCTTCTCTGAGGAACCCATGCATGGCTAGTTAATACACACGGGCAATAGTCCATGGGTAATAGTTTTCCAAACTGCATGTGTCATGCCATCAGGGAGGCTCATCAGGAAATTCACTATGGGAAGGAAGCCTTATACAACAGATCAGTTGAAGTCTTGGTATCTCCTGGCATGAAAAGTATTAATATACTCAGTTGGAGAGCTGAGACATGCCTCATCTGCACAATAAACAACTTCAACACCAGTCTCCCCAGAAGCTCCCAGATAAGGTCCATGGGAACCAGGGGGACATATCCTGGAGAACACTGGAAGTTTGATTTCACTGGCATGCCGAGAGTCCTGAGCAATTTCAGGTATCTCCTGGTGCTAGTAGACACGTTTTCTGGGTAGATGGAAGCATTCCCTGCTAGAACTGAAATGGTAGCTGAAGTGCCTAATGCATTACTGCAAGAAATAATCCTTAGATTTTTGCTCCCAGGATCCCTACAAAGTGATAATGGTTCAGAATTTGTGTCTCAAATGACAAAGGGCCTTGATCATAAAATGTACCTTGCACTCAGCATCAAAACACTAATCACTGGGGAAAGCAGAGGTCCAATCAGACCTTGAAATAAGCTGTAGCCAAGTTATGTCAGGGAACTCAAGAAAATTGGATTAAGTTGCTTCCAATGACCCTTCTCCCAGTGCCATTATTAGTTCAAAGGATAAGCTATAGTTAAGTGTACTTGAACTGATGTATAAGGGGCTTCCCCTGTGGCTCAGCTGGTAAAGAACTTGCCTGCCACGTGGGAGACCTGGGTTCGATCCCTGGGTTGGGAAGATCCCCTGGAGAAGGGAAAGGCTACTCACTCCAGTATTCTGGCCTGGAGAATTCCATAGATTGTATAGTCCCTGGGGTTGTAAAGAGTTGCACACAACTGAGCGGCTTTCACTCACTCATAGTAGAGCCATTCCCCAAGCCCAAGGGAAGGAATGGACTTGAAATGGAACAACCCAAGGGTGCCCTCCAGGGGGGAGAAACCATGAAAGCTCTCATGGAATATAGTAACTATATGCTGACTGCATCCACCAACCCGGGCCTCCACCCTGTCCAGCCAGGAGACTGGGTGAACCTAAACACTGGGAAAACCTGCAGCTGCAAACCAACTCACTCTTAAGAAGAACAGACACTACTCGGTGATCCTAACCACCCATTACACCCTGAAGTTGCAGGGCTCACTCTGTGGGGACTTTGCATTTGAGTGAAGAGGCCCCCCAGCCCCAACCTGGGGCAACGACACCCCCAGACAACTCATGTGGCCCTCTCTCTGACCTGAAGCTTCTCTGCAGAAAACCCACAAAAGCATGAACAGGGAGATTCAGGCCACAGTGGTGAGCCTCGACACCAAGGCACAGTTTTGCCTTTGGGCAAAAGAACTGGAGACCTTCATTTTTAGGAAAACTTGGCCATGTGCCCATTGTTCTCTTGCTGAAATTTGGGCCATGCATCTTAAATTGGGCATCGCTCAGAGCTACGAACAATTGGGGCCGAGCTGACAGAACTGAAGCGGCAGGAGAAGTTCTGTTCCTCCACCCGCAGTCAGGACGATGGCCACATGCAGCAGGGAACAGTGACACAAGACAGACTTGATTGGTGCCCCCCAGCACCCTTCGACCACCACGAGCAGGATGAAAGGCAGTTTCACCTGCACAGCCCATTAACAAAGCACAGGAAATAAGAATAAATTCTGAGCAACAAAGTCTAACCTTTTCCTTTGCTTTTGTGCTTAGTCTAGTTCCGCTTGCTCATAGGGGGCCATGTGCAGAGCCCTTCCACCTGGCTCCTCAGAACTGGGTGGCCAGGGAGAAAGGGCTGCTCCGACATCTCAGCTCTGCAGGCCTCACGCAGGACCGACACTGTCACTGAAGATGGCCACGGCTGTCGTGCAGAGACGATGCATCCAGCACTGAGATCTGAAGTGCACCTGTGGCCGTTCCCGTCCTCTCTCACCCCACTCAACCGAGGAGATCCCTATGAAGCAGCCGTCTCAGGTGGCCTCACCCTGTAGTGGCTTGAAGCTGGGCATCAGTTCCAGATCAGAAATTGAGGCAGAATCTAGGCGGTGAGGGCACCGAATCTAGCCGCTAGACCAGCGGTCAGGGACAAGGCTTTGGCCTTTTACCTTTTCGGAAAAGAATTCCCACATAAGATGGGAAGTGGAGGGTAAGGGGGTTAGTTAGAGAAGGCGAGGTTTGGAAAAACAACGAGACTGCACTTTACAGGAACAGATCACCTTTAATGAGGTGAGAAGGGGCATCAGTCAGGTTAGTTAGCTGCTGCACTAACCCAAGAAAAGAGTAAGTATATATAGGCATCAGTTCAGTTCAGTTCAGTCGCTCAGTCACGTCCGACTCTTTGCGACCCCATGAGTCGCAGCACGCCAGGCCTCCCTGACCATCACCATCTCCTGGAGTTCACTCAGACGTCCATCGAGTCCATGATGCCATCCAGCCACTTCATCCTGGGTCGTCCCCTTCTCCTCCTGCCCCCAATCCCTCCCAGCATCAGAGTCTTTTCCAATGAGTCAACTCTTCGCATGAGGTGGCGAAAGTACTGGAGCTTCAGCTTTAGAATCATTCCTTCCAAAGAAATCCCAGGGCTGATCTCCTTCAGAATGGACTGATTGGATCTCCTTGCAGTCCAAGGGACTCTCAAGAGTCTTCTCCAGCACCACAGATCAAACGCATCAATTCTTCAGCGCTCAGCCTTCTTCACAGTCCAACTCTCACATCCATACGTGACCACAGGAAAAACCATAGCCTTGACTAGACGGACCTTAGTCGGCAAAGTAATGTCTCTGCTTTTGAATATACTATCTAGGTTGGTCATAACTTTTCTTCCAAGGAGTAAGCGTCTTTTAATTTCATGGCTGCACTCACCATCTGCAGTGATTTTGGAGCCCAAAAAAATAAAGTCTGACACTGTTTCTACTGTTTCCCCATCTATTTCCCATGAAGTGATGGGACCAGATGGCATGATCTTCGTTTTCTGAATGTTGAGCTTTAAGCCAACATTTTCACTCTCCTCTTTCACTTTCTTCAAGAGGATTTTTAGCTCCTCTTCACTTTCTGCCATAAGGGTGGTGTCATCTGCATATCTGAGGTTATTGATATTTCTCTGGGCCATCTTGATTCCAGCTTGTGTTTCTTCCAGTCCAGCATTTCTCATGATGTACTCTGCATATAAGTTCAATAAGCAGGGTGAAAATTTACAGCCTTGATGTACTCCTTTTCCTATTTGGAACCAGTCTGTTGTTCCATGTCCAGTTCTAACTGTTGCTTCCTGACCTGCATACAGATTTCGCAAGAGGCAGGTCAGGTGGTCTGGTATTCCCATCGCTTTCAGAATTTTCCACAGTTTATTATGATCCACACAGTCAAAGGCTTTGGCATAGTCAATAAAGCAGAAATAGATGTTTTTCTGGAATTCTTTTGCTTTTTCCATGGTCCAGCGGATGTTGGCAATTTGATCTCTGGTTCCTCTGCCTTTTCTAAAGCCAGCTTGAACATCAGGGAGATCACGGTTCACATATTGCTGAAGGCTGGCTTGGAGAACTTTGAGCATTACTTTACTAGCATGTGAGATGAGTGCAATTGTGTGGTAGTTTGAGCATTCTTTGGTTTGCCTTTCCTTGGAGTTGGAATGAAAACTGACATTTTCCAGTCCTGTGGCCTCTGCTGAGTTTTCCAAATTTGCTGGCATATTGAGTGCAGCAATTTCACAGCATCATCTTTCAGGATTTGAAACAGCTCAACTGGAATTCCATCACCTCCACTAGCTTTGTTCGTAATGACGCTTTCTAAAGCCCATTTGACTTCACAGTCCAAGATGTCTGGCTCTAGATGAGTGATCACATCATCATGATTATCTGGGTCATGAAGATCTTTTTTGTACAGTTCTTCTGTGTATTCTTGCCACCTCTTCTTAATATCTTCTGCTTCTGTTAGGTCCAGACCATTTCTGTCCTTTATCGAGCCCATCTTTGCATGAAATCTTCCCTTGCTATCTCTAATTTCTTGAAAAGATCTCTAGTCTTTCCCATTCTGTTGTTTTCCTCTGTTTCTTTGCACTGATCGCTGAAGAAGGCTTTTTTATCTCTTCTTGCTATTCTTTGGAACTCTGCATTCAGATGCTTATATCTTTCCTTTTCTCCTTTGCATTTCTCCTCTCTTCTTTTCATAGCTATTTGTAAGCCCTCCCCAGACAGCCATTTTGCTTCTTTGTATTTCTTTCCCATGCGGATGGTCTTGATCCCTGTCTCCTGCACAATGTCACAAACCTCATTCCATAGTTCATCTGGCACTCTATCTATCAGATCTAGGCCCTTAAATCTATTTCTCACTTCCACTGTATAATCATAAGAGATTTGATTTAGGCCATACCTGAATAGTCTAGTGGTTTTCCCTACTTTCTTCAATTTGAGTCTGAATTTGGTAATAAGGAGTTCATGATCTGAGCCACAGTCAGCTCCTGGTCTTGTTTTTGTTGACTGTAAAGAGCTTCTCCATCTTTGGCTGCAAAAATATAATCAATCTGATTTCAGTGTTGGCCATCTGGTGATGTCCATGTGTAGAGTCTTCTCTTGTGTTGTTGGAAGAGGGTGTTTGCTATGACCAGTGCATTTTCTTGGCAGAACTCTATTAGTCTTTGCCCTGCTTCATTCTGCATTCCAAGGCCAAATTTGCCTGTTACTCCAGGTGTTTCTTGACTTCCTACTTTTGCATTCCAGTCCCCTATAATGAAAAGGACATCTTTTTTGGGTGTTAGTTCTACAAGGTCTTGTAGGTATTCATAGAACCCTTCAAGTTCAGTTTCTTCAGCATTACTGGTTGGGGCATAGACTTGGATTACTGTGATATTGAATGGTTTGCATTGGAAACGAACAGAGATCATTCTGTCATTTTTGAGATTGCATCCAAGTACTGCATTTTGGACTCTTTGGTTGACCATGATGGCTACTCCATTTCTTCTGAGGGATTCCTGCCCACAGTAGTAGATATAATGTTCATCTGAGTTAAATTCACCCATTCCAGTCCATTTTAGTTCTCTGATTCCTAGAATGTCGACGTTCACTCTTGCCATCTCTTGTTTGACCACTTCCAATTTGCCTTGATTCATGGACCTGACATTCCAGGTTCCTATGCAATATTGCTCTTTACAGCATCGGACCTTGCTTCTATCACCAGTCACATCCACAACTGGGTATTGTTTTTGCTTTGGCTCCATCCCTTCATTCTTTCTGGAGTTATTTCTCCACTGATCTCCAGTAGCATATTGGGCACTAATGACCTGGGGAGTTCCTCTTTGGTATCCTATCATTTTGCCTTTTTGTACTGTTCATGGGTTTCTCAAGGCAAGAATACTGAAGTGGCTTGCCATTCCCTTCTCCAGTGGACCACATTCTGTCAGGCCTCTCCACCATGACCCGCCCGTCTTGGGTTGCCCCGTAGGCATGGCTTGGTTTCATTGAATTAGGCAAGGCTGTGGTCCTAGTGTGATTAGATTGACTAGTTTTCTGTGAGTATGGTTTCAGTGTGTCTGCCCTCTGATGCCCTCTTGCAACACTTACCATCTTACTTGGGTTTCTCTTACCTCGGGCGTGGGGTATCTCTTCATGGTTGCTTCAGCAACGCACAGCTGCTGCTCCTACTTTGGATGAGGGGTATCTCCTTACCGCCACTGTTCCTGATGTTCAACGTGGGATAGCTCCTCTAGGCCCTCATGTGGAAATCTACTGTCTTAAGGGGGCCTGTTCTTCCCCAAGGTTGTTCGGAGTAGTTATCTCTTAAAGGCTGGGGCAAGGAATTCTGGAGGTCAGCCAGAGGCTGTGACCAGCTGGGAGCTGGGTGTTATCAACCTTAATGTCCATTTTTTTCCTTCAGGTGAGAGAGTTCTTTGTTTTGCATAGAATGGTGGGGAGGACCTGGAGGGGAGTTTTAACTCTGGGCTATTTTTGAGCTGGTAACTTTCCTTCAGAAAGTATTGAGACATGTGTTTTTTAGGAAAAAAAGAGTGCAGTACAGTGTGGATAGACACACAGGCAGACCCAGAGAGAGTCTCGCCTCCCTGGTAATTTGAATCAGCTTTATGGGTCATTACTTCTGGGTTTTCTTTGGCCAAGCATTTTTATTTGTCTGGTTCTGAGTCCATATTTGGTATATCTCAGGGTCCTCCCAGGTGTACATGCACATCACTCAGCCAAGATGAATTCCCCTGAAGAGGCCTGTGGGTAGGTAGACTTACCATCATTCACCTTTTGATCTCTAAGGAGCTTTCTAAACAGGAGGGTTCCCTTGACTTTGAGAATGAGACATATGTGATTTTTTTCTCTCTGAGCAGGGCTTAGCCTCCTCTCTTGATTGTCCTGCTATTCTCATCTTGGGATATGGAACCACAGAGAACGAATCTCCAATTGCTTTACCCTGGGTGGGGGATGGGGAGGTCTTGCTTCATACCCACCACCTGTCCAGGAGAGCATGGATGGACTCTAGAGCATGAACTCAGCCGTCTCCATTCTTTGTTCAAAAATAAAACTTTCTTTGCTTTAGAACCAAACAGTCTTGTTCTGCCTGAGTGACACTGGGCAGGAGGACCCTTGTTGGGCACTGACTTGGGCTTGTCCATAACAGTATCTGCAAAGAATGTGGGCAAGGTGTGGTGGGAGAAACTCTAGGCAGCACCTAGAGATCAGAGCCCATTCTGTGTTCCACGGTTTCTGCCTAGCCCAGCAAATACTTGTTTACCAATCATTTGCATTTCCATCTCCATTTCAGTGTCTTCCTTTTTTCAAATCTCAAACTACTACCCTCAACTTCCTCTTCTGTCTTTAGCTGTAGATGGTATTGAAGGTGAGGATTTTGGCCAATTTGGTGAGTTATTCAGTTCTCTTCAGTCTCTCTCATGTATGCTGCTGCTGCTGCTAAGTCACTTCAGTTGCGTCGACTCTGTGTGACCCCATAGACGGCAGCCTACCAGGCTCCCCCATCCCTGGGATTCTCCAGGCAAGGGTACTGGAGTGGGGTGCCATTGCCTTCTCCACTCATGTATACATGTTATTAAACTTTCTTTTGATTTTCTCCCATTTATCTGTTTCATGTCAATTTTATTCTTAGATAAGCCAGGAGAACCTAGATGGGTGGAGGACAACTTCTTCTTCCCCACCACCTTCATTATAATGTTTGTTAGTTTTGTTGCATATCACTAAAGTCTGTATCCAAAAATAACTACCAGTAATAGATCATATTCAAAGATGATATAAAATTCATCTGGAATACTCTCAAATATTCAATAAGAATAATCTTGATCTCTTTCTTTAAATATTTTCCAAAAAGTATTCCTTTTGATTCTGATTTGTACATTTTCATTAATCTACAAGTATACAGGCCCAAGTACAATTGTGATTAATCTTTATATTTTTCATTGTGTGCCCTTTTATGGTTTGCAATCTCAAGTCTATTCATAAAATATTTTTCTCCACAACATACACCATGTATTTTGGCTTTATTCCCAAGCAAAGTCTTCCCATCCAAGTGTCTCTTACCTTGTCACTGTCAGCCAGTTGTCACTGTCAGCCAGTGTGTGTCACTGTCAGCCAGTTGTGGTCTCTGTAGACTCGGTTTTGTTTGACACAGTTCTACTTTTAGTTTAGGTTACTTTCTGAATCCGAATTGTGAAGAGTACCTTCTGTTCTTTTACATTCTCCCTAGTATAAATATTAAAATTATTATATTCAAAATAAAAGGACAAAATCTGCTCTTTACCAATAAATACATAAAGTTGACAGATGATTTTATCAGCATCTTAACTCTTCTGGGTTTGATGAATTATTTGAAGCATAAACATCAATTATGTTTCTTGTCATAAAACTATTAAGAATGGCTGACTCTCACCAGCATTGACCAATGAATATTAGATTCTCAGAGGCCTCTGATTTCATGATCAGCACCTGTTTTGGGTTCTACAAGGAATCCCAATCAAATAACAATTTCCAAATGAAAATAGTCATGTTTTATATATATATATATATATATATATATATATATATATATATATATATGTATGTATGTATATGTATGCATATACTTTAAGCAGAAAGTGTCAAAAATTGAAATTAAGCTGATGATAATTTTCCTGTTCTTATTGTATATCAGAGGTCACATTAAGTTAAATCATATTTTTTGATGCTGTTGTTCTTCAGTCACTCAATCATGTCTGACTCTTAGATCATATTTACTGATCAAGAAAATGCCCAATTTTCATAGATCACAAACATTAAAATAATTACTTAAATTCACTATTGTTCATAGAAAATAACTTACATGTTTGATACTATATTTCACTCTAGATGGATATATTCCATAATTACTTTAACAATTACCCTGTTTCCTCTGATGTATTATGTTTGAAAATGTACATGTAGTTATGCTACATTCAAATTAAAACTATTTGACTATTAATGCATAGATAAAATGGAACAGAATTAAATGAACATATAGTTGAAAAAAGAATGGAGAAATAATAAAATAATTCAGAGGATAAAACCACAATAGTAAAAACAAAACTCACTAGGAGTTGTGAATAGCAGTGTTGGCAAAGGAGGAATTTCCCTCTAGGTTCTTCCGGTTGGTCTAAGAGTTAAATTGACATGAGACAGATTAACAGGAGAAAATCAAACATAAGATTAATAGCATGTATATATGTGAGACACCCAGGAGAACTAACTTGCCAAATTGGCCAAAACCCTCACCTTGAATATGATCTTTAGCTAAAGACAAAAGAGGATGTTGCAGGTTGTGGTTTGGGACTTCAGAGGAAAGTGAAAGTGAAGTTGCTCAGTCCTGTCTGACTCTCTGCGACCACATGGACTGTAGCCTACCATGCTCTTCCCTCCATGGGATTCTCCAGGCAAGAGAGGAGGAAGGCAATTGACATGGAGATGGAAAAGCAAGTCTATAGTAAACCAGTGTTTGCTGGGCCAAGCAGAGACCATGGAACACAGAGTAGACTCTGATCTCCAGGCCCACCCTAGAGTTCCCCCCACCCCACATCTTGCACATATTATTTGCAGAGATCTCTGGTGATAGCTCTATTCTGGGAACAGATCCACAATATAAACGATTTTAGGCAGTTAGGAGGAAGGTCAAAGTCTCTTCCTTAATCTTTTGTGCCTTGATTGTTATAAGCTAAAAATAAGCCGCATATTAAAGAGACATTTTGCGATGGCAAGTTTTGCTTCCCTACAAGTAGCAAGGCAGAGAATAGATCCATGAAAAGTAAAAAAATGAAAACAAGGAGGGATGAGCTGAAACAGGTGTTTTTAAATAAATGACAATAAATATTCACTCTATTATTGATGGAAAATTAATCAGTCTGAGAAAGAGGGAAATTCTGTTCAAGCCAAAGTTGAGGATTATAACCCAGGAGGAGCATCCCAGAAAGCTCTGAGAACTGTGTCACTCATTAGAAGTCAAGGCACAGTTATACTGTACACATTTTTTTTGAGACAAAGGACTCTACATTAAATGATGTATTATTGATAATTTATACAATGTAGATCTAAGTTTCATTGTGGCCATTACAAGATCAAGAAGGAATATTATCTTTTAAGGAATTGTCTCGTTACTGCTAGGAGAATGTTGCTCTATATGGTCACGTAGATTTTCTGCCTATTGTGGAGGTTTGGTCAACCCATAATGCAGGTACACAATGCATAACGGTGAGGAGTTGTTGTTTACTTGCTAAGTTGTGTCCGACCCTTGAGACCCCATGGACTGTAGCCTGCCAAGCTCCTCTGTCCATGGGATTTCCCATGTGAGAATACTGGAGTGGGTTGCCATTTATTTCTCCAGGGAATCCTCCCAACCCAGAGACTGAACCCATGTCTCCTGCATTGGCAGGTGGATTCTTTACCACAGAGCCACCAGGGAAGCCCAACGATGGTGAGAGAGGAGGCCAAAGGGCAGAGAAATTTTTTTTATGTTTAAATTTTTTTTTGTTTTGTCATAAAAAATATGAATTTTATTTTACACTACAAATTCCCAGTGCCCTTGAAGGGGGGGGTGGGGAATAATAGAAGAACTGGGGCAAAGGTAAATACATAGCATGGAGCAATCTAAATGCTCATCAATGGATGATAGGATAAGCAAATTGTGAGAGATATATATTATTTAGCCATAAAAAAGAAGGACATCTTGCCATTTGTGACAACGTGGATGAAACTTACAGGCATTGTGCTAAGTGAAGTAAGCCATACAAGGAAGACAATAGTATAGGACCACACTTGTATGTAGAATCTAAAAAATAAACCCAAACTGATAGAGTCAGAGAACAGGTTGGTGGTTGCCAGAGGTAGGGGTTAGGGCGTAGGGAAAATGAGTGAAGGTGGTCAAAAGGTACAAGCTTCCTGTTATAAAATAAGTCATGGGTATGTGATAGTATACAGAAAAGTGACTACAGTTAATAATGCTCGCTTAATGGCTCAGTCATGTCTGACTCTTTGTGACCCCATGGACTGTAGCCCACCAGGCTCCTGTGTCCATGGGGATTTTTCAAGCAAGAATACTGGAGTGGGTTGCCATGCTCTCCTCCAGGGGATCTTCCCAACCTAGGGATCAAACCCAGGTCTCCTGCATTGCAAGCAGATTGTTAACCATTTGAGCCACCAGGGAAGCCCAGAGTTAATAGTACTGTATTGTATATTTGAAAGTTGCAAAGAGAGCACATTTTAAAAATTCTTAGCACAAGAAAAGAAAAATCATGTAATGATGGATGTTAACTATACTTGTGATTTCATCATATATACAAATAGTGAATCATTATGTTATGGAATTAAAACTAATGTCATATGTTAATTATATCACTTTTTAGAAGAGATACAATCTGATATAGCCAATTAAATATTTGAAATAAAGATGGAAGGAATTTCCTGGTGGTCCAGTGGTTAGGACTCCACACTTTCACTGTCAAGGACCTTGGTTCAATCCGTGGTCAGGGAACTAAGATCCCACAGGCTGTTTGGCACGGCCAAAAAAGAAAAAAATAATAATAACATTTATAAACAACCAGGTCCTATTGTATAGCACAGGGAACTGTATCCAATCTCCTGGGATAAACCATAATAGACAAGAATATTTAAAAAAGAAAATATAGATGTGTTAACAAAGAAAAGAAAGAAAGATGGAGGGAAATACTCCATGCATTAATCAAAAAAAAATGACTTAGAAAAAAATGCAACTTTTCTTCTTTTTACAAAGTAATGATACCTTGCTAGAATGTACACATTGAATCTAGAAGAAAATGGGAAAAACTTTATACCTAACTCATTTGACAATGATTGGCACTTAATTAAGGCTTTCTACCATTCTGTAATGATAATAGGATGGCATGAAACAACATTACGTAGGTGAAGTTTGCTAAAGTCACAAAACCTGTGACAGAGCCAGAAGTCAAACCAAAGATTCTATGTGCTTTCCTCTTACCAACTCCACCTTAGTATCCTTCTTTTCAGGTTATATAATAATGTAGGAAAATATCTCTACAAATATATATTCAGGTCCATATTTATAAATATAAAAGCAACATATATGTACATGTGTGCGTGCTCATGCTCAGCCACTTCAGTCATGTCCAGCTCTTTACAGTTCCATGGACTGTAGCCTGCCATGCTCCTCTGCCCATGGGATTTTTCAGGCAAGCATACTGGAGTGGGTTGCCATTTCCTACTCCAGGGGGTCTACCCGACCTAAGGATTGAACCCGCATCTCTTGCGTTTTCTGCATTGGCAGGCAGATTCTTTACCACTGTGCTACCTGGGTGAGCCCCCAAAACAAATGAACATTCATAAATAGTCAATTTTGCTCTGAATATCAGAAATCTTAGATTTTTATCTTGATTTGACACTAACTCAAATTGGGCAAGTTACTAAAAAATCCAAACAAAAAGCTTCATATTTGAGAATCATTAACTGAGAATCTGTTAACCACTCCTCTGTCAACAATATTATGCCTTAGATATTGGTTTAATTATGCACAGAATGAAGTGTGCATCCTGGCTGATACATGAAATGCCTTCTAAGTGATAATATACTCTGAATAGTAATGCTGAAAACTGAATCATCTGAAACTGTGATCTGGCATAAGATTACTGTCTAATGTCCACTTTCTTAGTAATAAAATGTTGGCCACTGCTGTGAAAAGATGGAGAAACAAACATTTTAAAAGTTTAGTAATATTGAGAAGAGACTGCGAAGAAAAAATAATGTCATAGTTTGCTGATTGGAGAGTAAGTTTCTGAAACTGCTTTGGAGAGCAATTACTAGAATATTTTAAAATAAAAAAAGTGCTTATTTTATGAGTGTTTACACTAGAGATTTGTCCCATAGATTTGTACAAAAATGTTTTTGTTATGCCCAGAGTCCGAGTCCCCAAAACTGAGAGAATAAGACGTCCACAGCAATGCAAAAGCATAAAGGGGTTTATTGCTAACTCGAGTTAGGGCCCAGGTCTCATCCAGCACGGTGGAATCCGACAAGAGCCCCGAGCTCTGAATCACAGCTGCTTATATACAGGCGGTCTTTTGTCTCAGCAATAGTGTAGTTGGCGTGTGGTGATTGACTCAACCTTGGGTCATCGTGGTGATTGACTTAACCTTGGCGTCATTGTGGGGGGGAGCTTGGTGTCATTGGGGACCTTGGTGTCATCAGGGACCTTGGTGTCATCGGGGACCTTGGTGGGGCTTCCCAGAATTATGATTCATGCTTACAAGAACCTGAGGCTTAGGCCTAGTGTGGCCTGTTGAGCCTGTCATGGCTCAGGTCAGGTCCCAACATTCCCCCCTGTCTCTTGATCATATAGAGGAATCTTCCTCTTTGTTTTGGGGCAAGGCCTGGTATTGTTGCCTGAGTACGAGTAGTTGGACTGTATTAATATGTTCTTTTACAAAAGTTACAAGCTTGTTTAGGATATATGGGCCAATAATGAGTATTAATAGTAGCACCATAAGAGGTCCCACCAGGGTGGAAATCAGTGTTGTTAGCCATGGAGATTGTTGGAACCAAGACTCAAACCATCCCTGTTGGGCTTCTCGCTCTTTGTTTCGTTGAGCTAGTCATTCCCTTACTTTGGCCATAGATTTTCTCACTACCCCAGTGTGGTCTGCATAAAAACAACATTCTTCTCCCAGAGCTGCGCAGAGCCCCCCTTGTTGTAAGAAAACCAGATCTAACCCTCTTCTGTTCTGCAAGACTACCTCGGACAGGGAAGTCAATGATTTTTCTAGGCGACTAATTGACTCTTCTATGAGGGTAATATCTTCATCTATAGCTGCCCGCAACAACATAAACCCTTGGCCTTGGAGGGACAAGGCCGTTATCATGGTTCCCGCTCCGGCAACCCCAAGGCTGAACATGGTTGCTAATGTGATGGCTGTAATGGGCTCTCTCTTAATTCTGTTTCCTGCCAACTGATTTGATATTTCTCCAGTCCAGTAGCTATACATAACTTCTTCAGGGTGGTATAAGATTTTGGGTACAACAGCCACCAATATGCAAAACTCTCTATTTTGATTAAAAACGGAGACATTTAAGCATGGAGTCAGTCCAGCATGAGAGCAGACCCACCAACCCCCTGCTTCTGGCACAATCCATTTTTTCTGATTTAACTCTGTGAGCTCAGCTGATCGAGCACACAAGGGAGATTTTTCTGGTGGGACCTTACCTACACAAAGTCCTTTTCCCCACACTTCTTTTATGAGGCTTACCTTTTGTTCTCCCCAGTGGCATTTTGGTGGATCTATGCTAGTGGTCAGGCTGTAAGAAGCATCTAAGCCTATTGCTTCATAATAGGGAGGGTATAGAGTGTAGCAGAGCCAACAGGATTTAGTTGCTTCTGGGTTGGTTTGATTTAGGGTTGTATAGGCTGCCCTAACTAATTTCCATAATGGGTCTGATTTCCCGAGGTTGGGGATGTGGACCGGGGGACCGAGGGAACCAGAGGATGTGGAATCCAGTGTAGCAAGGCTCAGTGTCGGGTATGTCTCAGCTATTTTTAGTGAATCAATCTTTTCGACCGGGTTGGGGCCTATACTATGCACCTGTGTTGGCTCTATGATCTGGCTGACAATTATAATTCCTCCAAAATACCCATGGGTCCATTGGGCGTTAGTTTGTATTCCCCAGGACAGACCAGAAACCCAAGACCTCTCTTTTCTCACAGCCTCTTGATTGAACCTTATTCTAACTTGTGAATAGTCACATTTGACACAGTGATAGTATGGGTCTCCGAGGGCTTGGGCCAAGGGCCCTGCAAACGAGAAGTTGAGTAGGTCTCAGTTTCCTACCTCCCAACGCCATTTTCCATCATTAGAAGTTACACAACTCCAGGACTTACAGAAGTAGTCCTGTAGACCCCCCACAAGTCTTCCAGTTGCTCTTTTGGTGGCCAGGACATGCCCAGAACCCGTAAAGTTGGAGGAGACCCTTTGCCCAGGGTACACCCACCACCTCTTTTAGGTCAAAGTACAGATCTGGCCACCAGGTGTTAGGGGGATGTGTTCCTGAGGTTAAGTTAAGTACCTCTCGCGTCAGTCCATTTTGAAGTTTCCAGGTGATCCTGGCCGGCTGGTGCGGGTTTCCATTGGTGGCTCCCAGGTCGAGGAGGATGGTCACCAACAGGAGAATCAGGGTGATTCGTCTGAGTCCTGTCGACGGGTGAACTTCATCTTTAAAGGGTTGGAGGGATGTGGTGTCACCTTCCATTCTCTCTGGGCCTTTTCTTGTTCTTCTGGAGTGGCACAGCGCACGTGGTTACAGCGCACCCAAGGTCCAGTGCCGTCGACCTTCAGGGCAGTAGGGGTAGTAAGAACAATATAAGGGCCCTTCCATCTAGGCTCTAATGTCTTGACTTGATGCCGTTTGACCCAAACCCAGTCCCCTGGACCAATGTTGTGTGAAGGAATTTTTCCGTTCTCTTGGCCTTTACGGATTTCTTTGAGTAAAGTCCAGATGTGCACATGCACCTTGCTTAAGGCCAATAGAGCTTTTTGGAACTGCCACATGAAGGAGGCGGCTGGATTCTTCCCTCGAAGATAGGACACACTGGAGGGGGCCCCCCATAAACAATTTCAAAGGGGGTTAGGTTTAACTTGTAGGGGGTATTACGCACTTGGAAGAGAGCAAAGGGAAGGAGAGTCACCCAGTCCCCACCAGTCTCTATCGCCAGTTTTGCCAAAATTTCTTTTAGAGTCTGATTCATTCTTTCTACCTGTCCTGAGCTCTGGGGATTGTATTCACAATGCAGTTTCCATTTGGTCCCCAGAGCTAAGGCCAGTCCCTGAACAATTTGACTCACAAAAGCAGGTCCATTATCAGAGCCAATGGTCACCGGCAGCCCAAACCTAGGCACTATCTCTTCTAGGAGTTTTTTAGCTACCATTGTTGCTGTTTCCCTCTTAGTGGGATATGCTTCTACCCACCCAGAGAAAGTATCAACCAGAACTAACAGATAATGGTACCCATATTTGCCTGGCCTTACCTCTGTAAAATCTATCTCCCAGTGTTGTCCTGGTCTTTCTCCCCAGTACCTTATACCCGTGTGCTGTCCTTTTCCTGGTCTCATCATCTGGCATGCCTTACAGGCACAGACTATGTCTTTTATAGTTGCCTTTTGTTGGGGAAACCGCAGACACGCTGTCTGTAAGAGTGCTAGAGTCTTTTTTTCTCCCAGATGGGTGGTCTGATGTAGGTGCGTGCAAAGGTGTCGACCCAAGTTAGCCGGAAGCAACAAGTTGTCATTTTGGTCTCGATACCATCCGTCTTTGCCCTCCGGACAGTTGGTATTTTCTTGGATCCAACTTAGATCAGAAGAGGAATACTCGGGGGTTGGGGGCAGGATTCCCATTCCCAGGGGTGGCAATCCCACAGTCAATATGGGGGTTTTACAGTCTCTGAGGGCTGCTTCCTGGGCCGCCACATGGGCAGCACGGTTGCCCCGAGCCTTGATATCTTCTCCTTTTTGGTGTCCTGGGACATGTACTATGGACATGGCTCGGGGTCGGTGGACTGCTGCTAGGAGTCTGCGGATCTCAAGTAGGTTTTTAACTTCTTTTCCCTCTGCTGTCGTAAACCCCCGCTCTCTATATATTGGGCCCTGAATATGCACTGTTCCAAATGCATACCGGCTGTCAGTATAAATGGTGATCTTTTTTCCTTCTGCCTTTTCCAGTGCCTGTATCAAGGCTATTAATTCCGCTTTCTGGGCGGATGTCCCAGAGGGCAGAGCTTCAGCCCAGATGACCCTTCCAGAGTCATCTACAATGGCTGCCCCTGCCCTTCTTTGTCCATCTTTCACAAAACTACTTCCGTCTGTAAACCATACCAGTTCACTGTCTTTTAAGGGCACATCTTTTAGGTCTTTTCGTATGGCCATCACATCGGCCAATATCTCACCACAATCATGGAGGGGGCCGTCTTTCTTTGGGGCGGGCAGGAGAGTGGCCGGGTTCAGGAAGCAGGGCGTCTGAAAGTGTATCCGGGGGGTATCCAGCAGCAAGGCCTGATAATGGGTTAAGCGGGCACTGGAGATCCACTTACCCGGTGGCTGCTTGAGAATCCCTTCAATGGCATGGGGAGTGTAGACCAGGAGCTGTTGTCCATACGTTAACTTGTTGGCATCATGGACCAGGAGAGCAGTGGCTGTGATGATTTGGAGTCAGGGTGGCCACCCCGTGGCCACTGGGTCCAGTCTTTTAGAGAGGTAGGCTACAGGTCGCTTCCAAGGCCCCCATTGCTGCGTCAAGACTCCCTTTCCTACTCCCTGTTTTTCATCCACAAACAGTTGGAAGGGCTTAGATGGGTTAGGGAGAGCAAAGGCCAAGGCTTTCAGCAGAGCCTGCCGAAGTTCTTGAAATGCCTGTCTCATTGGCTCAGTCCAAGTCCAGTTTTTATTCTCCCTGCTCCCTTCATACAATGGCCGGGCCTTTTCAGCAAATCCCAAGATCCACAGCCTGCAATACCCAACAGTCCCAGTAAATTCTCTCACTTGACGAGGAGTTGCTGGCTCAGGGATCTGCAAAATAGTCTCTTTCATAGCCCGTGTCAGCCGTCTCCGCCCCTGCTTTATCTTATATGCTAAGTAGGTGACCTCCTGTCTAGCAATTTGGGCTTTCTTTGCACTAGCCCGGTACCCCAATGTCCCCAAAGTTTGGAGGAGGTTGCCTGTCGCCTCTAGGCATGCCTCCTCGGTAGCAGTGGCTAGCATAAGATCATCCACATACTGCAACAAGACAACGTTGGGGTGATCAGCCCGGTACTCATGGAGGTCTTCGCCCAGAGCCTCATTAAATAGCATTGGTGAGTTTTTGAAGCCCTGCAGGAGGCGAGTCCAGGTTAGTTGTCCTGTAGTCTGGCTGCCCTCTTCGGTCCACTTGAAAGCGAAGATCTCTTGGCTCGAATGGGCCAGCGGCAAACTGAAAAAGGCATCCTTCAAGTCCAGGACCGTATACCAGACATAGTCTGGTGGCAGGCCACTCAAGACGGTGTATGGGTTAGGGACGGTGGGATGAATGTCACTCACCCGTTTGTTGACTTCACGAAGATCTTGGACCTGTCTAAAGTCCATTCCCCCAGGCTTTTTCACAGGTAACAGGATAGTGTTCCATGGAGATTGACACCTTCTGAGAATTCCTACCTTCAAGAGCCGCTGGATATGTGGTGTGATTCCTCGTTGGGCCTCTAGACTCAGGGGGTACTGTTTCACACATACAGGGGTGGCATCTGCTTTCAGTTCAACAATGATGGGCGGTCTCTGTTTGGCTAGTCCTATTCCCACTGTTTCTGCCCAGGCCATAGGATATTTTTGGACCCAAGGCTGCACATTAGGGTCAATAGCCATGGGAGGCCTCGGCTGGTACAGTCTATATTCGTCCCTTAGCGCCAAGGACAAAACCTGTATAGGATGTCTGGTCCCATCCATAACTGATATCCCTCCATGGTCCAAGTGGATTTGAGCATTGACCTTAGATAATAAATCCCTCCCTAGAAAGGGAGCCGGGCATTCTGGTATCACAAGAAATGAGTGAGACACTCGTTGGGCCCCCAAGTCCACCTGACGTTTAGTAGTCCATCCATATCGTTTAGTTCCGGTGGCCCCTTGTACCCAGCTGGTTTTCTTGGACATTGGTCCGTCTTTCCGGTTAAGGACTGAGTATTGGGCCCCTGTGTCCACCATGAAACCAACTGGTTTCCCCTCCACATGTACAGTTACCCAGGACTCGGGGAGGGGGGCTGAGCCCTGACCCCCCTAATCACTATCATTTTCTGCATATAAGATGTGGGCCCCCGGGGAAGGTGCTTCTTCCCTGGTGGGCTTTTCCCCCGGTTTTCTTTTAGGGCACTCTCTTTTCCAGTGTCCTCACTCTTGACAATATGCACATTGGTCCTTTCTTAGTCTCTGTCCAATTTGCTTTCCTTCGTCTCTCGGCCTGACTTCATTAGTTCCCTGAGAATTAGCTCCCTGTCTCATCCCTGCAAGGAATATCTGGGCTAATTCTTTCTGATTTCTGCAGTTTTCCTCGGCCCTGAACTCTCTCTCTTCCCGTCTAACACGTTCTTCTCTTTCCTCTGGAGTTTCCCTATGGTTAAAAACCCTCTCTGCTGCCCTCACCAGGTCTTGTATGGATTGTTCCCCTAACCTCCCTATTTTCTGCAGTTTCTTCCTGATATCTGGGGCTGCCTGATTTACAAATGCTAGCATAACTGCCGCGCATAACTCATCGGCCTGTGGGTCCATGGGGGTATACTGCCTAAAAGCTTCCATTAATCTCTCAAGGAAGGCTGCCGGGCTCTCATTTGGCTCCTGTCTAACCAGATTTGCCTTAGCCAAATTTGTTGGTTTCCTGGCGGCTGCTCGGAGGCCAGCCATGAGAGTCTGGCGGTACACTCGGAGACGCTCCCTACCTTCAGCGCACTCGAAGTCCCATCTGGGCCGCGTCAAGGGGAATCCCTCATCAATCAGATTTGGTTGCATGGTAGGTCTCCCATCTACCCCTGGAACATTTTTCCGTGCTTCCGACAATATCCGTTCGTGTTCCTCTGTGGTGAAAAGCACTTGTAACAGCTGCTGACAATCATCCCAAGTGGGGTTATGGGTGAAAAGAATGGATTCTAAAAAATCAGTGAGGCCCTGAGGCTTTTCTGAGAACGAAGGAGTTTGAGTTTTCCAATTATATAGATTACTAGTGGAAAAGGGCCAGTATTGGTACGTTCGTTCCCCGGCCGGGAGGGCTGGCCCCGCCCGAACAGGAAGTGCCTGAACCGTGGAGGTGGGGGCTTCCGGGTTATTTTTGTCCGCCACATTGGGGACTCCCCTAGTTCTTCCTCGAGTTCCCTGGGCGGGGCCCCCCTCCTGGGTTGGGGCTGAGGGTTCAGTATCCCTTCGCATTCCTCCGGATGAGATCTGAGGTACCTGAGGGGGCAAAGGTGGATGTGCATAGCGGGGTGGGGAGAGATCGGTTTCTAGGTCAATTAGGTTAGGATAGAGTGAGGATTCCCGGAATACCGGCTTCACCCGGCCGTTGCACTCTTTGTGTTCTTCTTCTTTGGATGTTTCCACAAGTACCTGTGGGATAGATGAAGTGGGGGAAGGGGAAGTAAAGGGCTGGGGAATAAAAGGTCTCAGCCAGGCCGGTGGATTTTCCACCAAATCTTGCCAGACCAAAATATAGGGAGTTTGGTCTGGGTGTCCAGACGGGCCAGGAGTGAGCACTTTCTCTCTAATCGCTCGAATAATTGGCAGGCTGAAGGTTCCCTCTCGTGGCCAGCCGACATCAATGGCAGGCCACTCGGTGGAACAGAAAATCATTAGTTTGTTCTTCTTTACTAATACCGATAGATTTCGTGCTCTAGACTTAAAATCAGAAAAGTGGTCAGTCATAAGGGACAAAGGAGTAGAAGTTGCTTGCCCCATGATTACAGAGAAGAACACAGGAGACAAAATGAACACACAAAGAGCAGAGACAATGCTAGCACTCACACAGACACAACAAACAGATAACAAATACACATCGGCCGAGAACACAGCACTAGGTCTTCTTGAGCCCCCCTGAAACTTCCTTTCCCTTAAGGTTATCTTACCAACAAGGTGTCCACAGAGCTGGCCGCCTTCCCAGCATGATGCTGGGCCTCGGCCTTATGCCAGCTAGGTTTACTCCCTTTACAGAGCCAGCTGCCTTCCCAGCACGATGCTGGGCCTCGGCCTTATGCCAGCTAAATCGACCTCTTTCAGGTTAAGGAACCCCTTCTGCTTGGAGGGTGTTATTCCCCTCAGTTAAAAGGAATCCCGGATGAGCCCCCAAATGTTATGCCCACAGTCCGAGTCCCCAAAACTGAGAGAATAAGACATCCACAGCAATGCAAAAGCATAAAGGGGTTTATTGCTAACTCGAGTTAGGGCCCAGGTCTCATCCAGCACAGTGGAATCCGACAAGAACCCCGAGCTCTGAATCACAGCTGCTTATACACAGGCAGTCTTTTGTCTCAGCAATAGTGTAGTTGGCGTGTGGTGATTGACTCAACCTTGGGTCATCGTGGTGATTGACTTAACCTTGGCATCATCGGGGGGGAGCTTGGTGTCATTGGGGACCTTGGTGTTATCGGGGACCTTGGTGTCATCAGGGACCTTGGTGGGGCTTCCCAGAAGTATGATTCATGCTTACAAGAACCTGAGGCTTAGGCCTAGTGTGGCCTGTTGAGCCTGTCATGGCTCAGGTCAGGTCCCAACAGTTTTATTCATTTATTTGCACTGATATTTGTAGTAATTACAAATGGGATAAAAGCTAAATGTCTATCAAGTGGATATTGACAAAAACCACAGCATACCAAGAAATATTCTTCAATAATTATATAAGTTTGTGATTAACAAAGGTGTATGGGTTTGTCAATATAACCAAGGTAGACTGTTAAGTAATAAAAAAACAAATGCAAAATGGTACACACAAGTTATATTTTAAAACACCATGTGATTTATGGTAAAGATAAAACTAAATCCATGGAAGAGATCTGGCTGATTTTTGCGACCCAGTGCACTAAGCGCGGGCGGCTGCAACCTGGCGCACTAAGCACGGCTGAGAGGAGTTACCCCACGTCTGAGATCAGGGGCAGCGGCCGAGAGTGCCAGGCTATGATGCGCAGGAACGGCCGAGACGAGTTACCCCGTGTCTGAGGCCAGAGGCGGCGGCCGAGAGAAGCTACCCTACGTCCGAGGTCAGTGGCAGATGGGAGGAAACACCCCGTGTCTGAGGTCAGGGGCATTGGCCGAAAGGAGCTACCCTGCGTCTGAGGTCAGGGGCGGCCAGGAGAAGCCACCTCGGGCCCGAGGCCAGGGGCAGCGGCCGGGAGGAGCAACCCGAGGAGTGGTGACTGCACGAGCATAGGAGGGCCTAGAGGAGCTATCTCACGTTGAAGGTCAGGAAGGGCAGCAGTAAGGAGATACCCCTCGCCCAAGGTAAGGAGCAAGGGATGTGCTTTGCTGGAGCAGCCATGAAGAGATACCCCACGCCCGAGGTAAGAGAAACCCAAGTAAGATGGTAAGTGTTGCAAGAGGGCATCAGAGGGCAGACACACTGAAACCATACTCACAGAAAACTAGTAAATCTAATCACACTAGGACCACAGCCTTGTCTAACTCAATGAAACCAGCAAAGCCGATGGGGCAACCCAAGATGGGCGGGTCATGGTGGAGAGGCCTGACAGAATGTGGTCCACTGGAGAAGGGAATGGCAAGCCACTTCAGTATTCTTGCCTTGAGAAGCCCATGAACAGTATGAAAAGGCAAAATGATAGGATACTGTAAGAGGAACTCCCCAGGTCATTAGTGCCCAATATGCTACTGGAGATCAGTGGAGAAATAACTCCAGAAAGAATGAAGGGATGGAGCCAAAGCAAAAACAACACCCAGCTGTGGATGTGACTGGTGATAGAAGCAAGGTCCGATGCTGTAAAGAGCGATATTGCATAGGAACCTGGAATGTCAGGTCCATGAATCAAGGCAGATTGGAAGTGGTCAAACAAGAGATGGCAAGAGTGAACGTCGACATTCTAGGAATCAGAGAATTAAAATGGACTGGAATGGGTGAATTTAACTCAGATGACCATGATATCTACTACTGTGGGCAGGAATCCCTCAGAAGAAATGGAGTAGCCATCATGGTCAACAAAAGAGTCCAAAATGCAGTACTTGGATGCAATCTCAAAAATGACAGAATGATCTCTGTTCATCTCCAAGGCAAACCATTCAATATCACAGTAATCCAAGTCTATGCCCCAACCAGTAATGCTGAAGAAACTGAACTTGAAGGGTTCTATGAATACCTACAAGACCTTGTAGAACTAACACCCAAAAAAGATGTCCTTTTCATTATAGGGGACTGGAATGCAAAAGTAGGAAGTCAAGAAACACCTGGAGTAACAGGCAAATTTGGCCTTGGAATGCAGAATGAAGCAGGGCAAAGACTAATAGAGTTCTGCCAAGAAAATGCACTGGTCATAGCAAACACCCTCTTCCAACAACACAAGAGAAGACTCTACACATGGACATCACCAGATGGTCAACACCGAAATCAGATTGATTATATTCTTTGCAGCCAAAGATGGAGAAGCTCTTTACAGTCAACAAAAACAAGACTAGGAGCTGACTGTGGCTCAGATCATGAACTGCTTATTGCCAAATTCAGACTCAAATTGAAGAAAGTAGGGAAAACCGCTAGACCATTCAGATATGACCTATATCAAATCCCTTATGATTATACAGTGGAAGTGAGAAATGGATTTAAGGGCCTAGATCTGATAGATAGAGTGCCTGATGAACTATGGAATGAAGTTCGTGACATTGTGCAGGAGACAGGGATCAAGACCATCCGCATGGGAAAGAAATGCAAAAAAGCAAAATGGCTGTCTGGGGAGGCCTTACAAATAGCTGTGAAAAGAAGAGAAGCCAAAAGCAAAGGAGAAAAGGAAAGATATAAGCATCTGAATGCAGAGTTCCAAAGAATAGCAAGAAGAGATAAGAAAGCCTTCTTCAGCGATCAATGCAAAGAAATAGAGGAAAACAACAGAATGGGAAAGACTAGAGATCTCTTTAAGAAAATTAGAGATACCAAGGGAACATTTCATGCAAAGATGGGCTCGATAAAGGACAGAAATGGTATGGACCTAACAGATAGAAGATATTAAGAAGAGGTGGCAAGAATACACAGAAGAACTGTACAAAAAAGATCTTCATGACCCAGATAATCATGATGATGTGATCACTCATCTAGAGCCAGACATCCAGGAATATGAAGTCAAGTCGCCCTTGGAAAGCATCACTATGAACAAAGCGAGTGGAGGTGATGGAATTTCAGTTGATCTGTTTCAAATCCTGAAAGATGATGCTGTGAAAGTGCTGCATTCAATATGCCAGCAAATTTGGAAAACTCAACAGTGGCCACGGGACTGGAAAAGGTCAGTTTTCATTCCAATCCCAAAGAGAGGCAATGCTAAAGAATGCTCAAACTACCACACCATTGCACTCATCTCACATGCTGGTAAAGTAATGCTCAAATTCTCCAAGCTAGGCTTCAGCAATACCTAAACCGTGAACTCCCTGATGTTCAAGCTGGTTTTAGAAAAGGCAGAGGAACCAGAGATCAAATTGCCAACATCCGCTGGATCATGAGAAAAGCAAGAGAATTCCAGGAAAACCTCTATTTCTGCTTTATTGACTATGCCAAAGCCTTTGACTGTGTGGATCACAATAAACTGTGGAAAATTCTGAAAGAGATGGGAATACCAGACCACCTGACCTGCCTCTTGCGAAATCTGTATGCAGGTCAGGAAGCAACAGTTAGAACTGGACATGGAACAACAGACTGGTTCCAAATAGGAAAAGGAGTATGTCAAGGCTGTATATTGTCACCCTGCTTATTGAACTTATATGCAGAGTACATCATGAGAAACGCTGGACTGGAAGAAACACAAGCTGGAATCAAGATTGCCGGGAGAAATATCAATAACCTCAGATATGCAGATGACACCACCCTTAAGGCAGAAAGTGAAGAGGAACTAAAAAGCCTGTTGATGAAAGTGAATGTGGAGAGTGAAAAAGTTGGCCTATAGCTCAATATTCGGAAAATGAAGATCATGGCATCCGGTCCCATCACTTCATGGGAAATAGACGAGGAAACAGCGGAAACAGTGTCAGACTTCATTTTTTTGGGCTCCAAAATCACTGCAGATGGTGACTTCAGCCATGAAATTAAAAGACACTTACTCTTTGGAAGAAAAGTTATGACCAACCTAGATAGTATATTCAAAAGCTGAGACATTACTTTGCCTACTAAGGTCCGTCTAGTCAAGGCTATGGTTTTTCCTGTGGTCACGTATGGATGTGAGAGTTGGACTGTGAAGAAGGCTGAGCACTGAAGAATTGATGCTTTTGAACTGTGGTGTTGGAGAAGACTCTTGAAAGTCCCTTGGACTGCAAGGAGATCCAACCAGTCCATTCTGAAGGAGATCAGCCCTGGGATTTCTTTGGAAGGAATGATGCTAAAGCCGAAACTCCAGTACTTTGGCCATCACATGCGAAGAGTTGACTCATTGGAAAAGACTCTGATGCTGGGAGGGATTGGGGGCAGGAGGAGAAGGGGACAACCAAGGATGAGATGGCTGGATGGCATCACTGACTCAATGGATGTGAGTCTGAGTGAACTCTGGGAGTTGGTGATGGACAGGGAGGCCTGGCGTTCTGCGATTCATGGGGTCGCAAAGAGTCGGAGACGACTGAGTGACTGAACTGAACTGAGGGAGGGAAGGGGCTTTGTAGTGATGTTCAAGGAAGATTTTATCTATAATGCTGACTTTTTTTTTTTTTTTTTAGCTACCCCACAAGACTTGTGGGATCTCAGTTCCCTGACTAGGGATCAAACTAGTGTTCCCTGTATTGGAAGCACTGAGCCTTAACTACTGGACCCCCAAGGAAGCCCTTAATTTTGTTTTTAGTGCATATGTATATATATAATTATTGGAATTTGATTAAATTTAACTAAAATAATGTGGATTTTTTTTTCCATTTATATAGTGCTGTGACCTGAATGCTTGTGTTTCTCCTAATTTTGTGTTGAAATCCTAATACCCAATGGACTGCTATTAGGAGGTGGGGTCTTTAGGAGGTGATGAGGTCATGAGGGCTCTGAATGAGATTGAGGTCCTTATAAAAGAGAGCCAAGAAGGTACCTTGCTCCTTCTATGTCATGAGGACATAACAGGTAGTCTGTAATCTAGAAAAGGGTCCTCACCCAACTGTGCTGGCACCCAGATCTCAGACTTCATAGCCCTTGTCAGCCAGCTAATGCATGCTCAGTCAGGTCCAACTCTATGCACTCCCATGGACTGTAGGCCGCCAGGCTCCTCTGTCCATGGAATTTTCCAAGCAAGAATATTGGAGTGGGTTGCCACTCCCTACTCCAGGGGGTTTTCCCAACCCAGGAATCAAACCCGAGTATCTTGTGTCTCCTGTATTGGCAGGTGGATTCTTTACCAACTGTGCCAAATTCATAGCCTCTAGAATGGTGAAAAATAAGTTTGCTGTTTATAAGCCACCCACTCTGTGGTATTTCTTAATAGCAGTCTGAATGGACTAAGATATATAGCCACTGAATTTCATATAACACAATTCTAAGTATGCTTTAAATATAATATGATGGCCTGTATGAAGAAAGGTATGAAAGTTATATTGAGGATCATGCAACAATACACAAACAAAAGGAAGAGATAAACTCTTTTTTTGAAATTTAAATTTTAAATTATTTATATGATTTCACTTATTCTCAAATTAAAATTAATTTCCTATTCTGGTTTGGAGTGATGCAAATGAACATCTCAATAAGAGATGAGATTTCTTTCAAGAAATAACCAGATGAAATACTAAAGTATGTTCAGTAAAAGAAGAATGAATGGTGGCTTATTCTGCCATATTTCAAAACAAAAAAGTAAGTACTTGAGTATAACGAAAGAAAAAGTCTAGATACATGCCTGAATTAATAGGGATGTGGACCATTTTAACAATGGACTTTCAAATGAATCGGGAGGGATCATTTTAAAGTGGTTATCAAGAAAGTAAATGCACATTTGAGGAAAAAAACAAATTTAGGACAGCATCTCACACCTTACAAAAAAGTGTACTTCAGTGTACACCTTAAACTTTTAAAAATATAACATAAAAACCTTAAAGAAAGACTCGAACTTAGTGTAAGTGAATATTTATCTACTCCTTGGGTTAAGAGTATGTTTCTAAAATTTTAAAATAGATATAAAAACATAAAGGGACAATTAATAAATTTGTCTAGTTAATGAATAACAGCTTCATATTAAAAATATATATGTAAAGGATAAGTGAGCTCCAGAAGTATATCTAACATATTTGGTAGTCAAAGAATGAAATCTTTAATATATGTAAAGATTTTTCAAAGAGGAAATGCATAAGAAAATGCCATATTTTAAAAAGTAGGTAAACGATAGTTCTGAGGAACACTCTTAGACCCTGAAAATCTGGCAGCAGAATTATTATGCATGGATACCTGGTAAGAGACCAACCTTGCTGCTTCTCTTTGCTGATGATATACTCCTCTGAGTAACTTTTAAGAAAAAAGAATGCATTCATTTTTTGTTTGCATTCATTTGAACAGAAATGTATTGATCATTGGTTAATTGCTTCTGGTACGGTGATGTAAGCTTCTAGTATAGAAGAGCAGTAGTATAGAAGTCATTCAGCTGTTTGCTTAAAAAGAACATATCAGTATGAAAAGTGTCCCTGGCAGATGTGTATCTTACTAGGAAACACAGGGGCCAAGGAAATTAACCAAGATGCTCGCCATTTCATCTTAACCCTGCTCTAGTAGTCATCTCACTTCTATAAATTTCACTTTCTTAGCTGAATAACAGCTGACCTTATAGAGGGTGCCTTGTTTCCTCTGGCCAGTGTGCAAACCATCTGAAATTCTGTAGTTCAAGGGATGGCTTTTTTTAGCCTGGATGCTGCAGTATTATGTTTAGATTTTAGAAAGGAGTGTGCAGAACTGAAGAAGGAAACAGGGAGCTTTGGGTGGGCAAGGGAGAAAGTTGTTGTTCAGTTGCTCAGTCGTGTCCAACTCTTTATGACCCCATGGACTGCAGCACACCAGGCTTCCCTGTTCTTCACCATCTCCCAGAGTTTGCACGAACTCATGTCCATTGAGTCGATGATGTTATCCAACCGTCTTATCCTCGGTTGCCCCTTCTCCTCCTGCCTTCCATCTTTCCCAGCATCAGGGTCTTTTCTAGTGAGTTGGCTCTTCACATCAGGTGGCCAAAGTGTTGGAGTTTCAGCTTCAGCATCAGTCCTTCCAGTGAATATTCAAGGTTGATTTCCATTAGGATTGACTGGTTTGATCTCCTTGCAGTCCAAGGGACTATCAAGAGTCTTCTCCAGCACCACAATTTGAAGGCATCTGTTCTTCGGCTCTCAACCTTTTTTGTGTCCAGCTCTCACATCTGTACATGACTGTTGGAAAAGCCATAGCTTTGACTATACGAACCTTTGTTGGCCAAGTAATGTCTGCTTTTTAATACGTTGTCTAGGTTGGTCATAGCTTTTCTTCCGAGGAGTAAGCATCTTTTAATTTCATGGCTGCAGTCACCACCCACAGTGATTTTGGAGCCCAAGAAAATAAAGTCTGTCACTGTTTCTATTGTTTCTCTATTTGCCGTGAAGTGATGGGACTGGATGCCATGATCTTCATGTTTTGAACACTGAGTTTTAAGCCAGCTTTTTCACTCTCCTCTTTCACCAACAAGAGGCTCTTCAGTTCCTCTTTGCTTTCTGCTATTAGGGTGGTGTCATCTGCATATCTGAGGCTTTTGATATTTCTCCCAATAATCTTGATTCCAGTTTGTGCTTCATCCAGCCTGGCATTTCCCATGATGTACTCTGCATGTAAGTTAAATAAGCAGGGTGACAATATACAGCCTAGATATACTCCTTGCCCAATTTGGAAAGTAGGGCTCCAAACTCAAGATGTTTAGGCTGATAAAGGAGGTTTATTTGGTAAGGACATTGTGTCAGTAAGTTTGTCTTCCCCTGTGTATAACTGGTTAGGCCTTGTGAATTATGGACAAATTGAGGCAAAGTCAAAGGGGTCCAGGACGCAGTTTCTAGATACCTCCTACACTGCTGTTAGCCAAAGCTGTGTGGATAATACAACAGCTGCCAAACTTTAGCAAGCACAAATCACCTGGAGGGTTTGTTAGAACACGGAGGCCAGGAATTTGCATTTATACCAAGTTTCCATGTGTAACTAATGCCGCTGACACTAAAACTACCAAAGGGATCTAGAATCCCCCAAAAGGGATTTGAAACTGCCAAGGTTCAGATTACATCTCAGATATACCTAACAGCTACATGTTATCACTGTGTGAGCATGCAAAGTCACTTCAGCTGTGTCCCACTCTTTGCGACCCTATGGACTGGACTGTAGCCCACAGGCTCCTCTGTCAATGGGAGTCTCCAGGCAAGAATGCTGGAGTGGGTTGCCATAACCTCCTCCAGGGGATCTTCCCAACCCAGGGATCAAACCCACATCTCTTACATCAGCTTCATTAGCAGACAGCTTCTTTACCACTAACGCCACCTGGGAAGCCCATCTTACCAGTTGGATAATGCTAGACTGATCGTCAATACATTTTGTGAGGGAGAAACAAAACTTTTCTGTACCCAGTTCTTCTGGCTGGTCTAGAATTAAATTGATATGAGACAGATTAATGGAAGAAAATCAAACAAAATTTAATGACATGGATACATGGGAGAGACCCAGGAGATCTGAGTAACTCACCAAATTAGCCAAAACCCACACCTGAAACATCATCTTCAGTTAACAAC
This sequence comes from Budorcas taxicolor, assembly GCF_023091745.1. Classification (NCBI taxonomy): domain Eukaryota; kingdom Metazoa; phylum Chordata; class Mammalia; order Artiodactyla; family Bovidae; genus Budorcas; species Budorcas taxicolor. Next base: position 118,234,088 of record NC_068935.1, on the reverse strand, counting down.
AAAAGAGGATGTTGGAGGTAGTGGATTGGGACTTCAATGGGGAGGAAGGCAATTGACATGGAGGTGGAAAAGCAAGTGTTTTGTACACAAATGTTTGCTGGGCTGAGAGACCATGGGACACAGAGTAGACTCTTATCTCTAGGTGCTGCCTAAAATCTCCCCCACCACAGCTTTCCCATATTTGCAGATATCTCTGGTGATAGCTCTATTTCAGGACTAGGCCCTCTATCTAAATTGTTTTAGGAGATTAAAGGAATGTAGAAAAGAAAGACTTCCTCAGACTTTTGATTCTTAAAAATTGAATAATCCTCATGACAGACAGACACATTTTGGGGAGGCAATTTTTTCCCCTACACTTTCTAGGTAGATAAGTGTTGAGGTTTTGAAACCCAGCAAGGCCTTGTGGGGCTCGTGGGCATGGAAGCCTTTCTTTCCCATTTTCTTGCTTCTATGAAACAGACTCCAGCCTCTATGACCTACCCTGAGTTCCAAAGGGTGGGTTCAAGCTGTTGTTAATCAAGGGAGGAGCAGCCAAGAAGCCACCCAAGGGAAGATTAAAGGGACTAGAGAAACTCATCAAGGTTGCCTGAGACCAGATTAAAGGAGTACAAGCCATGCACACACCTGAATCTTCTGAAACTCCATCCTTAAACTATTGCTATAAAACTTCCCATCACATCCTCCTGGGTTGGAACTCATAGTTGTTGAGGGCAGGAGCCAGCTCTGGCCCCCTTTGCCTGGCAAAGCAATAAAGCTATTCCTTTCTACCTCCTTTCTACCAATATGCTACTGGAAATCAGTGGAGAAAAAACTTCAGAAAGAATGAAGAGATGGAGCCAAAGCAAAAACAACACCCATTTGTGGATGTGACTGGTGATGGAGGCAAGGTCTGACGCTGTAAAGAGCAATATTATATAGGAACCTGGAAAGTTAGGTCCATGAATCAAGGCAAATTGGAAGTGGGCAAAAAGGAGATTGCAAGAGTGAACATCGACATTTTAAGAATTAATGAACTAAAATGGACTGGAATAGGTGAATGTAACTCAGATGACCATTATATCCACTACTGTGGGCAAGAATCCCTTAGAAGAAATGGAGTCACAATCATAGTCAACAAAAGAGTATGAAATGCAGTACTTGGATGCAATCTCAAAAACAACAGAATGATCTGTTTGTTTCCAAAGCAAACCGTTGAATATAACACTAATCCAAGTCTATGCCCCAACCAGTCATGGTGAAGAAGCTGAAGCTGAATGGTTCTGTGAAGACCAACAAGACCTTCTAGAAATTCAGCTCAGTTCAGTTGAGTCGTTCAGTCATGTCCAACTCTTTGCGACCCCATGAATCGCAGCACGCCAGGCCTCCCTGTCCATCACCATCTCCCGGAGTTCACTCAGACTCACGTCCGTGATGCCATCCAGCCATCTCATCCTCGGTTGTCCCTTTCTCCTCCTGCCCCCAATCCCTCCCAGCATCAGTGTCTTTTCTAATGAGTCAGCTCTTCGCATGAGGTAGCCAAAGTACTGAAGCTTCAGCTTCAGCATCATTCCCTCCAAAGAAATCCCAGGGCTGATCTCTTTCAGAATGGACTGGTTGGATCTCCTTGCAGTCCAAGGGACTCTCAAGAATCTTCTCCAGCACCACAGTTCAAAAGCATCAATTCTTTGCCACTCAGCCTTCTTCACAGTCCAACTCTCACATCCATACATGACCACAGGAAAAACCACAGCCTTGACTAGATGGACCTTAGTCGGTAAAGTAATGTCTCTGCTTTTGAATATACTATCCAGGTTGGTCATAACTTTTCTTCCAAGGAGTTAGCGTCTTTTAATTTCATGGCTGAAGTCACCATCTGCAGTGATTTTGGAGCCCCCCAAAATAAAGTCTGACACTGTTTCTACTGTTTCCCCATCTATTTCCCATGAAGTGATGGGACCGGATGCCATGATCTTCATTTTCTGAATGTTGAGCTTTAAGCCAACGTTTTCACTCTCCTCTTTCACTTTCAAGAGGCTTTTTAGCTCCTCTTCTCTTTCTGCCATAAGGGTGGTGTCATCTCCATATCTGAGATTATTGATATTTCTCCGGGCCATCTTGATTCCAGCTTGTGTTTCTTCCAGTCCAGCGTTTCTCATGATGTACTCTGCATATAAGTTCAATAAGCAGGGTGACAATATACAGCCTTGACATACTCCTTTTCCTATTTGGAACCAGTCTGTTGTTCCATGTCCAGCTCTAACTGTTGCTTCCTGACCTGCATACAGATTTCTCAAGAGGCAGGTTAGGTGGTCTGGTATTCCAATCTCTTTCAGAATTTTCCACAGTTTATGGTGATCCACACAGTCAAAGGCTTTGGCATAGTCAATAAAGCAGAAATAGAGGTTTTTCTGGAACTCTCTTGCTTTTTCCATGATCCAGCGGATGTTGGCAATTTAATCTCTGGTTCCTCTGCCTTTTCTAAAACCAGCTTGAGCATCAGGGAATTCATGGTTCACGTATTGCTGAAGTCTGGCTTAGCATGTGAGATGAGTGCAATTGTGCGGTAGTTTGAGCATTCTTTAGCATTGCCTCTCTTTGGGATTGGAATGAAAACTGACCTTTTCCAGTTCTGTAGCCACTGCTGAGTTTTCCAAACTTGCTGGCATATTGAGAGCAGCACTTTCACAGCATCATCTTTCAGGATTTGAAACAGATCAACTGGAATTCCATCACCTCCACTAGCTTTGTTTGTAATGATGCTTTCTAAGGCCCACTTGACTTCACAGTCCAAGATGTCTGGCTCTAGATGAGTGATCACATCATCATGATTATCTGGGTCATGAAGATCTTTTTTGTACAGTTCTTCTGTGTATTCTTGCCACCTCTTCTTAATATCTTCTGCTTCTGTTAGGTCCATACCATTTCTGTCCTTTATCGAGCCCATTTTTGCATGAAATGTTACCTTGGTATCTCTAATTTCCCCCAAAAGATGTTCTTTTCATTATAGGGGACTAGAATGCAAAAGTAGGAAGTCAAGAAAAACCTGGAGTAACAGGCAAATTTGGCTTTGGAGTATAGAATGAAGCAGGGCAAAGGCTACTAGAATTTTGCCAAGAGAATACACTGGTCATAGCAAACACCCTTTTAAAACAACACAAGAGAAGACTCTACACATGGGCATCACCAGATGGTCATACTGAAATCAGATTGATTATATTCTTTGCAGCCAAAGGTGAAAAACCTCTATACCATCAGCAAAAAGAAGACTGTGGCTCACATTATGAACTCCTTATTGCCAAATTCAGATGTAAATTGAAGTAAGTAGGGAAAAACACTAGGCCATTCAGGTATGACCTAAATAAAATCCCTGACAACTATACAGTGGAAGTGAGAAATAGATTTAAGGGACTAGATCTGATAGACAGAGTGCCTGATGAACTATGGACGGAGGTTCATGACATTGTACAGGAGACAGGGATAAAGAACATCCCCAGAAAAAGACATGCAAAAAAGCAATATGGCTGTCTGAGGAGGCCTTACCAATAGCTGGGAAAAGAAGAGAAGCAAAAGGCAAGGAGAAAAGGAAAGATATACCCATTTGAATGCAGAGTTCCAAAGAATAGCAAGGAGAGATAAGAAAGCTTTCCTCAGTGATCAGTGCAAAGAAATAGAGGAAAACAATAGAATAGGAAAGACTAGAGATCTCTTCAAGAAAATTAGAGATACCAAGGGAACATTTCATGCAAAAATGCACTCAATAAAGGATGGCAATGGCATGGACCTAACAGAAGCAGGAGATATTAAGAAGAAGTGGCAAGAATACATAGAAGAACTGTGCAAAAAAGATCTACACGACCCAGATAATCACGATGGTGTGATCACACACCTAGAGCCAGACATCCCCAAGTGTGAAGTCATGTGGGCCTTAGGAAGCAGCACTATGAAAAAGTTAGTGGAGGTGAAGGAATTCCAGTTGAGCTACTTCAAATTCTAAAAGATGATGCTGTGAAAGTGCTGTACTCAATAAGCCCCAGGACTGGAAAAGGTCAGTTTTCATTCCAATCCCTAAGAAAGGATATGTCAAAGAATGCTCAAACTACCACACAATTGCACTCATCTCACAGACTAGTAAAGTAATGGTCAAAGTTCTCTAAGCCAGGCTTCAACAATACATGAACCATGAACTTCCAGATGTTCAAGCTGGTTTTAGAAAAGGCAGAGGAACCAGAGATTAAATTGCCAGCATCTGCTGGATCATCAAAAAAGCAAAAGATTTCACAAAAAACATCTATTTCTGCTTTATTGACTACGCCAAAGCCTTTTGTGGATCACAATAAACTGTGGGGAATTCTGAAAGAGATTGGAATACAAGCGCGCCTGACCTGCCTCTTGAGATATCTGTATGTAGGTCAGGAAGCAACAGTTAGAACTGGACATGGAACAACAGACTGGTTCCAAATAGGAGAAGGAGTACGTCAAGGCTGTATATTGTCATCCTGCTTATTTAACTTATATGCAGAGTACATCATGAGAAATGCTGTGCTGGCAGACGCACAAGCTGGAATAAAGATTGCTGGGAGAAATATCACTAACCTCAGATATGCAGATGACACCGCCCTTATGGCAGAAAGTGGAGAAGAACTAAAGAGCCTCTTGATGAAAGAAGAAAGGGAAAAAATTGGCTTAAAACTCAATGTTCAGAAAACTAAGTTCATGGCATCTGGTCCCATCACTTCATGGCAAATAGATGGGGAAACAATGAAAACAATGAGAGACTTTATATTTTTGGGCTCCAAAATCACTGCAGATGGTGACTGCAGCCATGAACTTAAAAGACACTTGCTCCTTGGAAGAAAAGCTATGACCAACATAGACAGCGTGTTAAAAAGCAAAGACATTACTTTGCCAGCAAAGGTCCATCTAGTCAAAGCTGTGGTTTTTCCTGTAGTCATGTATGGATGTGAGAGTTGGACTATAAAGAAAGCTGATTGCCAATGAATTGATGCTTTTGAAGTGTGGTGTTGGAGAAGACTCTTGAGAATCCCTTGGACAGCAAGGAGATCCAACCAATCCATTCTAAAGGAAATCAGTCCTGAATAGTCATTGGAAGGACTGATGTTGAAGCTGAAAATCCAGTATTTTGGCCACCTGATGTGAAGAACAGACTCATTGGAAAAGACCCTGATGCTGGAAAAGATTGAGGGCAGGAGTATAAGGGGATGACAGAGGATGAGATGGTTGGATGGCCTCACTGACTGGATGGACATGAGTTTGAGTAAGCTCCAGGGGCTGGTGATGGACAGCGAAACCTGGCATGCTGTAGTCCATGGGGTCGCAAAGTGTCAGACATGACTGAGTGACTGAACTGAATTGAACATGGCTTTTCCCATTCAATATTCTATTTCTGGCATTCATTCAAGTTACAGAAGTTAGTATGAATTAGTTCATTTTCATTGCTGTATGTTATTTCCTTCTACTCATGGTGGACATTCATGTTGTTTACAGTTTGGGGCTATAAACAATTTCAAATCTAAATTTAAAAGGTTACAATAAAATTAAAAAAACCAAAACTTTTAGAGGCTCTTCTTTGCCTGTATAGAACATGTCAATATTTCATGTATATGACACCAAAAGCGGTAAACACAAAAGGCAATTTGATAAATTGGATTCCAATAAAATTAACACCTTCTGTTTAAACCAAACAGAGCGAGCAAGAAACACCATTGACAAAGTTAAAGGGCAAGTGACTAAATAGGAAAAGAGACACATATCAGACCAACATTTCATGTTCACAATTTATTTTTAAAATTCTACAAATAAAAAGGAAAAAGACAATCCTATAGAAAAATGGGCAAAGGAATTTAACAGTTAGTGGTAAGAACAGGATTCATCTGTTTGCAAAGAAATCCATATCCACAAGAAAGAATATGTAATCACACAATTAATGAAAATAAATGAGATATAGTAAAATATGTACAATGAAGTGTATATATGGTAGTAATTTATATACATATATTTATAACTAGTACATATATATGAAATATTTACAATGTATAACTAATTTTTTCCCTAGAATACCAATAGTGGTTACAACAGATTGTGGTTGATTTTTTCTTGAATGGCAAAAATCTTTAAATGAAAAATCCAAAGTCAAATAACAATCTTGGGGAAACATTTGCAATTTACTCCACAAAATGTTAATATTGCCATTATTGTGAAGAAGAAGACCAACAGCCCAATAGAAATATGGAAAATATAAAAGGGAAATATCCTCAATGCAAAATGTTTTTAAACATAATAAAATATTCTCTAATTATACTATGTAGCTCTGTAAAGGAATGAGAAAGACCTCATCACACTGATATAGAATAGTAATAGGGCAAACTTTTAAGTGACACAAGCAAGATTCAGAATAGTGCAGAATAGCCTAAGAAGAGGTAGAAATTCTCTCCTCCTGTCCTCTCTGCTCTTCTCCCTTCTCATCTCCTTCTCTCTTCTCCTTTTCTCCCTTCCTCCCTCTCTTTCTCTGTATCTCTCTCTGCAATAGGGAGATCATTTGATTGTCAGTTTGATCATGTGTAAAATAGGGGTAGTAATAGTACCTAATGCCTAGAGTATTTGTGAATTTTATCAATGTGGAATGAATTAACACACATAAGCATTTCACATGCTCCTTACCTATATGCTTGGCATATAGTAAACACACAAGAAATGTTAATCATGGTCTGTCAGACTTCAAATGAGCCTTGCTAGATTTTCATTTCAATATCACATAAATCACAGTAGCACATTAATCTTCATGGATGTAGGCATGCCATTTCCTTTTTTCTTCCAAGCTGCTATAACTCGTTGTGTTTTTTGAAGGTTTCAAGTTGTTTTTGATTGTTTACTTGCACATCAGAAACCCATGTTCAGAAGACACAGGGCAGTTATTTAAATCGTGGAAATGAAAAACAAAAAGTGGACTTCCTAAAAATGAATCTGAAAAACTCCAGTGTTTAGCAGTGATGTAAAATGTGTATTGCAGTTTTCAATTTGTCAAGTTAAAAGTGCTGGATAAGTATAATATGAGTATATGCAATGTGAGTATAGCAGCCCCAACATCCCACATATAACAGGGCCTAGTGAAGATAATTTGCAATGTTGGCAATTCAAACAGAAATCAATAGCTAAAATGTATTCAATGTTTACTGTTTATCTGCCTCTGAGGTAAGTGATTTATACACATTTTCTTAGTTAATCCTGACAATAATCCTATAAAATAATTAGTGTTTCTAATTCCAATTTTATAGATGAATCCATTATAACTCAAAGAGATTTAGTAACTAGACTAAGGATTCAAACTGTATCAGGAATTAAATCCAACATGTTAGATTCTATATGCCTCAAATGCATAATGATTACATCCTAACCAACTCAGATTCAAATATGCACCTACATTGCTTTCAGAAATAGGAAAACTTCATTGAAAAAGTGAGAGTTCCACAAAAACAACTACTTCTGCTTTACTGAGTATGCCAAAGCCTTTGACTGTGTGGATCACAACAAACTGTGCAAAATTCATAGAGATGGAAATACCAGACCACCTTACCTGCCTCCTGAGAAATCTGTATGCAGGTCAAGAAGCAATAGTTAGAACTGGACATGGAACAACAGACTGGTTCCAAACTGGGAGGAGTACATCAAGGCTGTATATTGTCACCCTGCTTATTGAACTTATATGCAGAGTACATCATGAGAAATGCTGGACTGGATGAAGCACAAGCTGAGATTGCTGGGAGAAATATCAATAAACTCAGATACACAGATGACATCACACTTATGGCAGAAAGTGAAGACATAAAATGAAAGTGAAAGAGGAGAGTGAAAAAAATGGGTTAAAACTCAACATTCAGAAAATTAAGATCATGGCATCTGGTCCCATCACTTCATGACAAATAGATGGGAAAGCAGTGAAAACAGTGACAGACTTTATTTTGGGGGGCTCCAAAATCACTGAAGATGGTGACTGCAGCCATGAAATTAAATGACACTTGCTCCTTGGAAGAAAAGGTATGACCAACCTAGACAGCATATTAAAAAGGAGAGCCATTATTTTGCCAACAAAGTCCATCTAGTCAAAGCTATGGTTTTTCCAGGAATCATGTATGGATGTGAGAGTTGGACTATAAAGAAAGCTGAGCCCCAGCAAATTGATGCTTTTGAACTGTGGTGTTGGAGAAGACTCTTGAGAGTCCCTTGGATAGCAAGGTGATCCAACCAGTCCTTCCTAAAGGAAATCTGATGCTGAAGCTGAAACTCTAGTACTTAGGCCACCTGATGTAAAGAACTGACTCATTGGAAAAGACTCTGATGCTGGGAAAGATTGAAAGCAGGAGGACAAGGGGATGGCAGAGGATGAGATGGTTGGATGGCATTACCAACTCAATGGACATGAGTTTATTTAAGCTCCAGGAGCTGGTGATGGACAGGGAAGCCTGGTGGGCTGCAGTCCTTTGGGGTCGCAAAGAGTTGGAGATGACTGAGCAACTGAACTGATCTGAACTGAACCCTGATGGTATTTTGTAAACCTGTTACAGGATATTGTACATTATATGCATTCTATTTCATGAATTTTCTTATAGATACTGATTTCTGAAAAGGAAAATTCCATTAGTATCTAGAATAGACACTGCATGATGGGTCAATAATTCAAAATTATAAAATTCTGAAAAATAAGATAAAAGTAAATTTATGGGGACACAGTAACCATTCACATAGAGTACTTAGTAGTGAGAGAGTTAATTCTTAGGAAGGTCAATAAGGAGTTTGGGACTCTTGAGGAGGAGAAAGGGACAAGCATTTTATTCTACATTGCTCTGTCTTAGTCACATAACTTTTTTCTTAAACTCTGAGATGTTATAACAACAATTTTTAAGACTAATTTTTTTAAGCCCAGAGCTAATGATTAAATAACAACACAACTCATCTTGCTCAAAGGTATGTTTTTCCTTGAGATCTGTACTAATGATTATATAACAACAATGCATCTTGCTCAATAACCTCAGGTACGCAGATGACACCACTGTTATGGCATAAAACGAAGAAGAAATAAAGAGCCTCTTGATGAAATAGGAGAGTGAAAAAGTTGGCTTAAAACTTAACATTCAGAAAAATAAGATCAGGGCATCTGGTCCCATCACTTCATGGCAAATAGATGGGGAAGCAATGAAAACAGCAAGAGACTTTATTTTGGGGGCTCCAAAATCACTGCAGATGGTGATTGCAGCCATGAAATTAAAAGACACTTGCTACTTGGAAGAAAAGCTGTAACTAACCTAGATAGCATATTAAAAAGCAGAGACATTATTTTGCTAACAAAGGTCCGTCTGGTCAAGGCTATGGTTTCTCCAGTGGTCATGTATGGATGTGAGAGTTGGACTGTGAAGAAAGCTGAGTGCCAAAGAATTGATGCTTTTGAACTGTGGTGTTGGAGAAGACTCTTGAGAGTCCCTTGGACTGCAAGGAGATCCAACCAGTCCATTCTAAAGGAGATCAGCCCTGGGTGTTCTTTGGAAGGAGTGATGCTAAAGCTGAAACTCCAGGACTTTGGCCACCTCATGCGAAAAGTGGACTCATTGGAAAAGACTCTGATGCTGGGAGGGATTGGGGGCAGGAAGAAAAGGGGATGACAGAGGATGAGATGGCTGGATGGCATCACTGACTCGATGGACATGAGTTTGAGTGAACTCTGGGAGTTGGTGATGGACAGGGAGGCCTGGCGTACTGCGATTCATGGGGTCGCAAAGAGTTGGACATGATTAAGCCACTGAACTGAACTGAACTGATTGTTAGTTCTAATCTTGTTAATTTGAGGTGTAGGTTTAGGGAGTTGGTCTGTTAAAAGTTTATAAGACTTTGATAAGACTCTCCATCCCTCTTCTAATGTCTGTGTCAGAAGCTTTTTTTGTCCTTTTCACTGTAATTAAACTTCTGTCACAGGAAGTTCTGAGTGCCTGAAGCCTGGTCCCTGGTCCTGAAGCTAAATCTTCGGAGAACACAAATCCGACATTTCACAATAAGCTATCAGTAGAACAATGAAAACTTATGCTACAGATTGGCAGGTTTCAGCAATTCATTTCTTCTCTACTTTTTAGACAACATGTATTGCCTCTTTTGCAGTAAAGTGTGTCCATTTGAATGATTTCTATGTAAAGACATTTAAGGAAAAATTTCAGTTTTGGACCATAGATATGCCCTGTGCATAATCTTCCATGCTCTTTATTTTTTTAACTTTATTTACATCATATTGGGGGACCAAAGTATTGGAACTTCAGCTTCAGAGTCAGTCCTTCCGGTGAATATTCAGGATTGATTTCCTTTAGGATTGACTTGTTTGTTCTCCTTGGAGTCCAAGGGACTCTCCAGAGGCTTCAACACCACAGTTCAAAAGCATCAATTCTTCGATGCTAAGCCTTCTGTATGGTCCAACTCTCATGTCCATATGACTACTGGAAAAACCATAGCTTTGACTAGATGGACCTTTGTTGGCAAAGTAATGTCTCTCTCCTTTTTAATACATTGTCTAGGTTTTTTCATAGCTTTTCTTCCAAGGAGCAAGTGTCTTTTAATTTCAAGGCTGCAGTCACTATCTGCAGTGATTTTGGAGTCCGAGAAAACAAAGTCTGTCACTGTTTCCATTTTTCCCCTATCTATTTGCCATGAAGTGATGGAAGCTGATGCCATATCTTTGTTTATTGAATGTTGAGTTTTAAGCCAGCTTTTTCACTCTCCTCTTTCACTTTCATCAAGAGGCTCTTTAGTTCCTCTTTGCTTTCTGCCATAAGGGTGGTATCATTAAATATATTTCCAAAGTATCATGCCTCCTGATTTGCATGAGGAAGAAACAGTCTCTGAGGAAAGCATAATTACAAAGGCCATTTCAGGGGGAAAATAATGACAGAGGGGAAATCTTGCAGAAGCTGCAGATAGGAGCCTTACCTGCTTAAAAAAAAAGAAAAAATAATAAGGAATTTGCTATCAGAGAACAAAATCAGCTGTAATCAAGGAACTCTCCCAATTATCAGGACAAAGGAAGGATCACAGTGCCTTCTTTGCTGTCAGCCAGAACTGTTGGATCTCTCTTATCTATCCTACACAGGCTTTTCCTTCCCCTCTGACCTGAGGCAAATGAACAGTTACTTGGAAGTCATGTTTTTACATGGCCCAGCCACAAACCAAAAAGAGCATGGTCTCTAAAAATTACTTAAAGAAGAACTACTCACAAGTTTGGAACACTCTTATTAAACTCTATGAGAATGATGGAAAAGCTTTTATCAGATTAAGTTTTGAATTTTATCTTTTACAGCTACTAATGATACTATGACTTAACTACTTACAAAGTAACAAGTGAATAGTTTTCACTGAAATTTTATCCTATATTATTTTTTAACAATAAGAAAAAGGACTGTAACTGATAATGGAAGCTATTGTTTTTAACTACTTATTTTTGTAACTACTGACCTCTTCTTGGCTTTATTACCTCTCCTGTGTAATGAGTACTTTTTCCTTAGGTTGATGTAACTCCTAGAAAGAAATGTAAAGCACTTAGCTTCCGTGATGTGCTTATAAGGAAACGTTTCATAAAGGTCTGTTATGATTACATTAAATTATTAAGATTATAAATATTCTGGAAATTTTAAATTTTGGCTGTTTATATGCTACTGATGCTAAGTTGCTTCAGTCGTGTCCGACTCTGTGTGACCCCATAGTCCACCAGGCTCTTCCATCCCTGGAATTCTCCAGGCAAGAACACTGGAGTGGGTTGCCATTTCCTTCTCCAATGCATGAAAGTGAAAAGTGAAAGTGAAGTCGCTCAGTCCTGTCCGATTCTTAGCGACCCCATGGACTGCAGCCTACCAGGCTCCTCCGTCCATGGGATTTTCGGCAAGAGTACTGGAGTGGGGTGCCATTGCATGTATATAAAAGAAGCTAATTAATTTTGCTGATTAGAAATAGTCACTTTATATGAAAAATCATAATGTAAAAACTTATGTAGAACATGAAGCAACTGGGATTTATTCCCCATGGACCATTGTTGTTCTTTTTTCTCTACTTACTGGAAAATCCCTTAGCTAAAATTTTAGGATTACGTATTGTTTCAGACATTTTGAAGTAACAGATTTTAGTATACCACTTATCATATAGTCCTCAGCTCCGTGTCTCCACATATAAAGCAACCAATCAATAAATCTATCCAGTAGGTATTCACTGAGCATCAACTAAGTTCTTAATTTCTCCATAAATTAAAAAAAAACACAAAATTTATTTCTCATTATCCTCACTTCTAGTACAACTGGTATTCTTTCCCAAGTTTTTTTCCATATGTATGATGGGTATACAAATGAAGCATATAAAGGAGACTTACCTTTGACTATATGATACAACTTCTTAAGTTCTAGCAGGGTGCATTTTAATTTAAATATTCATATTAGCATTTTCTCACTTTAAATATTTCCAAATATACTTAAAGTTTGCATCATTCAAATTGCATAAAATTCACACATATTTTATATTTGTACATCATGAATAAAAAATTTAATGAATATATAGTTGGAAAGGCATTTAGAAATTTTTACAATATCTTGTTAATCTAGCCCTCTTAGAATTACATGAGTCTGGCGTTTCCATTAGACTAAAATAATTTGAAGAAAAATGAATAAAATGTCAATCAACAGGTTTGCTTGAGCTACATGATGCCAGAAAAATGATTGAGCTGATTATATTCTTTGAAATGACAGTATGAAGTTTTTACTATTGACTGAAACTAGCAGATGTTTTGGCATAATGTAGAGATGATTAAAGCATCATGAACAGATGAAATTCCTATCTCATTTTCAAAGACATGTGAAAAGGATTTGATGACTTCATTTGGAAATTCATTATAATATTTAATAACTACCACTCATTGGAAAACTTTCTTAGATTTATTCTAAGTCTTGTACTCTTTACCTGATAATCTGATTTTGTTTTTATTTTGTTTCTAACAAAATTTGATGGCATGTATTCTAGCCTTCATGTAAAATCCTTTTGCATGCCATTTTTCACATACCATTATAGCCTTTGGATACTCAACATGAATACTATGCTTATATATTGATTTCTTTGTTCCTTTAACATATTTGTCATCTATTTACAACATATCATACTAGATACCTTATAAAATCCATAAATGCCTTTAGGTTTACTATAATAGAAAAGGTAACCCATGCCCATTTATAGCTATAATTAATGATTGAAAATTCCTTTCATTAGTATTTATTATATTTGTTATTAAATGTTTGATGTCTACACTTTCTGCTGGGCTATGGACTCCACACTGCAAGGACTAATCTTAGTATGTTCATGGCACAAAAAGTTACAGAATAAATATTTCCTGCATAAATTAATAAGCCTGGTATAAACTGTATTGATATATTTAACATTCTTCATTATTTTGGATTGTGTTTTACATTTTTGGATAAGTGCTATTTAGTTTCCCTACCTTTATTTTATATATTTAAATCTTGGAAAGAAATAAAATACCAACTTCAGGTTGTGAATAGGCAGTGAAACTATGGCATGCATTGATCTTTGGTTTGTCATGTTACTTAAAAATGTAGTTGTATCTTAGGTTGAGGAACAATTATGGAAAATACTCAAATGACAATAGCTTGTTCTGGGATGTTGGTAGTTTCACAGTGACTTATGCTACAAGGCCCATTTGTTGAATGTTGTAACTACTTTCTGGTTATATATTTAAATACAAATGTTTATGACAACATACCAAATAAATCAAGAAAATAGATTTTGATATGCCTTGATGAATTTAACAATTTATACCCTAATTTTAAAAAATAAGGTAAGCAATTTTATGTAAAATTAACAATGATATATTTTTCCTTGACATTCTTACATATTTATAGAATTTTAACTAAGAATTCTATTTCAAAAGCTATTTATTCCAGATGAGAAATAATAGTCTAACCTAAGCCAATTCTTTGGTTGAGCTGAGATTTTTATTGGATGACTCAAAGAATTATACTTATCTTGTGCTGTGATGTGCTTACTCAGTCATGTCCAACTGTTTGGGACCCCATGGAATATAGACCACCAGACTCCTCTGTCCATGAGGATTCTCTAGGCAATAATACTGGAGTGGGTTGCCATGCCCTTCTCCAGAGGATCTTCCAGACCCAGGAATCAAACTGAATTGCTGGCAGATTCTTTACCAGCTGAGCTACCAGGGAAGCCCACACTTATCAAAGATAATACTAAAAAAAAGGTAAAATTCTTTAAGCTGATAGACTGGGTAAGCTACCCATAACATGGTTAAGTATTTTAATGTGATTAAGAAGAAAAAAAAAAGTAAAGTTTAAGTTCAATTCAACATGTATGTCAGTCAGTTCAGTTTGGTCGCTCAGTCGTGTCCGACTCTTTGAGACCCCATGGACTACAGCACGCCAGGCCTCCTTGTCCATCACTAATGCCCAGAGTTTACTCAAATTCATGTCCATTGAGTTGGTGAAACATCCAACCAGCTCATCCTCTGTCATCCCCTTATACTCCTGCCCTCAATCTTTTCCAGCATCAGGGTCTTTTCCAATGAGTCTGTTCTTCACATCAGGTGGCCAAAATACTGGATTTTCAGCTTCAACATCAGTCCTTCCAATGACTATTCAGGACTGATTTCCTTTAGAATGGATTGGTTGGATCTCCTTGCTGTCCAAGGGATTCTCAAGAGTCTTCTCCAACACCACACTTCAAAAGCATCAATTCATTGGCACTCAGCTTTCTTTATAGTCCAACTCTCACATCCATACATGACTACAGGAAAAACCACAGCTTTGACTAGATGGACCTTTGCTGGCAAAGTAATGTCTTTGCTTTTTAACACGCTGTCTATGTTGGTCATAGCTTTTCTCCCAGGGAGCAAGTGTCTTTTAAGTTCATGGCTGCAGTCACCATCTGCAGTGATTTTGGAGCCCAAAAATATAAAGTCTCTCATTGTTTTCATTGTTTCCCCATCTATTTGCCATGAAGTGATGGGACCAGATGCCATGAACTTAGTTTTCTGAACATTGAGTTTTAAGCCAATTTTTTCTCTTTCCTCTTTCATCAAGAGGCTCTTTAGTTCTTCTCCACTTTCTGCCATAAGGGTGGTGTCATCTGCATATCTGAGGTTAGTGATATTTCTCCCAGCAATCTTGATTCCAGCTTGTGTGTCTGCCAGCACAGCATTTCTCATGATGTACTCTGCATAAAAGTTAAATAAGCAGGATGACAATATACAGCCTTGACGTACTCCTTCTCCTATTTGGAACCAGTCTGTTGTTCCATGTCCAGTTCTAACTGTTGCTTCCTGACCTACATACAGATTTCTCAAGAGGCAGGTCAGGTGGGCTTGTATTCCAATCTCTTTCAGAATTCCCTACAGTTTATTGTGATCCACAAAAGGCTTTGGCATAGTCAATAAAGCAGAAATAAATAGATGTTTTTTTGTGAAATCTTTTGCTTTTTTGATGATCCAGCAGATGCTGGCAATTTGATCTCTGGTTCCTCTGCCTTGTCTAAAACCAGCTTGAACATCTGGAAGTTCATGGTTCATGTATTGTTGAAACCTGGCTTAGAGAATTTTGAGCATTACTTTACTAGTCTGTGAGATGAGTGCAACTATGTGGTAGTTTGAGCATTCTTTGACATGGCCTTTCTTTGGGGTTGGAATGAAAACTGACCTTTTCCAGTCCTGTGGCTGCTGCTGAGTTTTCCAAATTTGCTGGCTTATTGAGTGAAACATGTTCACAGCAACATCTTTTAGGATTTGAATTAGCTCAACTAGAATTCCTTCATCTCCACTAGCTTTGTTCATAGTGATGCTTCCTAAGAATCACTTGACTTCACATTCCATGATGTCTCTCTTTAGGTGAGTGATCATACCATCATGATTATCTGGGTCATGAAGATCTTTTTTGTATAGTACTTCTGTGTATTCTTGCCACCTCTTCTTAATATCTTCTGCTTCTGTTAGGTTCATGCCATTTCCATCCTTTATTGAGCCCACCTTTGCATGAAATGTTCCCTTGGTATCTCTAATTTCCTTGAAGAGATCTCTAGTTTTTCCCATTCTATTCAGTTCAGTTCAATCGCTCAGTCATGACCAACTCTTTGCGACCCCATGAATTGCAGCACGTCAGGCCTCCCTGTCCATCACTATCTCCGGAGTTCACTCAGATTCACGTCCACCGAGTCAGTGATGCCATCCAGCCATCTCATCCTCTGTCGTCCCCTTCTCCTCCTGCCCCTAATCCCTCCCAGCATCAGAGTCTTTTCCAATGAGTCAACTCTTCACATGAGGTGGCCAAAGTATTGGAGTTTCAGCTTTAGCATCATTCCTTCCAAAGAAATCCCAGGGCTGATCTCCTTCAGAATGGACTGGTTGGCTCTCCTTGCAGTCCAAGGGACTCTCAAGAGTCTTCTTCAGCACCACAGTTCAAAAGCATCAATTCTTCAGTGCTCAGCTTTCTTCACAGTCCAACTCTCACATCCATACGTGACTAATGGAAAAACCATAGCTTTGACTATGGACCTTAGTCGGCAAAGTAATGTCTCTGCTTTTGAATATGCTGTCTAGGTTGGTCATAACTTTTCTTCCAAGGAGTAAGCGTGTTTTAATTTCATGGCTGCAGTCACCATCTGCAGTGATTTTGGAGCCCAAACAATAAAGTCTGACACTGTTTCCACTGTTTCCCCATCTATTTCCCATGAAGTGATGGGACCGGATGCCATGATCTTCGTTTTCTGAATGTTGAGCTTTAAGCCAACGTTTTCACTCTCCTCTTTCACTTTCTTCAAGAGGCTTTTTAGTTCCTCTTCACTTTCTGCCATAAGGGTGGTGTCATCTGCATATCTGAGGTTATTGATATTTCTCCCAGCAATCTTGATTCCAGCTTGTGTTTCTTCCAGTCCAGCATATCTCATGATGTACTCTGCATATAAGTTCAATAAGCAGGGTGACAATATGCAACCTTGACATACTCCTTTTCCTATTTGGAACCAGTCTGTTGTTCCATGTCCAGCTCTAACTGTTGCTTCCTGACCTGCATACAGATTTCGCAAGAAGCAGGTTAGGTGGTCTGGTATTCCCATCTCTTTCAGAATTTTCCACAGTTTATTGTGATCCACACAGTCAAAGGGTTTGGCATAGTCAATAAAGCAGAAATAGATATTTTTCTGGAATTCTTTTGCTTTTTCCATGATCCAGCGGATGTTGGCAATTTGATCTCTGGTTCCTCTGCCTTTTGTTTCCCTCTATTTCTTTGCACTGATCACTGAGGATAGATTTCTTTTCTCTCCTTGCTATTCTTTGGAACTCTGCATTCAAATGGGTATATCTTTCCTTTTCTCCTTTGCTTTTTGCTTCTCTTCTTTTTACAGCTATTTGTAAGGCCTCTTTAGATAGCCATTTTGCTTTTTGCATTTCTTTTTCTTGGGGATATTCTTGATCCCTGTCTCCTGTACAATGTCATGAACCTCCATCCATAGTTCATCAGGCACTCTATCAGATCTAATCCCTTGAGTCTATTTCTCACTGCCACTGTATAATCATAAGGAATTTGTTTATGTCACACCTGAATGGTCCAGTGTATTTCCCTACTTTCTTCAATTTAAGTCTGAATTTGGAAATAAGGAGTTCATGCTCTAAGCCACAGTTAGCTCCCAGTCTTGTTTTTGCTGACTATATAGAGCTTCTTCATCTTTGGCTGCAAGTAATATAATCAATCTGATTTCAATATTGACCATCTGGCGATGTCCATGTGTAGTCTTCTCTTGTATTGTTGGGAGAGGGTGTTTGCTGTGACCAGTGCATTCTCTTGGCAAAACTCTATTAGTGCATGCCCTGCTTCATTCTGTACTCCAAGGCCAAATTTGCCTTTATTTATGTAAATCTATAGATTTGGTTTGCTGGTGGTTATTTTATGGAACCATGTTTTTCTTGCCAGAAACACAGCCAGTCAAAAAACACTAACACTCTGAGGTTTGCAGCAAAAGAGGATTTTTTTTCCAAGGCAGCCAAGCCAGGACACCAGAGAACCAATCTTACAACTGCCTCCCTGAAGGCAAGGAGCTGGGGTATTTTAGTGATAAATACAGCAGCAGGGCAACTGAGGCACTGTGACGGAGTGTGACCCTGGTGAGTGTGAGGGATGTGAGGAGCCTCAGTAGCCTTAGGAGGGTGATTAGAAAATGGTCTGATAACTGTCTTTCTGTGTAGATGTAACTAAGCTACAGACTTGGGCACGTTCCTAACGTCAGCAGCAACACAGGGCATGCCCAGCTGGAGGTGGTCCTATCCAGTCTTCTCTGGGTGGGCTCAAACAGACTATAAGTTCCTAGAAAACAGCTCAGGTAAACACTATTCTTTAGACTGTGTGCTGCTTGGAGTACTTTCTCCCCTAAAGGTAGCCTTGATTATGGAAGGCAGGTGAAATTGATTTAACCTGTGGTAGCAATTGGGGTACATAGATGGGGTTGCCTGCAGTGGGAGCTTGGAGTCTTAGCCACTGGATCACCAGGAAAGTCCCCTGTAACATCTTACATTATTCAAAACATTTGCATCTAAAGGGTGGTGTAAAGGTGAGATAACATAGAGAAAGCAACATGTACCAATTCACATCAATCCATGACCATATTTCATTTAAGGACCAATCAAAAATATGAATGTATACCTCCTCCAGAAAAGAAGGTTATTTCCTCACTGTCTGAAAACTTCCTTTCCATCACCCCCAACTTTATTTGAAGAATCTAATTAATATGGGCTTCCTGGTGGCTCAGATGGTAAAAATCTGCCTGCAATGCAGGAGACCTGTGTTCGATCCCTGAGTTAGGAAGATCCTCTGGAGAAGGGAATGGCAACCCACTCCAGTATTCTTGCCTGGAGAATCCCATGGACAGAGGAGCCTGGCTAGCTAGAGTCCATGGGGTCATAAAGAGTTGGAAATGACTGAGCAACTTACACACACACACACACACACACACACACACACACACACATAATTTATACAATAAAGTGTGCAACATGATGATTTGATTTACATATGTGTTGTAGAATGATTACCAAGATCAAGATAATTAATGCCTCCATTACCTCACATAGCTAGCCCTCTTTGTGTGTGTATGGTGAGAATGGTTAAGACCTACTATCAGCACCTGTATACAATACCATATTGTTGACTATAGTTATCATGTCCATGGAATTTCCCAGACAAGAATACTGAAGTGAGTTGCCATTTCTCTCTCCAAGGTATCTTCCCCACCCAGGGATCAAACCTGCATCTCCTGCCTTTCAGGATGATTCTTTACTAACTGAGCCACCAGGAAGGCCCACTAAACCACCACCACCACTGTATTGTTGACTATAGTCATCATGCTGTACATTTAGATACTCAGAACTTTTTATAACTAAAAATTTGTACCTTTAGACCTACACCTCCCTAATTTTCAACCACCATTTTATTATTTGTTTCTATGAAATTGACTTTTTTTTTTTTTAAGATTTCACATGGAAGTGATGCCATGCAGTATTTGTCTTTTTCTGTTCAGCTTATTTCACTTAACATAATGTCTTCCAGGTTCATCTAAATTGGCACAAGTGGCAGGTTTCCTTCTTTTTAATGGCTGGATAATATTTCTTTATTGTTTATTATATATATATATATATTTATCACATTTTATTTATCCATCAGTTGAAAGATATTTAGGTTTTTCTATATGTTGTCTATTATGAATAATACTGCAATGGGAGTACAAAGAACACACAAAGGGGAAAAGATAGTCTCTTCAATATGAAAGGGAGCAGGACCTAATGGTCCTTGCCCCTCATGTCTTCCGCCTGCCTTTTGTCTGTGGAAAAAACTTTAGCCAAAGAGTAAGTTTAATCAGAGAAGGGAGAAAATGTATAAACAAAGGAAAACAGTCCAACAAAGCTAAATATTAATAGTTTAAGTCATTAGGCATAGTTAAGGACCTGTAGTTCCTTCTCAAGGGCTATAGATAATACTCAGAACTCATTCTATTGTCTTCTCTCATCTTTCTCCAAAGAGTTGGTTACCATAACTCATTCTTGTGTTGGGAAACTTTATAATGGTAAGTAATATGTTCATATTTAAATTTTTTGTGATATAAAATTTATGCAAGTATTTTGACTCTCCTCTGTGTAGGATGAAGATAGCAGTACCTCCAGATATTCTCCACATTCTTTTCCATCTCCCACCACCTGTCACGTATAGATTTACTTTTATACTTGTCCATGTTGATAAACCCTGCATTTTCTTCTTGAAACATAATCATGGAGTAGCCATGGATTAGAAAAGACAGAGGAACCAGAGATCAAATTGCCAACATCCGCTGGATCATCGAAAAAGCAAGAGAGTTCCAGAAAAATATCTATTTCTGCTTTATTGACTATGCCAAAGCCTTTGACTGTGTGGATCACAATAAACTATGGAAAATTCTGAGAGAGATGGGAATACCAGACCACCTGACCTGCCTCTTGAGAAATCTGTAAGCAGGTCAGAAAGCAACAGTTAGAACTGGACATGGAACAACAGACTGGTTCCAAATAGGGAAAGGAGTACGTCAAGGTTGTATATTGTCACCCTGCTTGTTGAACTTATATGCAGAGTACATCATGAGAAATGCTGGACTGGAAGAAACACAAGCTGGAATCAAGATTGCTGGGAGAAATATCAATAACCTCAGATATGGAGATGACACCACCCTCATGGCAGAAAGTGAAGAGGAACTAAAAAGCCTCTTGAAGAAAGTGAAAGAGGACAGTGAAAAAGTTGGCTTAAAGCTCAACATTCAGAAATTGAAGATCATGGTATCTGGTCCCATCACTTCATGGGAAACAGATGGGGAAACAGTGGAAACAGTGTCAGACTTTATTGTTTTGGGCTCCAAAATCACTGCAGATGGTGATTGCAGCCATGAAATTAAAACACGCTTACTCCTTGGAAAGAAAGTTATGACCAATCTAGATAGCATATTCAAATGCAGAGACATTACTTTGCCAACAAAGGTCCATCTAATCAAGGCTGTGGTTTTTCCAGTGGTCATGTATGGATGTGAGAGTTGGACTGTGAAGAAAGCTGAGCGCTGAAGAATCGATGCTTTTGAACTGTGGTGTTGGAGAAGACTCTTGAGAGTCCCTTGGACTGCAAGGAGATCCAACCAGTCCATTCTGAAGGAGATCAGTCCTGGGTGTTCTTTGGAAGGAATGATGCTAAAGCTGAAACTCCAGTCCTCTGGCCACCTCATGTGAAGAGTTGACTCATTAGAAAAGACTCTGATGCTGGGAGGGATTGGGGGCAGGAGGAGAAGGAAATGACAGAGGATGAGATGGCTGGATGGCATCACCAACTCGATGGACGTGAGTCTGAGTGAACTCCGGGAGTTGGTGATGGACAGGGACGCCTGGCGTGCTGCCATTCATGGGGTCGCAAAAAGTCGGACACGACTGAGTGACTGAATTGAACTGAACATAATCATAACTTTCTTACCTTGCATATAAATTTATATAGCCTAAAAATAAATTTACTGCAAATTAAATATAGTGCAAATACTAAGATTGTGTAAATCCTGTTTATTGAACAGCCAAGCAGTGTGCCAGAATTTTTTTTGGATGCAGTGTATTGACTCTAAACTATTTCAAGTAAAACATCACATTCATCAGAATCATATACATATACATATTCATATATTAATTTCCTTTATATTTGTACCATGCCTGCCTTGTAACGATTCTTTATTTTCCTGAAACTTCTAATTGCTTTCACATTTTCTCATTGAGGAAAAAAAAAAGTGTGTATTGTTCTCCCAAATATCTCATATGAACCCCAGCTTTATACATTCAACTTTCTGTCTCCTGTCCCTCAAACCTATTTTTCCTTCACTGTTTTCACTGTTCATGTTCTAATAAATGGAAAATCTGTTGTTCCAGTTTTCATGCCAAATATTTCACTGTCAATCTTAATGCTTCTCTTTTTATTTCATACACATCCAATCCAGCCAAACCTCCTGTCAGCTCTACCGTTACATCACATCTCAAATCTGATTATCTCTTGTCATTTCCACTCTTAAAATCCTATTCCAAGTAACCATCATCTTTCCTAGGAATTGTTTTATGAGTCCCTTCACTGGTTTTCCTTCCACCCCCACTCCTTCCTTCTACAATCTATTTTACATACAATAGAATAATCTTTTCCAAGTCATCTGATGGTCTCCTATCTTACTTCGAAATAAATCTAGTATTTTTTTTGGCTCAGGGCCCTATGAGATCATTTGTAGATTTCTGTTTTCTTCACTTCTAATACTTCCTTTTATTCTCTTCACTACAGGTACACTAACTTTGTTTTATCCCAAATTAACTGTTAGAGTGTCTCAATCCAACCAATGGAAAAATAATAGCTGCTATCATGCTCTCTTTCGCTATGCTTTCTTTTTCCTTCATATCCTTTGTAATACCATCCAAAATTGTATGCACCTATCTGTTTGTTTACATTCTATCTTCTACAACTTGAATATGCTTCTTTTTTAATATGTATTTGGCTGTGCCAGGTCTTAGTTGTGGCATGTGTGATCTTCGGTCTTCGTTGCACCATGTGGGATCTTTAGTTAAGGTATGCAAACTGTTAGTTATGACTTGTGGGATCTAGTTCCCTGACCAGGGATTGAACCCAGGCCCCCTGCATTATGAGCTCAGAGTCTTAGCCACTGGACCACCAGGGAAGTCCCCTGGAATATGAGTTTCTTAAAAGAGGTTCCCCCCCACTGCTGCTACTTCCGTGCATACATGTGTTCAGAATAAAGCAGATGCTCAAGAAATGGTCACTGATACAGAGTGAAGTAAGTCAGAAAGAAAAACACCAATACAGTATATTAATGCATATGTATGGAATTTAGAAAGATGGAAGTGATGAGCCTATATGCGAGAGAGCAAAAGGGACACAGATGTAAAGAACAGACTTTTGGACTCTGTGGGAGAAAGCAAAGGTGGGATGATTTGAGAGAATAGCATTGAAACATGTATATTACCATATGTGAAATAGATTGCCAGTCCAGGTTTGATGCATGAGACGGCACTCAGCGCCGGTGCACTGGGACAACCCTGAGGGATGGGATGGGGAGGAAGGTGGGAGGGGGATTCAGGATGGGGAACACATGTACACCCATGGCTGATTCAGGTCAATGTATGGCAAAAAGCACTACAGTATTGTAAAGTAATTAACCTCCAATTAAAATAAATAAATTAAAAAAAGAAATGTTCATCGAATGAAAGAATGAATTATATACTTGAATGTTTCTGTTCACTAAATTATACTACTTACTGGATGAAAGACATCTTTCTCAGAGGTCTTTGTCCTCCTGTTTCAAAGAACTGCATTTTTCAGGCCTGTTAATCAGATTTTTTTAACCTGCTCTCCTGTGATACATCTTCTCTTGAATCCCATACCTTTCTATGTGTTTTATCCTCATTTTACTAAAGTACAACATAGAGTAAATTCTCAGAAAGCAAGTTTTGGAAGGAAACTACTTGACTCATTGCATGTCTGAAAATATATTTGTTTGCTGGTTCGAGAAATCTAGATTCTCAGTGTTTCTCTTAGAACTTTTAAAGCATTGTTCCAATGTAGCCTACCTTTTGTATGCCTAACAAAAATGCTTTCTTTTTCATCTCTTCAAAAATTTAATGATTTTTTATCATTACTGTTATCCAGTCACATGATATATTTATGTGTGGATCTTGCTTTGTTTTGTTGCACTCAGTAATCAATAAGCCCTTTTATTCTGAAGATTTTTGTCCCCTGCTATCAGAAATTTCTTCTCATATTTTCCTTTCTAATTTCTTAGGTTTATCCATCTAGAGGAATGACAGGTGAATATTGTAGCACTTGAAAAGATATTCTATATTTTATATATATTTCTCACACTTTTGATTCTTTTAGCTATTTTCTAGAACATATTCTCAACTTGAAATTTTATTTCATTTTATTTTAGCGATTTTTAATCTCTATAAACACTATTATTAATAATTCTATAATGATTGCCTTTTTATAGCACCTTGTTTGACAGAGTTTTAGTATTAAAGTATTCTGAAATACCAATAAAGGAATTTGTTTTCCCAATTTCCCATATGCTTGAAGAATTAACTGTAATGCCTCTCATATCTGCTCTTCTTTTGATTATGTTTTCCCTCCTTTTTTTTTCTCTCAAGGCAATACAATTTCTTTAGATATATGATGATCCTTGGAATGGATCTTAGCAGTCCAACAAGGCCTAGGTGATCAGCATACATTTCTTCTGTACCATGAATGCAGGTCTGTTTTTAATAGGCTTTCCCTCTAAATAGTAATTCTGAAATGGGAAGTGTCTGCTTATGTTCAAGATAGGCAAACAGGTTTCTGCCTGTGACAAGTAAGTGGCAAAACAGCTTTCAAGCTACAGTGTCTTTGTATGGCAAGATGATAAAAGCTTTACTATAAGGCCAGGAGCAGCCTTCTGCACTGAAACTTAAAAAGATTCAGTGATGGTGGCACAGAAATAATTCACTTTTATGTTAATAAGGCTGACTCTTCACTGGTGACATCTTTCACCTAATTTAATATGAAAGGAAAGACTGGAGGCCAGGTTCTTGCCTCCTCTGACTAGATACATCCTGTATTTGTATTACCTTGTGAAACCACAAAAGTTGGAGTTACTCCATGTGGAGCAAAGGGAGCCGCTAGATTTTATGTGGTGAAATGTAACACTTTTTAGTTTTATCTTTCTGGAATATGTATTAAATAGTTAGGCCTTTCCCAGGATGGGGAAAATAAACCTCCAACTTTTCTTTTAATATTATATGTTTCCTTTCTCATGTTTATATATTTGATTTTTTTTCCTGTAATTTATCCTATGTAGAGCATGATGTAAATATCTAATTTTTTATAAATTATTCTTACTGTTTTAGATAGCCAACCTCATATTGTATGGAACTTCCATATTATATAACTTTATTTTTAATACACATATGCAGTAGTATAGGGTTTTCTATTTATGAAGCAAGCTACACTGTTTTTAATTATTTAGCTTTAAAGTAATTTTCTTAACCAGTATCATCTTTTGGATACTGATTCTGTTGCATAATTTTTCCCCCCAATGAACCTAGGGCTATGCCTATTGGTTAAGACTAAGACATGGTTCAGATATTTGACAATGACTGGCTGGAAGAAGCACAAGCTGGAATCAAGATTGCTGGGAGAAATATCAATAACCTCAGACATGCAGATGACACCACCCTTATGGAAGAAAGTGAAGAGGAACTACAAAGCCTCTTAATGAAACTGAAAGAGGAGAGTGAAAACGTTGGCTTAAAGCTCAACATTCAGAAAACGAAGATCATGGCATCTGGTCCCATCACTACATGGGAAATAGATGGAGAAACAGTGGAAACAGTGTCAGACTTTATTTTTTGGGCTCCAAAATCACTGCAGATGGTGATTGCAGCCATGAAATTAAAAGATGCTTACTCCTTGGAAGAAAAGTTATGACCAACCTAGATAGCATATTCAAAAGCAGAGACATTAATTTGCCGACTAAGGTCCATCTAGTCAAGGCTATGGGTTTTCCAGCGGTCATGTATGGATGAAAGAGTTGGACTGTGAAGAAAGCTGAGCGCTGAAGAATCGATGCTTTTGAACTGTGGTGTTGGAGAAGACTCTTGAGAGTCCCTTGGACTGCAAGGAGATCCAACCAGTCCATTCTGAAGGAGATCAGTCTTGGGTGTTCTTTGGAAGGAATGATGCTAAAGCTGAAACTCCAGTACTTTGGCCACCTCATGCGAAGAGTTGACTCACTGGAAAAGACTCTGATGCTGGGAGGGATTGGGGGCAGGAGGAGAAGGGGACGACAGAGGATGAGATGGCTGGATGGCATCACTGACTCGATGGATGTGAGTTTGAGTGAACTCTGGAAGTTGGTGATGGACAGGGAGGCCTGGCGTGCTGCGATTCATGGGGTCCCAAAGAGACACGACTGAGCGACTGAACTGAACTGAGCAGTTTTCTGAATTGTAAAGGGCAAAAAAAATTGTGCTAAGGTAGATAAGTATGCTACTATTGTTCGTGGAATTTTTTTATTTTTATAAGCAAATTTTTATTTTCTGATGTCTAAAGACTCCTGGTCTTTAACAACATTAAACCCCCATTAATGAGAAATTTAGGAATGTCTATTTTCTGAATTTTTTGTCTTATTTAGATTTTCCCTAATCTGTTTTCTAGCACAGAATTCTGCCTGATTTGTCACATAGATAGGTTTTACGGTGTCTCGTAAATTATTTAATATTTTTGTTCTTTGTTTGAAAAATTTTATTGCAGTAAGGTCTTAGAAATATTTTCTTGTATAAAACTAGGCATGTTGTTATTAAATATGATCTGTAACTTCTTTGTGCAAAATGTTTCTAAGCGATGTATTTAGTTTAAAGTACTTTATTGGTACATGATTCATATCTTGTGAAAATGCATTTTCGTATACCATAAAAAAAAAAGTAATTTTCTTATCATGCAGGCCTATTGTCCCCTTTATTGTTCTTTTTATAACTTTTCTGGCCATTTTTATTTTGTTGCTTTGGTTGTTGCTTTTTCTATATGGTACCTATAGGAATCCTTATAGGAAAGAAATGATGTTTAAAATTTGTTAATTCAGGAAAAGTTTAATACAGGAAGTATGCACAAAAAATGGACAAGGTGTAGGAGAAGAGATAATGCCATTTCTGTGACTGTTGATATCTGTGTGCCATTATACTTAGGCCTTATGAGGGAGGGGAATATCTCTGGCTTCCAATCTTGGTTCTTTTGGTTGGTCAAATAATTAAAATGACATAAGACAGATTAACAGGAGAAATTTGAATTTAATATGTACATGTGAGGAATTCACTCAAGTATGAGGAATTCCAAAGAGAGTAAGGCAAGATGACGTGTATATGTCATCCTAGACTGAGGAGGAGGTTGGGTTCTGGGACTTCAACGGAGAGTATGGTCATTCACAGGAAGACGAAAATAGTTAATTTTGGTAAATAAATGTTTGCTGGGCCATCTAGAGACTATGGAGGCACAGAGAGGACTTCAATCAAAGGAGTCTTGCCAGGTTCCTCCCTGTCTAACACACCGAGTTCATACTTTTCAATTCAGTCACTCAGTCGTGTCCAACTCTTTGCTACCCTATGGACTGCAGTGCACCAGGCTTCCCTGACCTTCACCGTTTCCCAGAATATGCTCAAACTCATGTCCATTGAGTCAAAGATGTCGTCCAACCATCTCATCCTCTGTCACTCCCTTTTCCTTCTGCCCTCAATCTTGTCTAGCATCAGGGTCTTTTCCAATGATTTGGCTCTTCTCATCAGGTGGCCAAAGTGTTGGGCCTCCAACAACAGTCCTTCCAATGAATATTCAGGATTGATTTACTTTAGGATTGACTAGTTTGATCTCTTGGCAGTCCAAGAGACTCTCAAGTCTTCTCCAGCACCACAGTTCAAAAGCATCAATTCTTCGGCACTCAGCTTTCTTTATGGTCCAACTCTTACATCCATACATGATTACTGAAAAAACCATAGCTTTGACTAGATGCACCTTTGTTGGCAAAATAATATCTATGCTTTTTAATATGCAGTCTAGAGTTAGTCATAACTTTTCTTCCAAGGAGCAAGCGTCTTTTAATTTCATGGCTGCAGTCACCATCTGACCAATGCTTTAGGATCTACCTAACTAGCTAGATTTAAGACAGGAGTCAAATTATTATGGGCTTCCCAGGTGGCTTAGTGGTAAGGAACCTGCCTACCAATGCAGGAAATGCAAGTTTGATCACTGGGTTGGGAAGATCCCCTGGAGAAGGAAATGGCAATCCACTCCTGTATTTTTGCCTGGGAAATCCCATGAACAGAGGAGTCTGGTGGGCTACAGTCCACGGGAGTCACTAAAGAGTCAGATATGACTTAGGAACTAAAACACAACAAATTATTATCCTACTCAAATTATGATTGAGAGACAAAACCTGGACATATAAACTGGTTTCCAGATTGCAATCTATTTTCTTATCCTTGAAAAACTTAATATTCATATACCATTCCCTTAACTTAATGCTTGTACTATGAAAAAACTTAGAGTAACACATCAATCACTTTTAGAGGAAATTGTGCTATTAGATATGAGAATGCATTGTATAGCTTGTGGGAAACAAGGCAGAGATGGGGGTTAAAGATAGCAAATTTATTCTTAAATTGAAGAACCCCAAGATAATGGGGTGGAACATGCTACGGGAAATATTTTCCCATTTTGCTTATTGTGTAAGGCTAGTTTTGCCACTTCATATCTTGTTAAATCAGAAGCTACTTCATTTGTAGAAACTCTTTAAAGCCTATGTTAACCCATCACTTCATGGCAAATAGATGGGAAAACAATGGAAACAGTGAGAGACTTTATTTTGGGGGCTCCAAAATCACTACAGATGGTGACTGCAGCCATGAAATTAAAAGATGCTTGCTCCTTGGAAGAAAAGCTATGATCAAGCTAGATAGTATATTAAAAAACAGAAACATTACTTTACCAACAAAGGTCCATCTAGTCAAAGCTATGGTTTTTCCAGTAGTCATGTATGGATGTGAGAGTTGCACTATAAAGAAAGCTGAGTGCTGAAGAATTAATGCTTTTGAACTGTGATGTTGGAGAAGACTCTTGAGTCCCTCGGACTGCAAGGAGATCCAACCAGTCCATCCTAAAGGAAATCAGTCCTGAATATTCATTGGAAGGACTGATGTTGAAGCTGAAACTCCAATACTTTGGGCAGCTGATGAGAAGAACTGACTCATTGGAAAAGGCCCTGATGCTGGGAAAGATTGAAGGCAGGAAGAGAAGGGGACAACAGAGGATGAGATGGTTGGATGGCATCACTGACTCGATGGACATGAGTTTGAGCAAGCTCCAGGAGTTGTGATGGGCAGGGAAGCCTGTTGTGCTGCAGTCCATGAGGTCGCAAAGAGTCAGACTTGACTGAGTGACTGAACTGAATTGAACTGAATTCTTAAAGATGCTTCAGAGAATTTCCTTTGTTCTATTGTATTAATAATACTTCATGGTCATCAAGTGTACACTGAGTGTGCAGGTGAGAACAAACTAGAGTAAATGTGTGTCCACAGAGAACTAAATCATTTCTCTTGGAAATGGGGCTTGTTTGATTTCCTTAAGCTCTATTTTCACACCTGGGTGCAATGAGTCCCAGGTTCCCAGTTGGGAAACATTGTTTTAAATAAATAGCCCTTTAAATTCTACAGACATTTTAATGATTATAGGGATAGCACTATTGCAGTAATAGTGAAGGAAGTTGTGGTTTTATTGTATGTTACAGAAAAAAACAGGAGCCTTTTAAAAAGTACTTAATGCATATGTTAAAACAATTATTAGAATGTGTCATTTATTTAAAGGTAAGCTTGTATGGTTTCCAGCAAGAATGTCCAGGTTTAGAGAACATATGAGAGTCATTTAAGGTTTTTATATCCACAGTCCAAAACTGCCATTTAGAAGGTATATGAGTATCTTGAATAACATATCACACATATTAATGTTTTAAGAAAGATTAATTTTTGAGATTTGCCATTATACAAGTAAATCAAAGCTCAAGTTAAGTTTTGTAGCAGAAAGTTTATTTCCTATTAAACCTTAAGAAAAGGCTCAAAGAGCTCAAGAAAGAACCAAAAATTCGTTCACATTAGGATACAAATAACTGATATCTGCTCGTGTAAGCTTTCTACCCCCACTGATAAATGCATTTTTAAAAAATCAAAAGAACAAATAGACTAAAAGGATGGAATAGTTATATACAATTTTGAAAAATATTTAAACATTTGGAACATATTTGAGGAATTGAAAAGTCTTTTTAGAATCTGAAACTTGAAATGAGTTTCAAGTAAATTCTGCATTTACTTAAGGAAAACTCTGGTTTCTAAACAAAGAGGAAACATCGACTGACTATTTAATATTGTTGCATTTAAAGTCAATTCTCAATTTGATGATTATTAATGTTTAATACAACTCTTTTCAAACAATTCCATCTATATTGAATCATAATGAAATCACCAATTTCACTGATTTTTGACCTGCAAAGCAATGGACATCTCATATGGTTCATCTTAATGTTTCTATTTGCATGGCATAATTAATTATCATTAGAAATTATTTTTCAGCAAGTGAACCCATGCACTTATGATATGATAGACATGAAAGGGCAGAGGTCTCTCAGTCTCTGGATATAGTTTTTTGTTTCTATAGAAGACACTGTTCATTTGCTTTCTTTTTTCTCAGCAGCTCTTTTAAAAAAAAATTTGTTAAAGTATACTTGATTTACAGCGCTGTGTTAATTTCTTCTGGACAGCAAAGTGACTCAGCTATATATAAATACACATTCTTTTTGTAATATTCTTTCCATTATGGTTTATCATATGGTACTGAATGTTGCTCTCTGTGCTATTCAGTAGGATCATGTTGTTTATCCATCCTATATATAATAGTTTGATTCTGCTAATCCAAAACTCCCATTCCTTCCCTCCTTTACTCCCCATCATTTCCCTTGGCAACTACAAGTCTGTTTTGTATGTCTGTGAGTCTCCTTTTGTTTCATGGTTGTGTTGATTTGTATCCTATTTTAGATTCCACATATAAGTGATATCATATGGCATTTGTCTTTTTCTGACAAATAAGACACTTAGACTAAGTGTCTGAATTCATTT
The DNA here is from genome assembly GCF_023091745.1 of Budorcas taxicolor. Taxonomy (NCBI): domain Eukaryota; kingdom Metazoa; phylum Chordata; class Mammalia; order Artiodactyla; family Bovidae; genus Budorcas; species Budorcas taxicolor. The sequence goes on along the minus strand of NC_068935.1, from coordinate 118,203,277 downwards.
AGTGTGATAATATCTAGATCCATCCATGTTGCTGCAAATGATATTACTTTATTCTTTTTAATGGCTAAGTAATCTTCCATTGCTACTTCTTCTTTGTCCACTTATCTGTCGATGGAAATTTAGGTTGCTTCCATGTCTCAGCTATTATAAATAGTTCTGCTATGAACATAGGGATGTATGTGTCTTTTCAAACTATAGATTTGTCTGGGTATATGCTCAGGAGTGTGATTGCTGGATCATATGATAGCTCTATTTTTAGTATTTTGAGGAACCACCATACTATTTTCCATAGTGGCTGAAACAATTTACATGCCCACCAACAGTGTAAGAAGGTTCTTTTTTCTCCACATGCTGTCCAGCACTTGCTATTTGTAGACTTTTTAATGATGGTCATTCTGACTACCCACCTATATTAACTTTTGATTACAATGTAATAAATTAAGACAAACATAGGAGCTTATAAAAGCACACATTTATTATCTCATAGTTTTCATGAATCTAGGTATGGCTAATTGGGTTCTCTGCTTAGAGTCTCACAGGATATTAGCAAAATGTAGACCAGACTGTGTTCTTATCTGGAGGCTTGATTTGGGACAGGCTCAGATATGGGGCAGAACTCATTTCCTTGTGAGTGTAAGACTAAAGCATCGTGGATTCTTGCTGGTTATTAGCTCTCAGTTCCCAGATCCTGCTAGTGGGCATCCTCTCAGTATGATAGCTGGTGTGCATTAGAGTGAGCAAGGGAAAGAGAAAGAGTAAAGCAAGCAAGACAGGAAGTAAATTCTTTCTGTAATCCAGTTTGAAAGTGATGTCCCATTACTTTCACCATACACTGTTTGGTAGAAACAAATCATTAGCTCTAGCTAACACTAAAGGTGAATAAGTTCAGTCACTCAGTCGTGTCCGACTCTTTGCGACCCCATGAATCGCAGCACACCAGGTCTCCCTGTCCATCAACAACTCCCGAAGTTCACTCAGACTCACGTCCATCGAGTCCGTGATGCCATCCAGCCATCTCATCCTCTGTCATCCCCTTCTCCTCCTGCCCCCAATCCCTCCCAGCATCAGAGTCTTTTCCAATGAGTCAGCCTTCGCATGAGGTGGCCAAAGTACTGGAGTTTCAGCTTTAGCATCATTCCTTCCAAAGAACACCCAGGACTGATCTCCTTCAGAATGGACTGGTTGGATCTCCTTGCCATGATCTTCGTTTTCTGAATGTTGAGTTTAAGCCAACGTTTTCACTCTCCTCTTTCACTTTCATCAGGAGACTTTTTAGTTCCCCTTCACTTTCTGTCATAAGGGTGGTGTCATCTGCATATCTGAGGTTATTGATATTTCTCCCGGCAATCTTGATTCCAGCTTGTGTTTCTTCCAGTCCAGCATTTCTCATGATGTACTCTGCATATAAGTTCAATAAGCAGGGTGACAATATACAGCCTTGACACACTCCTTTTCCTATTTGGAACCAGTCTGTTGTTCCATGTCCAGTTCTAACTGTTGCTTCCTGACCTGCATACAGATTTCTCAAGAGGCAGGTCAGGTGGTCTGGTATTCCCATCTCTTTCAGAATTTTCCAGTTTATTGTGAACCACATAGTCAAAGGCTTTGGCATAATCAATAAAGCAGAAATAGATGTTTTTCTGGAAATCTTTGGCTTTTCCCATGATCCAGCGGATGTTGGCAATTTGATCTCTGGTTCCTCTGCCTTTTCTAAAACCAGCTTGAACATCAGGGAGTTCACGGTTCACATATTGTTGAAGCCTGGCTTGGAGAATTTTGAGCATTGCCTTACTAGTGTGTGAAATGAGTGCAATTGTGTGGTAGCTTGAGCATTCTTTGGCATTGCCTTTCTTTGGGATTGGAATGAAAACTGACCTTTTCCAGTCCTGTGGTCACTGCTGAGTTTTCCAAATTTGCTGGCATATTGAGTGCAGCACTTTCACAGCATCATCTTTTAGGATTTGAAATAGCTCCACTGGAATTCCATCACCTCCACTAGCTTTGTTTGTAGTGATGCTTTCTAAGGCCCACTTGACTTCACATTCCTGGATGTCTGGCTCTAGATGAGTGATCACATCATCATGATTATCTGGGTCATGAAGATCTTTTTTGTACAGTTCTTCTGTGTATTCTTGCCACCTCTTCTTAATATCTTCTGCTTCTGTTAGGTCCAGACCATTTCTGTCCTTTATCAAGCCCATCTTTGCATCAAATCTTCCCTTGGTATCTCTAATTTTCTTGAAGAGATCTCTAGTCTTTCCCATTCTGTTGTTTTCCTCTATTTCTTTGCACTGATCGCTGAAGAAGGCTTTTTTATCTCTTCTTGCTATTCTTTGGAACTCTGCATTCAGATGCTTATATCTTTCCTCTTCTCCTTTGCTTTTCTCCTTTGCTTTTCTCCTCTCTTCTTTTCACAGCTATTTGTAAGCCCTCCCCAGACAGCCATTTTGCTTCTTTGCATTTGTTTTCCATGGGGATGGTCTTGATCCCTGTCTCCTGTACAATGTCACAAACCTCATTCCATAGTTCCTCAGACACTCTATCTATCAGATCTAGGCCCTTAAATCTATTTCTCACTTCCACTGTATAATCATAAGGGATTTGATTTAGGCCATACCTGAATGGTCTAGTGGTTTTCCCTACTTTCTTCAATTTGAGTCTGAATTTGGCAATAAGGAGTTCATGATCTGAAACACAGTCAGCTCCCAGTCTTGTGTTTGCTGACTGTAAAGAGCTTCTCCATCTTTGGCTGCAAAGAATATAATCAATCTGATTTCGGTGTTGACCATCTGGTGATGTCCATGTGTAGAGTCTTCTCTTGTGTTGTTGGAAGAGGGTGTTTGCTATGACCAGTGCATTTTCTTGGCAGAACTCTATTAGTCTTTGCCCTGCTTCATTCCACATTCCAAGGCCAAATTTCCCTGTTACTCCAGGTGTTTCTTGACTTCCTACTTTTGCATTCCAGTCCCGTATAATGAAAAGGACATCTTTTTTGGGTGTTAGTTCTACAAGGTCTTGTAGGTATTCATGGAACCATTCAACTTCAGCTTCTTCAGCATTACTGGTTGGGGCATAGGCTTGGATTACGGTGATATTGAATGGTTTGCCTTGGAAACGAACAGAGATCATTCTGTCATTTTTGAGATTGCATCCAAGTACTGCATTTTGGACTCTTTTGTTGACCATGATGGCTACTCCATTTCTTCTGAGGGATTCCTGCCCACAGTAGTAGATATAATGATCATCTGAGTTAAATTCACCCATTCCAGTCCATTTTAGTTCGCTGATTCCTAGAATGCCAACATTCACTCTTGCCATCTCTTGTTTGACCACTTCCAATCTGCCTTGATTCATGGACCTGACATTCCAGGTTCCCATGCAATATTGCTCTTTACAGCATCAGACTTTGTTTCTATCACTGGTCACATCCACAGCTGGGTGTTGTTTTTGCTTTGGCTCCATCCCTTCTTTCTTTATGGAGTTATTTCTCCACTGATCTCCAGTAGCATATTGGTGGATAAATACCAGGCTAAATACCAGGAGTTGAAATCCTTGGGAAACATCTTAGAAGCTTATCCCCATATTTCTCTCTCCCAATATGATTCAGGCAGAAATCCTGAAATGTCTCTGACCAATCATAATAATTAATTCCTTTTACTTGCCAATCTGGACAGTGAGGTATAAGGGAAAGTCAGTGTGGAGAGCTCTGGAATATAACTTTTTCACATGGTTCAGTCCCATTTAGGACTCTGGAGGCCATTTTGTGACCATCAAGGGAGCTAGCTAGCTTAGAGACAAAGTCATGCTTTGAGTACAACAGAAGAGTTTGAGTTCTTAATGGTACTGTTGAAAGCCCAGGATTTTTCAAATGTGATCTGCCTAATGCAAAACATTGCTTGCTTAGTAGAAAAAAAATGTTCTCTTGTTTAAGCCTTCTTCTTCAGCTGTTCATTAGTGGTAACTGAATATACCTTCACTGACATCTTATCTATAATGTAGAAAAGTATCTTGCCATGTGTGAACAGTTTGGATCATATCTATATTTTTTTCCTTCTAAATAAAGAAGAATGTATATAATTGTTGAATTCTAAGACACCTGAAATGTAGCCCTACTGAGTATGAAAGGTCTCATGCAAAGTAAACTCAGTTCACATATTGCTGTGTGCTCAGGTTTTGGTTGGAAAGGGTTTGAAAAAAATGCTAAAATGCAATAAATCATGGCTTCTGGACATTGTGAGTTGTGATCATGTATGGTAGTCTGTCTCAGTCTTTCCATGCATACAAACACATAAGAATAAGATTCTGATTCAGTTAGTCTGAACTAAGGCCTAAGAATCTGCATTTTCTAGCACAATGCAAAGTGATGTCTGTATTGTTTATTGGGTAGACCATGCTTTGCGTAGAAAAGATGTTGACATACAACATCTTTCAGAAGAGAAACAATGAGCTTTGCGTATTTCCAAGAAAATGACTTCAAAAATATGCTTAAGTTTGTTTCCCCCCCCCCTTAATTTTATTTTACTTTGATCCATGGAAGATACTCATGAGCCTAAATATTGTTTAAAAATTTTAAAAAGAAAGTCTCACATGCCAAATAACAGTTTGTTTCTGATTTGTATTTTTATAATTCTGTTGGATCATTGGGAAAAAACCATTGCTTTTTAGTGTTAATTATCTTGCTATTTATGGGGAGGAAACTGTATCTTAAAATAATGAGGCCAAATGATTCTTAATTTAGAAGCATGTCTGAATTTCTTTGCTTAAAAGAAGAAAGCTTCCCTTTGAAGAGCTGATGGTTACATTATGTTCTTCTTTGCAGTCTCCTGTGACTACTGATTTACATCAAAGCTTTGCTGACAATTCAGCATTTTCAGTCTGTTTGGACTGAGTGGAAATGTCAGGTAGTTTAGTTTAGATTATTCACTACAAGGCATAAGAAATGACTTTTATTTAGGCTGAAAAGAGCTGCAAATTAGAACTATCCTGGAACGTTTTTGGAATGCCACTTTCATTTGAAATCCACAAGCCTAAGTCATAACACTAACTTTGAAACCTTGAAAGGAAGAGCCAACAATTAATTTCATTTGGGATATATGTATCTTCAAGTAAAGTGTTAATTACTTTGAACTTGCAGAAGGTGATTTATTGCCCTTAGTAGAATGTATCTGTTAAAAAAAATAATTTTAAGATGTTTTGAAGACTCCAGCTCTATATTTTCAATTGGTTAGGATCCTTAAATGTTCCTTAATATGCTTATTACCGACTGACACTATCTGACTTCGAGACTTACTATAAAGCTACAATAATTATGACAGAGTGTTACTGGCAGAAGAATACGCAAACAGATAAATGGAACAGAATAGAGAACCCAGAAACAGATCCCCACAAAAATAGTGTGTTAATTGTTAGCAAAAGAACAATGACAATACAGTGAACAGAGAACAGTCTTTCAACAAACGGTACTGGAACAGTTGGATGTCTATATTTGAAAAAAAGAATCTATACACAGATCTTATGCCTTTCACAAATATTAACTCAAAGTGACTCAAAGTGTATCACAGACCTAAATGTTAAATGCAAACTAAAAAACTTCTATAAAAAATATAGGAAAATATCTAGATGACTACTTGGGTTTGGCTATAATTCTTTATAGCTACGTTAATTCTTTAACGTGTGTGCTAAGTCACTTTAGTCGTGTCTGACTCTGTGCAACCCTATGGACCATAGCCTGCCAAGCTTCCCTGTCCATGGAATTCCCTAAGCAAGAATACATGAGTGGATTGCCGTTTTCTTCTCCAGGGGATCTTCCCAACCCAGGGATCGAGCCCGTGTCTCTTGCATCTCCTACACTGGCAGGCGGGTTTTTACCTTTAGCACCATAATCTTTAGAAATAACATCAAAAATATGACCCATTAAATAATTAAAATTGATAAATTAGAATTTATTGAAATTAAAAGCATCTCTGAAAAAGCTAGTGTAAAGACAATGAAAAGACAAGCCATAGGCTGGGAGAAAATATTTGCAAAACTCATATCTGATAAATGATTTATATCCAAGACATACAAAGAACATTTAAAACTTAAGAAAACAAGTAGCCCAATTTTAAAAATGGGCAAAAGATCTTTACAGACATCTCACCAAACAAGATAAAAAAAACTGGCAAATAAGCATATGAAAGGAAGCTAAGTGTCATTTGTCACTAGATAATTGCAAATAAAAACACTAACAGCATTTCTGTATATCTATTAAAATGGCTTAGGTCTAAACAGGGGCTTCCCAGGTGGTGCTAGTGGTAAAGAACCTGCCTGCCAATCCAGGAGACATAAGAGACAATGGATTCGATCCCTGAGTTGGGAAGATCCCCTGGAAGAAGGCATGGCAACCCACTCCAGTAGTCTTGCCTGGAGAATCCCCATGGACAGAGGAGCCTGGCGGACTACAGTCCATAGGGTCACAAAGAGTCAGACACAACTGAAGAGACTTAGAACATACACAGGGCTAAACAACTGACAACACTAAATGTGGGCAAAGATGTTGAGCTACAGGAATTCTCATTCAATGCTGGTGGGAATGTAAAATGGTACGTCTGCTTTGAAAAACATTTGGGCAGTTTCTTACAAAGTTAAAGTCTTACAACAATATGATCCAGCAGTCATGCTCCTAGGTATTTACCCAAGTGAGATGAAAACTAATGTCCATGCAAAAATCTGCACATGAATATTTATAATGACTGGCCATAATTGCAAAACACTGTAAGCAATTAAGATGTCCTAGGTGAATGAATGAACCAACTGTGGTATGACCATACTGTGGAATATTATTCAATGATTTAAAAAATCCAATGAAATTAAATTCAATGAAATTAAAAAATTTTCAAGGCATGAAAATTGCTAAGTGAAAGAAGCCAATCCGAAAAGCTATATACTACATGATTCCAACTATATGCCATTATGGAGAAGAAGAAAACTATAGAGGCAGTAAAAGAAAAATCAGTGGTTGGCAGGAGTTCATGGAGAGGGAAGAAAAGATGACTAGGAATAGGTAAAGCACAGGGGATTTTATTCCATATGATACTATAATGGTAGATATGTGACATGCATTTGTCAGAAACCCATAGACCTATACAAAACAGAGTGAATCTTTTTTTTTCCATTTAGACTGTTCTTTAGTCTCCTCTTTTCCATTCTGAAATAGCCAATTGTTCTTAAAGACAAAATTTTCATTTTCCTTAACAAAAACACATCTCCATGTCTCATTCTTTGTTACCCAATGACATACCCTACTTACCTTGTATTCAGAGATGGAATAGTTTCTCGAACTATTGCTACTAGTTTTTTAAAATTAATTAATTAATTTTAATTGGAGGCTAATTACAATATTGTAGTGGCTTTTGCCATACATATCAATTAGGTCTAACTGGTCCATTGTATCATTTAAAGTTTGTGTTTCCTTGCTAATTTTCTGTTTAGTTGATCTATCCATAGGTGTGAGTGGGGTATTAAAGTCTCCCACTATTATTGTGTTACTGTTAATTTCCCCTTTCATACTTGTTAGCATTTGCCTTACATATTGCAGTGCTCCTATGTTGGGTGCATATATATTTATAATTGTTATATCTTCTTCTTGGAATGATCCTTTGATCATTATGTAGGGTCCTTCTTTGTTTCTTTTCACAGCCTTTATTTCAAAGTCTATTTTATCTGATATGAGTATTGGTACTCCTGCTTTCTTTTGGTCTCCCATTTGCATGAAATACCTTTTTCCAGCCCTTCACTTTCAGTCTGTATGTGTTGTATATATATATACATATATATACAACACACACAGACATACATGTACAGGCAGATTTTAGTTGCAGGTTGAGGATATAATGGAGTTTGCTCATTAGAGATCTGGGGGACCAAAAGAAACCTTATTAGTTTTAAGGCAGAAATGGTATGGGGGGAACAGACCAGATTAGAAAAAGCATGAGACTCAGAGTGATGACAGTAAGAATTCCCTACTGAGAGTAGAGAAAGATAACTAATCAAGTTCGGGTTTAGCCTTTTATTCTTAACCCAGTGTGTTGGGAACCTTGATGCTTTGTTACTTCTTGCACCTTCCCAGGAGGACCATAAAGCTATTAATAGATAATAAACTCTGGATGCCCACTATTGACCCACTGTTGATTAGACATTTCAGGCACAAATAACCTAGTATAAAACTGAATTTCATAGGTAATTGGAATAATAACAGAAATAAAGTCAAAAGCTGTTAATGAGTTTGGTAAAAACAAGTCTGATCTCATAAGGTTACAGTTTAGTATGTCATGCTTATTTTTTAAGCCACCTAAAGATGACTGTTTGTATTTATCTGAAATGATTGTGATAAAGTGGGGCAACATTAAAAAGATTCTTAAAACACACACCTTTTGAAAGACATACAAAGTATATATCCGAACAATGGGCTTCCCGGTGGCTCAGTGGTAAAGAATCTTCCTGCAATGCAGGAGATGCAGGAGACATGAGTGATCCCTGGAGTCAGGAAGATCCCCTGGAGGAGAGAATGGCAACCCACTCCAGTATTCTTGCTGGAAAAATCCCATGGACAGAGGAGTCTGGTGGGTTACAGTTCATGGGGTCAAATAGAGTCAGACACAACTGAGCAACTGAGCACACACACACATCCATACAATGGAATTAATATTCCAGTGATAATAATGGATGAACCTAGAAAACATGATTCTAAGTGAAAGAAGCCAGCCACAAAAAGTCATATATTGTATGATTCCACTGACAGGAAATATCCAGAATAGATGAATCTATAGAGACAGAAAGCAAACTGGTGGTTGCCAGTGCTGTAGGGAATAGGGAGCAACTGCTTAATGGGTATGGGATTCCTTTTGGGATGATGAAAATATTTTGAAATTACATAGAGATGGTAGTTGTGCATCATTGCAAATGTACTAAGTTGTTATGTGAATTTCACCTCAACGTAAAACATAGTAAGCATGACTTTGAATGGTTTAAAATTTCATGATGCTTAGTGTTGGAAAACTGGAAATAAAAACTCTTATCCTCTAAGAGGATATGAATTAGGGTGAGCCTTTAAAAATGATATATCAATATGCTTCAAAAATAACTTATCCCATGCCCCTTACACAGGGCAATTCCAATTTTAGATATTAAAACTACCAATATATCCCATAATTTTAATCCAGATAGTTCATAGGCTTCCCAGATGGTGCTAGTGGTCAGTGCAGAAGATATAAGAGAGACGGGCTCAGTCCCTGGGTCAGGAAGATCCCTGAGAGTAGGAAACGGCAACCCACTCTAGTATTCTTGCCTGGAGAATCCCATGGACAGAGGAGCCTGGTGGGCTATGGTCTGTAGGGTCACAAAGAGTCAAACACGACTGAAGTGACTTAGCATGGATGAACCCCATAGATAGTTTGAAAGCTCCTCCCCTTCTCTCCAGCCTATCATAAAAAAAGTGGAAACTGGTCAAAAGAAAGAAGTAGAAAGTAATGGCTGGCTCATATATTTGGGGACAGTATTTTTTAATATTGTGAATATTCTTTATGCTCCATAGAAATATGAAGCATGGTTTAAATTCTTAGAATCTCAAAGTCTGAGAGAATCTCACCTTCTACCAATGTCTTCTTCCCAACACCTCTGGGAAGAGACCTTTTAAATCATTCTAGAAAAACAAAGCCACAAAACTCACTAGTAATGAATTTAGTTTGGACAAATTTACTTATAAGAATATTTCCCCTCTGCTGTTTTAACTGTTTTCTCCTGGTTTTAAATCACACATCCCAGCTGTGTCCATCCAGGGCAAGGCCACTCTTTAAGGAATCTGAAAACAGTAGTCCTTTAGATTAAACATCTCTGGAACTTTGACCCATGCATACTTGATGCACATATTGTAAGTAATAAATAATTTTACACTGTAGTTTTTTTAAATCTGCAATTCATGGAAATATATACAGAAATTATTGCAATTTAAAAGGCCAATCACAAAATGCTTAGTTAATTACATATACTAAAGAAAACTGAATCCACTGTAATAGCTATCAGGCTGAAAAATAATATCAAAAGTTTTTTTTCTTTGGCAAAAACATGTCAAAGTAAGAGAGCTACATTGTGGCAGTTTCTTTTAAAAATTAGAATTTGCTTTAAGATTAAAATAAAACCCTTGGATCCTGTGAATTTGTGAGCCACGTTTTATATGGGGAATGATTATAAGGTTGAATTACGAATCCCTGAAAATAAAGCTTTACAAAAGAAATGCTGGAACAATCTTAATTGCAGTTGAAAATGTTGACATTTTAATCTATATAAATGCTCTAATAATATCCTCTTTTCTGTGTATGTAAGCTGGTGGAGCTATTAAGAGGCATTGGTATTTATATATTCTAGGTTCGTGGGACCCTTGTGAGAGAAACCCTTAACAGAACAAAATCATTCATTGAGGCTGACGAGATGAAAAGCAGAAGCAAACAAGTACTCTGATCCAGCTGGTGGTTACCTCAGCATCAAGATTATATGAGTTTTATAAAGTCTGGTACCAGGGGGAGCTAGAAAAGCACTTTCTAAACGATTGATGTTTAGATATACTCCCTAGTTCCACTTCTATGCCAAAAAACACCTTTATTTGCATTTTCTGCTGAAACTTTTACTTAATTCTGAGCATATGCATACCACACATAGTCTCACTGAATTCTGCTTTTATGTCTGCTCTTAATTAAAGCAGTAGATTTGTTTAATCTCTTCCTTCAAAAGGAAATCTGAGTATAACCCAGTGGATTAGATAGCACTTGTAGCTCTCAAGCAAACATCCATGAAGCCCACCACTGCTTTGTCTTGCCCTTGGCATCAGACATGTGGAAACTGAAAGAAAAAGGAAAAGTAGAGGTTTCTGATTTTCCTTGCAATTGAGTGTTATATAAACAAAGTTTCAGGAAACAACAAATAAAATTTGAGAAGATTGTCCTAAAAGTATATCATCTATATGTATGGTAAAAACCACCACAATATTGTAAAGTTAAATTAAAATTAACTAATTAATTTAAAAAATTTAGAGTTTAGATGAAGTGGGCATTTCAGATGTTATATGGTGACATTGAATAGTCTAGTAATATTTGATATATGTCTTTCTTGAATAACAATACTAAATAGTAATTATAAAAAGGGATATCACAATATGCAAATACTGAACTGTCTGGTCCAGTATGTGGGGCTTTCCAGGCTTCGCTTTGTCCAATGATAATTCTATATTTTAGAATTTTGCAACTTTTGAAAATAGTGAGTTCAAGCAAGTTTTTTCTTTAATCAAAGGAGTTTTAATCCATGTGTTTTGATTCTGTTTTGGTGTTTTTAGACTGTTTTTTGGATGTTTAAAAAATTTTTACATTATCTTAAGCAGAAATTACATAGGGTAAAACATACAAATGTAAATTTACAGCTCAGTGACTTCTTGATTTTTTTAATTATTGGTCGTTCAGTTGCTAAGTCATGTCCAACTCTTTGCAACCTCATCAACTCCAGCATGCCAGGCTTCCCTGTCCTTCACTATCTCCAGGAGTTGGCTCATACTCATGTCCATTGAGTCAGTGATGCCATCCAACCACCTCGTCCTCTGCCACCCCCTTCTCCTCCTGCCCTCAATCTTTCTGAGCACTGGGGTCTTTTCCAATGAGTTGGGTCTTTTCCAATGGGTCACTTCTTAGCATCAGGTGGCCAATGGGAGCTTCAGCTTCAGCATCAGGTGGCCAATGGGAGCTTCAGCTTCAGCATCAGTCCTTCCAATGAATATTCAGGACTGATTTCCTTTAGGATTGACTGGTTTGATTTCCTTGCCATCCAAGGGACTCTCAAGAGTCTTCTCCAGCTCCACAGTTTGAAAGCATCGATTCTTCAGCTCTCAACCTTCATTATGGTCCAACTCTCACATCCATACATGACTACTGGAAACACCATAGCTTTGACTATATGGACCTTTGTTGGCAAAATAATCTCTCTGGTTTCTAATACACTGTCTAGGTTGGTCATAGCTTTTCTTCCAAGGAGCAAGCATCTTTTAATTTCACGGCTGCAGTCACTGTCCACAGTAATTTTGGAGCCAAAGGAAATAAAGTCTGTCACTGTTTCCATTCCCCGCCCCCCCCCCCCCCCCATCTATTTGCTATGAAGTGATGGGACTGGATCTTACTGTTTGAATGTTGAGTTTTAAGGCAGCTTTTTTGCTTTCCTCTTTCAACTTCATCAAGAGACTCTTTAGTTCCTCTTCGCTTTTGCCATTAGGGTGGTATCATCTGCATATCTGAGGTTGTTGATATTTCTCCCACAATCTTGATTCTGGCTTATAAGTCATGTAGCCTGGTATTTTGCATGATGTACCCTGCATAGAAGTTAAATAAGCAGTGTGACAATATACAGCCTTGACGTACTCCTTTCCCAATTTATTTTATTTTAGTTTACTTTTAATATAAATTTATTTATTTTAATTTGAAGCTAATTACTTTACAATATTGTATTGGTTTTGCCACACATCAACATGAATGCACCATGGGTGTACACATATTCCTTATCCTGAACCCCCCTCCCACCTCCCTCCCCATACCATACCTCTGGGTCATCCCAGTGCACCAGCCCCGAGCATCCTGTATCATGCGTCAAACCTGGACTGGCGATTCATTTCACATATGATAATATTCATGATTCAATTCCATTCTCCCAAATAATCCCACCCTCGCCCTCTCCAACAGAGTCCAAAAGATTGTTCTATACATCTGTGTCTCTTTTACTGTCTCGCATACAGGGTTATCGTTACCATCTTTCTAAATTCCATATATATGCATTAATATACTGTATTGGTGTTTTTCTTTCTGGCTTACTTCACTCTGCATAATAAGCTCCAGTTTCATCCACCTCATTAGAACTGATTCAAATGTATTATTTTTAATGGCTGAGTAATACTCCATTGTGTATATGTACCACAGTTTTCTTATCCATTTGTCTGCTGATGGACATCTAGGTTGCTTCCATGTCCTGGCTATTATAAACAGTGCTGCGATGAACATTGGGGTACATGTGTCTCTTTCAATTCTGGTTGTCCATCGTTCCATGTCCAGTTCTGTTGCTTCTTGACTTGCACTTTATATTTAGAACTGTTTTGTTTGCTTTTTTGTTTTTTAAAATCTTTTTAGCAGTACTGCTCATCATGCGGAATCTTAATTCCCTGACCAGAGGTGGAACCTGCATCCCCTGCATTGGCAGCATGGAGTCTTAACCACTGGATCACCAGGAAAATCCCCTAAAGCTGTTTTAAAGTTACAAAAAATTGAGCAACAGTACAAAGAGTTTTCCCCATCACCCCAGCAACTATTATCAACATCTTGCATTAGTATGGTATATTTGTTACAATTAACAGGCCTATATATACCATATCTTTTTATCCATTCCTCTGTTGATGGACATTTATGTTGCTTCCATGTCTTAGCTATTGTAAACAGTCCTGCAATGAACACTGGGGTATGTGCTGATTTAGGGGCATATGTCCTAACTTCCAACCTCTTGGTGGTGCAGGGCATTCCCATATCTTGGTAAGCTTTGACAATTCTAGCTTTAGCCTTAAAATGAGTTTGTAGGTTCTATAAAGCTCTATCTCTGCCTCTCACCTCCATAACAACCAGCTCAGTGCTGTGACCCTATCTTTTGTGTTTCCTTTTTGTTCCTGGCACTTCAGGATTTTCCTTTCTTACAAGTGCAGCAATATCTTTTTGCTGTTGTTCTACTTTATCCAGGATTTCTAGGAGTTTCTGACCCAGGAGGAGTTTTATGTTCATTCAGGGGGCCTTATGTCAAAACAAGAAATCACCGTTCACTCCTGAAATTCCTCTATTCTTACTTTCAAAGTTTTCCTTAGAGTTTGCTTTTCAAGGACAATCAGTCTTGTTCATATTGAAAAATACAGTAGAGAACTGCATATGTCACCCTCTTATTAGACTATTTGGGGGCATCAAATGAATTTGACCCCCACTCTCCTATTTAAAAACCTCTGTGGTTTTGATCATAAGACGTGCCTGGTTTTCCTAATCTGTTATTCCTTCTTTTGCCATCTCCTTTCTTTATGCTTGACCTTCATGCTGGAGTGCACCAGTGTTGGTCCTCTGCCCTTCTCTATTCCCCAACTTTATTACATCCTTATATGATGTGGACTGAATAATTGTTCCCAAATGTTCACTTCTCCTTTGCCACTAAGAGGATTACTTATTGCTGAGCATTGATGTGTGACATGTAGTGCTACTTCTGCAGGCAGAGTCTACATTTTTTTATTCCATATGACTTGCATTGACTAAAGAAATGTGAATAGAAGTGATGAATGTCAGTTAAGAGTAGATATTTAGAGAGTGATCATGTGTTTCCATGAAGTTTCTTCCTCATTTTCTCTCTGCTGTGAATCTGAGATTTCCCTTTATTAGCTGTTCTTCAGCTTAATTCTGAGACTGAAGAACGAATATATAGCAGGAATGAATGGAGCCCCGCAGAAGCACAACTCTTTCTGTTTCCACAAATAATGTCTGCAGGAAATAGATGATGTTGTGGTAAGCTATTGAAATGTTGGGGTTGTTTGTGACTGCAGCATAATGGAATAGAAACTGAGTGCTACAAGAACCAACTCATCACTGAACATGTATTTCTTCAGCCCTAAACTGTTGACTGAGCTGTAATCTCATGCAAGTAACTTCTTAGTGATGATTCCAATTACACAGTAAAAATGACATCATTGTTAGATACAGAAAATGAGCTATTAAGTAACAAGTAAAAAGTGAAAGTATGACAATAATTAGTCATGATTTTTTATGATCACAGGGGAGCTACTATCTGGGAACTCTCATGCATATTCACTAGCACACATTTAAGGAACTAAATATTTGCAGTTGTGGCCAACTTCCTTTGAATTCTAGAAAACATGACAGGCTTTCTTTTAGAAGGCCTAATACATTTACCAATTTCAATAAAGCAATTTTTAAAACAAAAATTATTCGTTTACAGGTATGTGTTAATATTTTCAATTGCCATTGGTCCTTGCTCATACGGGAGAGGGTGGGATGATTTGGGAGAATAGCATTGAAACATGTATAATACCATATAAGAAACGAATCGCCAGTCTAGGTTCGAGGCAGGGTGCAGGATGCTTGGGGCTGGTGCACTGGGATGACCCGGAGGGATGGTGTTGGGGGGGAGGTAGGAGGGGGGTTTGGGATTGGGAACACGTGTACACCATGGTGCATTCATGTTGATGTGTGGCAAAACCAATACAATATTGTAAAGTAAAAAAAAAATAATAATAATAATAAAAGATAAAAAACTTTTTGAGCGTTAACCCTATTTGACAGATATTATTAACATTATTTAGAGAAGTTAACATTAAAACTTGAATAAAATGTATCATCATGATTTAACTGTCCAGCAAGTCAAAATAATATGTCACATTTTTGGACATAACGTCACAGGTAGTTATGGAATTTGACTTCAAAACCAGCAGTGAAGTCAGATTTAACTGTATTTGCATGAACCACTTAAATATATTTTATTCTAATTTCATAATGTTCAATTTATATTTATTTACTCATAAAATGATTGAATTTTTATTGTGAAGTAATGTATATACACATTGAATGAAATAAAAAAATGAAATCTCTAAATATAAAAGTAATTCAATCATTTCCTTAGGATAGACTATGAGGGGGAATAATGAAAAGCTGACTATTGAGAAGGAAAACACGTTTTTTCTTAGAAAATATAAGTAAATTCACTATCAATATACATTTACAACACTGAGCACTAGGAACTGGAGCTTTATTTATTAAATTTATGATGATATGAATATTTAGTGTAATTTTGCATACCATAATGTAGCAACTAACATACCATAATGTATTCACTAACAATTATCTTAAAATCTTTTCTCTCATGTATTAGCATACACACAATTATTTTATGTCAAAAATGATTTCAAAATTTTACAGAGGTGTATGTAAAACAAAGAGATTAAAATAAGTGAGAAACTATGGAAGATGGCACGCTAAAGGCAGAACAATAAAAAGTCCAAGGGTTTTGTACATTTTCTTAAAGATCAAGTTGCGTCAGTGCATGCTTAGTTGCTTAATCATGTCTGACTCTTAGAGATCCCATGGACTGCAGACTTCCAGGCTCCCTTGTCCCTGGGGATTCTCCAGGCAAGAATACTGGAGTGGGTTGCCATGCGCCCCTCCAGGAAATCGTCCCAACAGAGGGATCAAAACCAGGTCTCCTGCATTGCAGGTGAATTCTTTGCCATCTGAGACACCAGGGAAGCCCAAAGATCAAGTTAATATCAGCCAAAACAATAGCAAAACATAATTAGTAGTAAGTATTTTAAGATAAAATAGTCTAGTTAGTTTTAAACAAGTAGCTATCTAAAACTGAGAAAACTTATTTATGTTATTTCTTCAGTATTGACTCATGAGAGTTCTTTGATAGGCCATTGTGATAATCATTAGTGCGGCTCTTTGCTATCTGTTTCTCCTCTCCTTCTGGGTATAGGAGAGCCTGAAGTTCCTTGACTGCTCAGCTTTGAATGGGACAATAGAGGTAGGTGTTATCAGTGAGTTTTTAGCTTAGGTGACATGGGTTACTTCTGGGCTATAATATTGGGTTGGCCAAAAATTTCGTTCTAGATTTTCCATAACATGGTATGGAAAAAACTCAAAGGAACTTTTTGGCCAAGCCAATGTTTAATTGTTGGCGTGAAATTCTTTAGTGATCTCTATCCCTTTGGCTTGGGAGAAGGCAATGGCACACGACTCCAGTACTCTTGCCTGGAAAATCCTATGGATGGAGGAGCCTGGTAGGCTGCAGTCCATGGGGTCGCTAAGAGTCGGATACAACTGAGCGACTTCATTTTCACTTTTCACTTTCATGCATTGGAGAAGGAAATGGCAACCCACTCCAGTGTTCTTGCCTGGAGAATCCCAGGGATGGGGGAGCCTGGTGGGCTGCCATCTATGGGGTCGCACAGAGTCGGACACGACTGAAGTGACTTAGCAGCATCCCTTTGGCTCAGAGATTAGTGACATTTGAGATGGTGAATGTCCCATCTGTCCTAATCTTTAAGTGACTACAGTGAAGAAAGCACCCTCCCTCTGACATTTATGAACATGAAACCTTAGGGAGAAGTACACCTTTGCTATTTTAAGTCACTGAGATTTTGCAAGTTGTTTCTTGCTACAGTATAACCCAGCCCATGCTGACTAGTCCAGTCCTCATTTAGGATACATTAAGAAATGTAGTTACCTATCCTCAACAACACCCTAAAAAAATGCCATTCTTTAAAAAAAAAAAAAAAAAAAGGTTAGTGGCATGAATAAAACCAAGAACAATATAATGATGATTTCCTGGAGGGTCAAAACTCTTGCGATCACTGCACTTAATTTTATTATGATTTAATCCAAGAATTACATTTAAAGCAGTGCTATACAGTAGATGCATAATGAAAGTTACATATATAAATAACATGTAAAATTAATTTTAATGACTTGTCTCCTTTAGCCCAATATGTAGGAAATATTATCATTTTACCATGTGATCAATATTAAATTTTGATGATGTGATAGTTAACATTTTTTGATACTAAGTCTTTGAAATCCAGTGGATTCAAATGTGTCAAATGACACATATGACAGCTCATTTCAGACTGGCCACACTTCAAGGGCCCAATTGCCACATGTGGCTAGTGGCTACAGGACTGGACAATGCAGCTTTATAGGTTTTAGAATGTAATGAGACAAGTAATAGGCACAGCCTTCAGATGCTCTTTTATAAATCATATTTTTTATTTCTTCTTTTAGTAGACTATGACTAACAAAGATATTTAAGGTCATATTCTTTTGTAAGAACACAGGATGAAGCTATCCTTTGCAAATGAATTTAAACAAATCTCTATACTTCATAAATGAGTAAAACGCATGTTTGACACCTTATACAAAAATTGAGTAAACTGGGCACCTACCTATGTACATGAAAAGTACCTATCCAGCAATAATTGTCAGTAAGATCAACATTTTCCTTGACACAACACATGAATCTTTTTTTTATCATGTGGAGGTAAATGGGAATTTAGGATACAAAGTTCTATCGCATAAAGTATAATTACAATAATTTTAGTTTGGAAAATATTTAATGCATTCAAGCCAGTCAAATTCTATGACTACAAATATGAAAGTATCTATCAATCATCTATATAGTTTTAAGTTTTGTAACATATATGGATCTCCCAGGATAATCTGCTTATAAATTATATACCTAAATAAAATGATTTGACCTACTACAGAAAATTACTAGATATAAACAATGCTTGGGAATGTGTCAAAAGTGATTTTTGTTATAGAATAGTTGGGTATAAGTCATTCTTTCTGCTGATAGTTATATTGCAAGCAAAGCCAAAACAATGCCATTATTCTATAGGAAAATATCCACTTTGCTGTTGATCTCAATGGATAGGAAATACAACTAGGACATTCAGAATGGTTTTGTCAGGAATATAAATGTGAAAAAGAAAAGAAGGCAGAATGCACCACTGTTTTTTTTCCACCATGAATTATTACCAAGTCTGACAATATACTACTCAATCATTTTAACTTTTGCAGAAATTGATATAAGCATAAGTATCTGGGGGCCAATATTGAATTGATACAGTATATCCTTTATAGAAAGTGAGAGGTCAAGAAAGAAAAGTGAACATGATCATATTCACTAATAGATTTCTCCATGGGGTAGTAAAGAATAAAATACAGTATTGAAATAACTTTGCCTAGGCCAACCTTATCCTCATGTAGAATATTAGCCAAATAATCCAAAGTGGATTATCCCATGTAAAATTTGATTGGATTAAACTGAATACTCTCTCAATATAAAAAGTAGAAATTGAGAAGTTGGAAAAGTTTGAAATTTTTCTTTTATTGAAATGTAGTTGATTTATAATAGAAATGTAGTTGATTTATAATAAATATTGTGTTAGTTTCAGTTATACAGCAAAGTGATTCAGTTATATATATATGTGTATATATATATATACATACACATATTTTTTGAATTAGTATTATCACAAGATATTATATATAGTTCCCTGTGTTATACAGTAAATCTTTGTTGCTTACTTATTTTATATATAGTAATTTGTATCTGTTAATCCCATACTCCTAGTTTATCCCTCCCTCACTCCCTTTCCCCTTTGGTACCCATAGGTTTGTTTTCTTTTTTTTTTTTTTTTTTAGTTTCTGTATTATTTGTTTTCTTTTTCTTTTTTTTTTTTTTGATCAGGAGATTTGACTTTATTTATTTATTTATTTTTTTACTTTACAATATTGTATTGATTTTGCCATAGGTTTGTTTTCTATGTCAGTGAGTCTGTTTCTGTTTTGGATATACATATTTTTGTAATATTGTTTAGATTCCATCTGTAAGTGATGTCATATTATATTTGTTTTTCTCTATCTGACTTGCTTCACTTAGTATGACATTCTCTAGTTCCATCTACATTGCTACAAATGGCAATATTTCATTCTTTTGCTTGGCTGATTAATATTCCATTGTATGTACATTGCACATATTCTTAATTCAGTCATCTGTTGATGGGCACTTGGGTTGTTTCCATGTCTTCGATATTGTACATAGTGCTGCTATGAACTTTGAGTGCATATATTTTTTCAAATTAGAGTTTTCATCTTTTCCAGATATATGCCCAGGAATGGGATTGCTAGATCATGCGGTAGCTCGATTTTGAATTTTTCAAGGAATCTTCAGACTGTTTTCTACAGTGACAGTGCCAGTTTACATTCCCACCAAGAGTAGTATAGGAGAGGTCCCTTTTCTCCACATCCTCTCCGTAATTTATTTGTAGACTTTTTGATGATGGCCATTCTGAATGGTGGGCTTCCCAGGTGGCACAGTGGTAAAGAATCTGCCTACCATTGCAGGAGATGCAGGAGATGCAGGTTGGATCGCTGAGTCAGGAAGATCCCCTGGAGGAGGACATGGCAACCCATTGAAGTATTCTTGTTAGAAAAATTCCATGGACAGAGGATACTGACAGGCTACAGTCATGGGGTCGCAAAGAGTCAGACATGACTGAAAGACTGAGCACGCATTCTGACCCATGTGAGGTGATACCTCATTGCAATTTTGATCGGCATTTCCCTAATTATTAGCGATGTTGAGCGTCTTTTCATGTGCTTGTTGGTCATCTGTGTGTCTTCTTTGAAGAAATGTCTACTTAGGTCTTCTACCTTTTTTGTTGATTGCGTTGTTTGTTTTTTTGATATTGAGTTTTATGATCTGTTTGCTTATTTTGGATATTAACCCCTTGTCAATAGCACTGTTTGCAAGTATTTTCTCCCATTCTATAGATTGTCTTTTCATTTTGCTGATGGTTTCTTTTGCTGTGCAAAAGCTTATAAATTGTATTAGGTTCCATTTGTTTACTTTTGCTTTTATTTCTTTTGCCTTGGAAAACTGACCTAAGAAAACATTGCTATGATCTTTGTCAAAGAATGTTTTGTGTATGTTCTCTTCTAAGGCTTTTACAGTGTCATGTTTTATATTGAGGTCTCCAAACCATTTCAAAGTTATTTGTGTATATGATGTGAAGGAGTGTTCTAATTTTATTGATTTACATATAGCTGTCTAGCTTTCTTAATACTACACTTACTATAGAGGCAGTCTTTTCTCCATTGTATATTCTTGCCTCCTTTGTCATAGATTAACTGACCATAGGTGTGTGGGTTTATTTCTGGGCACTCTATTCTGTTTCATTGGTCTATGTATTTGGTCTTGTGCCAATACCATGGTTCTTTAATTACTGTAGCTTTGTAGTGTTATCTGAAGTCTGGATGGGTTATGCTTCCAGCTTTGTTCTTTTTCCTCATGATTGCCTTGTCAATTCTGGGTCTTTTGTGGTTCCATATAAATCTTAGTATTGTTTGTGAAAAATGTCACCAGTATTTTGACAAGGATCACATTAAATTGGGTAGTATGGCCATTTTAACAATATTAATTCTTCCACACCATGAGCGTGGTTTATGGTTTCATTTCTTTGAATCATCTTTACTTTCTTTTATCAGTGTTTTATAGTTATCAGCATATAAGTCTTAACCTCCTTGCTTAAGTTTATTCCTAGGTATTTTTTATGCAATTTTAAATGGGATTTTTTAAACTTTTTCTTTCTTTCTTTTTTTGGTTCTACTCAATTATAATTGAGTAATACAACTTACTAAATGCATTTGTCAAGAGAATGGGAAACCTTGATAAGTCGGCATAATTAGGAATGTCATCATAATTAGGAATGTCATCATTCCTGTTAAATTTAAATTTGTGAATAACTTATTTAACTGTGAATATTCCATCATCTATATGAGTAAGCTATGACCTACAGAGATTAAATAACTTCCCATAAATTATCCTGTTAGTTAATAGAAGAACACAAACTTATCAGGTAATCTATGTGCAAATTTTAATTAACTGATGCCCACTTTAGGATTAATGCTGCCATAATAAAATAGCACAGACTGGATGATTGAAACAACAAAGATTGATTTCTTACTGTTCTGAAGGCTGGAAGTCTAAGATCAAGGTGTCATGGGTTCGTCTTCTTCTTAGGCCTCTCTCTTTGTCTTGCGGATGGACACCTTCCTATTGTATTTTCAGGTGGCCTCTTTCTCCGTGTGCATGCATCCTTAGTGTCCGTTCCTCTTCTTATAAAGAAGTTAGTTATATTGGATCAAATCCTCATGCATATGACCTCATTAGACTCTAATTGCACCTTTAAATGCCCTATCTTCAGAGATAGTCATGATGGGGTTTAGGACTTCCTAACTGAATCTTGAGGGGATACAGTGCAGTCCATATGAGGGTTCAAGTTGGTGTTCGTGAGGACATGTCCTTATGTTGCTTTCATATTCTTGAGGCAAAATGTACTCTTTATTAATGAATTTAATTTCCTTGAGTCTCCCATTTCTTCAGTTCTTACTTATAACTATATTGCCCATATTTTTTCATATTCCCTTATATAAGTTTCAGAAAGAAAGGGAGAGATGAATCCAATTGGCTTAACCCATCTTTCAAAGGAAGAAAATACCATAGGTTTGAGAAGAAGAAAGGAGATTGTCTTTTGGAAGTTCAATTTCTACTTTTGGTCTATGCAGTGATGACAAATACAAGCTTTTTTTTTCTTCTATTTTTAATTTTTATTTTATATTGATGTACAATGTTGCATTGTAAACCAACTTATTTCAGATGTAAAGCCACTTGAATCAATTATACATATACATACATACACCTAACAGACCTAAGAGAAGCAGAAGATATTAAGAAGAGGTGGCCAGAATACACAGAAGACCTATGCAGAAAAGATATTCATGACCCAGAGAATCACGATGGTATGATCACTCACCTAGAGCCAGACATCATGGAATGTGAAGTCAAGTGGGCCTTAGAAAGCATCACTACGAACAAAGCTAGTGGAGGTGATGGAATTCCAGTGGAGCTATTTCAAATCCTGAAAGATGATGCTGTGAAAGTGCTGTACTCAATAAGTGTTGCACTCAATAAGCCAGAAAACTTGGAAAACTCAACAGCAGCCACAGGACTGGAAAAGGTCAGTTTTCATTTCAACCCCAAAGAAAGGCAATGCCAAAGAATGTTCAAACTACCACATAATTGTACTCATCTCGCACACTAGTATGGACAAGGAAATGGCAACCTACTCCAGTAACCTTGTCTGGAAAATCTCATGGACAGAGGAGCCTGGTGAGCTACAGTCCATGGGGTTGCAAAGAGTCAGGCATGACTGAGTGACTAACACTTACACATGCTAGTAAAGTAACGCTCGAAATTCTCCAAGCCAGGCTTCCAAAGTATGTGAACTGTGAACTTCCAGATGTTCAAGCTGGATTTAGAAAAAGCAGCCGAACCAGAGATCAAATTGCCAACATCCGTTGGATCATCAGAAAAGCAGCAGAGTTCCAGAAAAACATCTACTTCTGCTTTATTGACTAGGCCAAACTCTTTGACTGTGTGGATCACCACAAACTGTGGAAAATTCTTAAAAAGATAGGAATACCAGCCCACCAGACCTGCCTCTTGGGAAATCTGTATGCAGATCAAGAAGCAGTTAGAACTGGAAATGGAACAACAGACTGGTTCCAAATAGGAAAAGGAGTACATCAAGGCTGTATATTGTCACCCTGCTTATTTAACATATGCAGAGTACATCATGAGAAACGCTGGGCTGGATGAAGCACAAGCTGGAATCAAGATTACCGGGAGAGATATCAATAACCTCAGATATGCAGATGACACCACCCTTATGGGAGAAAGCGAATAAGAACTAAAGAGCCTCTTGATGAAAGTGAAAGAGGAGAGTGAAAAAGTTGGCTTAAAACTCAACATTTAGAAAATGAAGATCATGGCATCTGGTCCCATCACTTCATGGGAAATAGATGGGGAAACAATGGAAACACTAAGAGACTTTCCTTTTTTGACTCCAAAATCACTGCAGATGGTGACTGCAGCCATGAAATTAAAAGTTGCTTGCTTCTTGGAAGAAAAGTTATGATCAACCTAGACAGCATATTAAAAAGGACTTTGCTGCCACAGGTCCATCAAGTTAAAGCTACGGTCTTTCCAGTAGTCATGTATGGATGTGAGAGTTGGACTCTCAATAAAGCTGAGTGCCAAGAATTGATGCTTTTGAACTGTGGTGTTGGAGAAGACTCTTGAGAGTCCCTTGGACTGCAAGGAGATCTAACCAGTCCATCCTAAAGGAAATCAGTCCTGAATACTCATTGGAAAGACTGATGTTGAAGCTGAAACTCCAATACTTTGACCATCTGATGCGAAGAACTGACTCATTGGAAAAGACCCTGATGGTGGGAAAGATTGAAGGCAGGAGGAGAAGGGGTCGGCAAAGGATGAGATGGTTGGATGGCATCACTGACTGGATGTACATGAGTCTGAGTAAGCTCTTGGAGTTGGTGATGGACAGGGAGGCCTGGCATGCTGCAGTCCATGGGGTCACAAAGAGCTGGACACGACTGAGTGACTGAACTGAACCTACTGTTTTGGCTACTGCAAATAGTGATGCAATCAACATTGGGGTGCAGGTATCTTTTTGAAGTATGATTTTCTCTAGATATATACCTAGGAGTGGCATTGCTGGGCCATATAATAGTTCTATTTTTAGTTTTTTAAGGAACCTCCATAGTGGGTGTACCAACTTACATTCCCACCAACAATGCAAGAAGATTCCCTTCTCTCCACACCCTCTCCAGCATTTATTGTTTATAGATTTTTTGAGGATAAATGTGAGGTGATACCTCATTGTAGTTTTGATTTACATTTCTGCATTAATTAGCAATGTTGAACACCTTTTTGTGTGCTTTTTGGCCATCTGCATGTCTTCTTTGGAGAAATGTCTGTTTAGATCCTCTGCCCATTTTTTGATTGGACTTTTTATTTTCTGATATTGAGCTGCATGAGCTGTTTGTATATTTTGGAGATTAATCCATTGCCATTACTTTCTCTGATATTTCACTATTAGTGTGTAGAAATGTAACAGATTCCTGTATATAAATCTTGTATCTTGCTACCTTGTTGAATTAATTTATTAGTTCTAGTAGTTTTTGTGTGGAGTCTTTAGGGTTCTCTATATAGAGTATCATGTCATCTGTAAATAGTGATATTTTTACCTCTTTGAAAAGATTTGAATTTTTCATTCCAATTGATCTTAAAGAGACATGTCCCAAAGGAGAAAATTTTCACCAAGTATTCATTTGTCTGGAGCTTCCCTCATAGCTCAGTTGGTAAAGAATCCACCTGCAACGAAGAAGACCCGAGTTCAATGCCTGGGTCAGGAGGATCTGCTGGAGAAGAAATAGGCTACCCACTACTCACTATTTATTTGTCTTTGACTTTTAAATAAGTTTATGTTCTGGTTGGGTTTCCCTGGTGGCTCAGACAGTAAAGAATCCTGAACCTGCAGTGCAGGAGACCTGGGTTCGAGCCCTGGGTTGGGAAGATCCCCTTGAAAAAGGATAGGCTGCACACTCCAGTATTCTTGGGCTTCCCTGGTGGCTCAGATGGTAAAGAATCCATCTGCAATGAGGGAGACCTGGGTTCAGTCCCTGGCTTGGGACAATGCCCTGGAGGATGGCATAGCAACCCACTCCAGTATTCTTGCCTGGAGAATCCCATGGACAGAGGAGCCTGGCGGGCTACAGTCCATGGGGTCTCAGAGTCAGACAAGACAGAGCACCTAAGCACAGCCCAACATGTTCTGGTTATTTATTTCTGTGTAATAAATTACCTCAAAGTGCAATGGAATTAAACAACTGTTCTATTTTGCTGAGGAATCTGGGTCAGGAATTGTGAAAGCACTGCCTGAATGGGTCTTACTTGGGAATTCTCATCTGTAAGCTGGAGCTGCTGTGACTGAAGTCTCAACTGGGCATGACATCCAAAAGGTCTCATTTATAAGGTTGGTACTTGATATTGTTTTTTGTCTGGGATCTTTGAGGTAGTTGACTAGAGCACCTAAAGTGACTTCTCTAGCATGGTGGCCTCAGGATAGTCATACATTTTTATAAGGTGCTGGCTTCTTAATGATATAGTATTGGAAGTCACACAGCATCAGATCTTCCGCCCTCTTTTAGTCAAAGCAGTTACAATGTTGTCTAAATGAAAGAGACAACAAATGAAAAGGGAAATTGACCACACCGCTAGATGAGAAGAGAGGTGACAAAACTTAATATATAAAGAAATACTGGAATGGTCCAGTCAGGAGATCTAGAATGGATAAAAGTCAGGATCACTGTATTTCTTTGGCTAGTACATGGGACAACATTTACCTGCTGGGTAGATATTGCAAAGAAATGAGAGGTCTAATTAAATAAGGCCCATTTAATTCTAGTTCTAAGATTTTTTTCACTTTACAATAGTAATTCACATACTTGTTTTGCTACTAGATTTGGCACACTATAGTAGAAGACTTTATAGGATGAGACTGTATGGAAATGAGATTTTAAAGTCTTCTTCACAAATGAAAGCCAATATTCCCTTTTCATTATTTAAAAAATATAAAATAAATTTTAAAATAACACAGAATACCATGGAGTATTTTTAAAGTAATTGCAGTTAAGAAGAAAACATGACCTGCTCTAACTCCTCAAATAGATGATCAGTGTTATAATTCAGTTTGTGTCAGTAAGATATATTTTCTGTAATTTAAATACATATATCAACAATGGTTGTTATACATATTTTAAAAAGTTTTAACAAGCAGTGGGTGAGGTGGATTAGTCTTTTTTTCCCCTAAATTTACATATGTTTTATTTTTGGATATATCATAAAATAATCATCTTCCACTGCAGCAATTTACATGGGCCAGTTTTCCAAATATAAATTAAGCAATTACAATGTCCTATTTAAAAATTCATTATTTTAATTTTTTACTAAGTATCAGAATTTTTGTGATTTTTTTCCCCTAATTTTGCTTAGTTTTTTATTTAGCTACTGTTATAACTAGGTATGTCAGGAAGTATTTCTAAACTTTAATTGAAATGTTAATGTAGATTTAAAATGAATATGTTTTAGTATTTCTACAAAATAAAACACATAACTTTGCTATATGTTTATACATGGTGTACCCAAAGTTCCTTTGTGAACACATAGCACTTATACAGTTGTTTATATACATTGTTTCACAAAGCTCTTTGTGGACACATATTATGTATACAGTTCTATATATATATTGTGTACCTAAGTTTGTTTGTAGACAAAGATTATGTATATAGTGTGTATATGTATTGTGTACCTAAAGATCCTTTGTGGACACATAGAACATCCAAAGTTGTATGTGTGTGTGTGTGGGGGGGGGGGGGTTGGGTGGGTGGTATACACAAGGTTCTGAGGTAGACATATATTATGTACACAGTTGTGTATATACATGGTGTACACCAAGTTTTTTTGTGTACACATATTATATACACAGTTGCTATATAAGTGCTGTCTCTCTTGGGGGTTGTTTGGCTTCTTCAATCAGCCTCCTGAATCACAGAACTCCTATTGTTAAATCAGTTCCCATAAATCAGGTTACTCCCATTTATTAGATCAACCCACTTAAAAATCCTGACCCCCCCCCCCATTAAATCAATCATCTTTATTAAATGTCCTAATGCCCATTGTACCAATCAAACTGCTTCGGTTTCCTGACCCCTATTAAATCCATCTGCCTTCTTAAGACTCCTGACGCCCACTAAGAAGGATGATTGATTTAATTAGGGTCACCATATGTTAGAAGTCAGATTGACTAAATGAAAGTACAGCCAAGTCGGGTGTGGTTCCCTGTAGGGGTAGCTCAGGTTACTGTTGGGGACCTATGAACCCCTCCTGGGGTACACAGTTGCGTATATGCAATGGGTACACAAAGTTCGTTTCAATTATTCTTAAGTGCAGTGCTTTCAACTCTAGATATTTTCATGGAATATTTATTAAGAAGGCTCTTTAAAAAATATGCTCAGGAAAAATATTTATGTTCTTGTGCTGGTCCCTTTATATTTTTTTTCCCCATCTGTGATGGCTATGTATTAACAGAAGTTAATAGGAACTATGTTCTGTGAATTCCCTTCACTATGTATTTCTGGGCTGCTGTTGGTTTCAGTGATAATGAGCACACTATTTAGGAGGCAAAAGTGAAGTCCTAGACTTTGCTTTGCTCTAAGGGAGGGTAAAAGACAAGGCCTCTTGTAGAGGTTGTCACTGAGGTATCAGCCTACCATGATGGTATGACAGCCAGTCATGCACCTCTTTGAACTGCCACATCCCTCTCCTCTGAATACTGGGCCAGGTTTTGGAGCAGTTCTATGGTGAAGGTGCCCCTCAATCCTGCAGTGATCCACATAGTTAAAGATGCAGGTAATAAAAGATAGCAACAGGATTCTGGTTTGTCTTCATTTTCTCCAATTTGTCCTCACAGGTGTCAGTTTGCCCAGTATGTCCTTGTGAATTTCAGTTTGCCCTCGTTGTTTCAGGCACAACACCAGGTGCAGAAAAGCAGGAGTCTTGTATAAACTGTTCAACCAACTTCCACAATAGCATAACATGTAAGACCAGAAGAGAGCTCTTATCCCATGTCACATCTCATGGTTTTGTGTGTCTGATCAAGCCTTGACTCATGTGTTATCTGTGATCACCAGCCTCTGAGATGGTGCCCAATGGCCCCCCATCTCCTGGTTTTCACCTCTTACATAACTCTCTTCCACATTGTCTCAGGTTTGGTCTGTGTAACAAATGGAATAAAACGGAAGTGCCTTTGGAATCTCTAGGTCTTAGAAGGCATTGTGGCTGCCTGCTTGCTTGTGCTCTCTCTCTGGAATTACCTGTTTTAGAAGGAAGGTAGGTGCCCTATCATGAGCAATCTTATAGAGAGGCTCACACTGAGAACCTGAAGCCTCCTGACAACAGCCATGCGAATGAGCTTAGGAGGAGATCTTCCAGCCCCAGTCAACGTTTTAAGTAACTGCGGCTTTACTCAGCACTTCAACTGCAATCTTGTAAGAGACTCTGAGCCAGAACCACACAGCTAACTCACTCGTAAATTTTTGAATTTCAGAAACTGTGATCTGGTAAACGTTTGTTGGAAACCACTAAGTTTGGGAGATGTCTTATGTAGCAATAGATAATAAACAAACTATTCAAATGTAGTTGTTGAAACCAAAGTTTAAGTGAAAAATCCAAATATTTCTAAAACCATAGAAATCTTGTCATGCTTTCTAAGCATATTACTTATTTACTGAAAGAGCTCTCAGAAACATCATGAGAAAATATAAAAATGGACTTTTACTCTAGATGATTGTTAAGAAAAAAATTTTAAGAAAAAACTCTTCTAAGTACTTTATTTTTTAATTGGGATATAATTGATTTACAATGTTGTGTTAATTTCTGCTGTACCACAAATTGAATCAGTTATTCTGTGTATACATATATCTCCTCCCTCTTGGATCTCCCTTCTCCCCACCCAACCCCTCTAGGTCATCACAGAGCATCGAGCTGAGCTGCCTGTGCTATATAGCAGCTTCCCACTAGCTAAAAACATCTACTTCTGCTTTATTGTCTATGCCAAAGCCTTTGACTGTGTAGATTACAACAAGCTATGGAATATTCTTCAAGAGATGGGAATACCAGACCACCTGACATGCATCCTCAGAAATCTGTATGCAGGTCAAGAAGCAACAGTTAGAACTGGACGTGGAACAACAGACTGGTTTCAAATAGGGAAAGGATCATGTCAAGGCTGTATATTGTCACCGTGCTTATTTAACTTATATGCAGAATACATCATGCAAAATGCCAGGCTGGCTGAAACACAAGCTGGCATCAAGATTGCTGGGAGAAATATCAATAACCTCAGATATGCAGATGTCACCACCCTTATGGCAAAAAGTGAAGAAGAACTAAAAAGCCTCTTGATGAAAGTGAAAGAGGAGAGTAAAAATGTTGGCTTAAAACTCAACATTCAGAAAATGAAGATCATGGCATCTTGTCCCATCACTTCATGGCAAAATTTATTTTGGGGGGGAAATAATAGAAACAGTGACAGACTTTATTTTTTTGGGTTCCAAAGTCACTGCAGATGGTGATCTCAGCCATGAAATTAAAAGAGGCTTGCTTCTTGGAAGAAAAGATATGACCAACCTAGACAGCATATTAAGAAGCAGAGACAGTACTTTGCCAACAAACGGACATCTAGTCAAAGCTATGGTTTTTCCAGTAGTTGTGTATGGATGTGAGAGTTGGACTCTAAAGAAAGCTGAGCGCTGAAGAATTGATGCTTCTGAACTGTGGTGTTGGAGAAGATTCTTGAGAGTCCTTTGGACTGCAAGGAGATCCAACCAGTACTTCCTAAAGGAAATCAGTCCTGAATAAGCTGAAACTCCAATACTTTAGCTACCTGATGTGAAGAACTGACTCACTGGAAAACACCCTGATGCTGGGAAAGCTTGAAGGCAAGAGGAGAAGGGGACAGCAGAGGATGAGATGGTTGGATAGCATCACTGACTGGAGGGACATGAGTTTGAGTAAGCTTTTGCAGTTGGTGATGGACAGGGAGGCCTGGCGTGCTGCAGTCCATGAGGTCACAAAGAGTTGGACACGACTGAGTGACTGAACTGAACTGATCTTTTTTACATGTGGTAATGTAACTCTCTGAAAATTCTTAAGACACTGTAAACATATAGGACACTGTAAGATACATTTCCTTAGTAAATAAATCATAGCTTTTTGAAAATAATTACTAAATGAAAAAGCTTATTCAAAAACAACCATATAAAATTTTTTATTCAGGTATAGTTGATTTGCAATGTAGTATTGTTTTCTGGTTTACAACAAAGTGATTCCGTTTTATATATATATGTATTCTTTTCACTTATAGGTTATTGTAAGATATTGAATATAGTTCCCTATGCCATACAGTAGGTCTGTGTTGTTTATCTATTTTATATATGTGATAAAGTGATATGTACCTGTTAATCCCAAACTCCTAATTTGTCCCTCTCATCTTCCCCTTTGGTAACCATTAGTTTGTTTTCTATGTCTGTGAGTCTGTTTCTGTGAAAAAAAAAAAAAAAAAAATTTAGTTTGCTTAGTACTAGGAAACATGAAATAAAAGGAAAACATTTAAAAAAGAAAGAGAAGCTAATCTCAAGGATCAAAAGAAAACATGCAAAATTTTAGAGCTCTTACTTGGGTTTCATTATACTCCATCAAGGTTACTTTGAATTAAATAAAACATAATTAGCACTTTAATTCCCATTGTCTATATTTCCTTTCAGGCTGTGTTATGCTATTATTCGAACTCAATACACAGTGTAACTTCTTTATTGTTATTATTATTAATTTTTGGCTCCATTGTAAAGCAAGTGGGATCTTAGTTAGCTCCCTGATCGGGGATTGAGCCTGCACCCTCTGCATTGGAAGCACAGAGTCTTAACCTCTGGACCACTAGGGACATCCCTGCAACTTCTTCTAATCCTTTAATTGCAGGGCTTTTTATTTAATGCCACAGGACACACCCTGTAAAATAGACAGCTAATGGCAATTTGCTGTATGACTCGAAACTCAAACTGGGGCTCTGTAACAACCTAGAGGGGTGGAGTGGGGAGGGAGGTGAGAGGGATGTTCAAGTGGGAGGGGACATGGCTAAACCTATGGCTGATTCATGTTTATGTTTGGTAGAAACCAATGAATACTGTAAAGCAATTATCCTTCAATTAAAAATAAATTAATTTTTAAATTTGAAAAAGAAAAAAGTATATAATTATTAAAAAATAAAAACAAAACAAAGTATAAAACAAGTTTAATTAGCCTCTAACATCGTGAACAAATTTTAGTAAAATGAGAATACGCTGCATCAGCTTTATCACCATTCTGTTCTTTGACTTTCCTAGTAAAGTTTGTGGAAGATATGTTTTAAGGGAAGATGACTTTAGATATTTCAAAAATAACAAAGCTGGTCCACAATGTTGCAGAAGGAGATTACTCTCCTTTGGACAGCTACCCTGAGTATGGGCTCTCCCTACTGTCTAAAGAGAGATTATTTACAATTCATGTCAAAATCAAGTATTAGAAAAAGCTTCAAAAAATGCAGTCACAGTAATTTTATCTTTATTTACATTTAAACATATATTTATCATTTTGCATGATAAAAACATTGGTATTTATTATATGAAAAGATTATAAATGGAAAGATTTAAGAATCTCCCTCTCTCCTTTCCTTTCTACTGTGGAGTCAATACTTGCTGTCCAGTAAATGTCCTTCACTTATTTCTGCATATTTATACAAATGAATGAACACACACACATCCGAGCAACACGCCATATATATAGGTACCAAATAAGTAAGTGTGTATGTTAGATGACTTTATGTCTACATGTATAAATTTGGAGTTTCTGTCTTTTTAGCCAGAAGACAGGAATGATTTTGTTTTCCTTAACAGCCATAGGCATTTTTGGAAGCATAGGACGCCACATGCTGTCTCTTGTGCTACTTGGTGCAACTTGCTGAAAATGAGACAGCAGTTTCTGATTGCTATATGCCAGGTTGCCATATCAGCTGCCGCTTCTGTTCCTGGTTTCCATAGAGTGGTTTTATAGTAGTACTTGAGAAAATTGGTTTTGACATTGGTATTTTATAATGCATATGAACTTAGTGACAGCAGATTATGGCAGATTCCGACAACCAGTGGAATGGAAACTCTCAGAAATCTCTGACGTCTTGGTGAGAAGCTCTCTTAACTTCACAATATTTTCCCTCTGTGGTATTTAGGCACTTGATTCCATTCAAAGATGTCACCTCCAACAAGTTTTACCTCTCCTTTTCTAAATTAATTATCTTTTAGTGCATAAAAATTACTCTAACACTTAGTGTCTTAGAACATTTGAGATCTCACAGATTC
Organism: Budorcas taxicolor; assembly: GCF_023091745.1. NCBI lineage: Eukaryota > Metazoa > Chordata > Mammalia > Artiodactyla > Bovidae > Budorcas > Budorcas taxicolor. Next base: position 118,170,746 of record NC_068935.1, on the reverse strand, counting down.
TGTGGATTAGGAATCCAGGCACAGCTTAGCCTGAATGAGTCAGTTCAGCAGTTCTCACTGGCTGCAAGCATCTCGAGGCTCAAAGAGGGAAGGATATATCTCCAAGGCTTTAGGGATGAGTTCCTCTCTGGCTGTTGGGTGGTGACCTCCCTCAGTTCCTTGCCGTGTGGACCTTTCCATCAGGCAGCTTACAACATGGCAGCCAGCTGCTTCAGAGCAAGAGAGAATGAAGCAAGACAGAAGCCAGAGTCTTTTATAATATCCTCTGGAGAAGGAAATAGCAACAGACTACAATAGTCTTGCCTGGGAAATCCCATGGACAGAGGTGCCTGGTGGTCTACAGTCCATAGGGTCACAAAAATGTTGGACATGAATTAGGGACTAAACAACAACAACAAAAGTACCTTTGTCCTATGAACTATGAATTTCCCCAGCCTTCCTGGTGGGAGCAGCCACTGTGCCTAAGCCTATAAGAGATCTGAGCACTTATAGATAGTTTTCTCTGTGGCCTTGGGCAGTTTCCCACATGTAAGTATGCTTGAGGGGGACGCTGTGCACATCTCCTGGATTCTATCTCTGTGCAGCCCTTTCCTCTCCATCAGTCAAACCTACAAACTCTAGCCACCTTGCTCTCTCTAGACTCTTTGCTCCATTCTTTGAAATTCAGAGAGTCTAGGAGGTTCTACTTGGCTTCCCCTCCCTGTACAGCACTTGGACATTTTCTTAAGGCAATGACCTTGGATAACCACAGAGCTTGCCTCGTTTACTTCCTACTTCTCAAAGATCATTGTGTTTCTGTTTACAATAACTAGGACATGGAAGCAACCTAGATGTACATGAACAGATGAATGGATAAGAAAGCTGTGGTACATATACACAATGATATATTACTCAGCCATTAAAAAGAATGCATTTGAATCAGTTCCAATGAGGTGAATGAAACTGGAGCCTATTATACAGAGTGAAGTAGGTCAGAAAGAAAAACACCAATATATTATATTAACACATATATATGGAATTTAGAAAGATGGTAACGATGACCCTATATGTGAGATAGCAAAAGAGACACAGACATAAAGAACAGACTTTTGGACTCTGTGGGAGAAGGCGAGGGTGAGATGATTTAAGAGACTAGCATTGAAACGTGTATATTACCATATGTGAAATAGATTGCCAGTCCAGGTTCGATGCATGAGACAGGGTGCTCAGGGCCTGTGCACTGGGACAACCCTGAGGGATGGGATGGGGAGGGAGGTGGGAGAGGGGTTCAAGATGAGGGACACATGTACATCCATGGCTGATTCATGTGAATATATGGCAAAAACCACCACAATATTGTAAAGTAACTTGCCTCCAATTAAAATAAATTTACACAAACACACACACACACAAAAGAAGAAATATGGGGAAAAAAAGATCACTAGCTTTCTTGCCTTGTGTCTAATGCCTTCAAAAATATTAATTTTTGTTTGTTTGGTTTGGCTTTTTTCCGGTAAAATAAATTCAAATTGTGACTCCATCTTGGATGGAAGTGCCAGAGTATCTAATGAATATTTTAAAGAATGCTAAACCAAGTTTTTCTCTGCCTCAGTATTAGAACTAATCCACTGATTGCCATTTCTAGTACACTCTACACCATTGTGACTCAAAAAGACAATTGTCATTTCATCAAGTGAGCTAAATCTCTACCATCTTATACCTCAAAGCTAGCTAATCTTCTGAGATGATGGGACCTTTTAAGAACGGATTCATGCTATGTACCATCCTCCTAGTAAATTAAACACGTACTAAAGTCTGCATTTCTGTATTAAATATCGAAGAGTTCAAGGAGCTCTGAAAGTTTAGCGACAGATCCTTAATGGCGAAGTTTTTCTTTTCCATTAGTGCTTATAGAGCACAGTATCCCTCCTCTGCTCCCTCACTAGTGTCTGGTCATCTTCAAGTGAAACTACTGATTTTGTTGATGCAATTGAGGTATACAAGGAATGCCTTTCTTAATACGAACGAAGATAACAAATACTTAAGGAAAGCTTCCAACATGAAGGAGACAAAAATAAACTGAAAGTAGATAAAATAATGTTGTAGGAAACCAAATCATGTAGGCAAAATAAGAAACTTCAAATAAATATAGTTAATATCTTCAGAGAGATGATTGTTTTGTAATATGTAAAAATATCAAAAAAATCAACTATACCTCAATGTAAAAAATGTTGAATCACTATGTTGTCCCACAGGAACTAACATAGTGATGTAGGCCAATTATATGTCAAACAAACAAACAAACAACCTCACAGAAAAAGAGGTTGAAAACCACAGATTTGTGGTTGTCAGAGGGGGGATGGGGGGAGAGGGAATTGGATGAAGGCAGTTTAAGGTACAAACTTCCAGTTAAGATAATTAAGTATTAGGCATATAATGTATACTGTGATTAGTATTAATGTAATTAACACTATTGCCTGTTCTAAACAAAAGTTTAGAGAGTAAATCCTAAGAGTTCTCATCACAAGGAAAAAATTTTTTTCTTTTTCTTTTATTTTGTATCTATATGAGATAATGAATGTTCACTAAACTTACTGCTGTAATCATTTCATGATGAATGTTAGTAAAATCATTATACTGTACCCCTTAAATGTATACAGCACTGTATATCTTAACAAAACTAGAAAAGAAAAAATATTAAATATATATATATATGTATTCAGAGAAGAGAAAATGTTGATTAAATGACACTCGTTGGAGATACTGTGTACATGGAACTGGAAAAATGCATATGAAGAAGCATATGAAGAAAAAAGTCATCTTGGACATTAAAAATATCAGCACCAAAATAGAAACTCAAGAAAATAAAGTCAGTAAAATCTCCCCAAAGGAGGAAAATAGTCAGAGGTAGAAAGTTGGAAAGAACAGGTAAGAATACAAAAGGATCAAACCAGACAGTTTCTATCTGATTTGCAAAGTTACAGAAATAATGTGCAGAGGAGAACATGCCCTAGGAGGGCATTCTCCCAGCAAATATAAGAAACAGATGACAGGGATGAATAGCATATTCTTTAGAAATTAGAGGCATAAATATCAATATAAATGGACTTACTGAGCCTAGAAGAGAGAATACTAGAGGCCACACTAAGTACTACCATAACAAAATAGTTTAATGCAAAGGATAAATGAAAAACCATGAAAGCTTTCAGGAAGAAAAACAAAAATAAGCAGAGAGCAACAGCACAGAACAGTTAACTTATAAGTGTTGGAGATTATCATGACACAGAAATTCCCAACACTGACACCTGGAGCAAGAAGACAATTTGGGCATAACTTTAAAATTTTGAAAAAAAATTGTATTCAAGCTAGAATGTTATAATGATTTAAACTGGAAAACAAATGTATAAGTAAAATAAAGACATTTTCCCATTTTTAGAAACAAATTACCCCCCCCCAAAAAAAAATATGTTACCTATGGAAACTCTCAGAAAACTCTTGGAATATGTAATCAACTAAAGGAAGACAACACACCAAGAAAGAGGAAAAAAACAAGTTCCAGAAGGCAGGAAACAAGAAATCTAACTCGGATGAAAAGCAAAGAGAAGTTCTAGAACGAAAGCAAAAGGAAATCTCAAAATTGAAGTGGCTGGGGATCACCAATAAACATCCATAAAGAAAATAGAAATGTTGCATTAAACTGTGTAAACAATATTGCTGAAATACATTTTATGGAGCTTGTAGAGCATTTGGGAAGAATTAACAATAGGTACATAAAAAAACCAAGCAAATAAAAATGAAAATACTTTTCTTCAGGAAAATCAAATTTTTCAAGCAAAAATCTATTATTATTATGTACTATTTGTCTTGGTACTAGAAAACATTTGTAATGCCAAAATAATGTGGATATTGAATTACCCTTGAATTTTGATATGATTATATTGGAAACATAAGATTTCCCTGGTGGCTCAGATGGTAAAGTGCCTGCCTACAATGCAGGAGACCCAGGTTTGATCCCTGGGTCGGGAAGATCCTCTGGAGAAGGAAATGGCAACCCACTCCAGTACTCTTGCCTGGAAAATCCCATGGATGGAGGAGCGTGGTATGCTACAGCCCATGGGGTTGCAAAGAGTCAGACACGACTGAGCAACTTCACTTTCACTTTTATTGGAAACATGGAGAGAAGGCAATTGGAGGGAGGTAGAATAGTATAAAATATTAAATTTTCTATTGCCAGAATAGGAAAGCAAGACACACATTATTAACCTGATAAATCAAGATAAATCACAATATGCATATTACTTAGAAAAAATGGTGGTGAATAGATGAAGAGAATGCTGAGAGTTGGAAATGAGTGCTCCTAGAGGCATGAGATGTGAGGATAGGGGGAAAGTAGAGCAAACAGCTGCTCCTTGAACTGTGTGCATACAATGCAGTTATAAAATAATAATTCTCAAAGAGGAAAACAAAAGATGGAGGAGATGTTGATACACCATCCCATGGTTCCCTCGGCCCACACGAGTCCACTGGCAGCTGTGGTGGATGATTCCCACATGCTCTGACAGCTCCCTGCCTCAAGGACTTGAGTGTCTCTTCTTCTCTAAGGGTTTTCTTGGCAGCAGGGCATAATGCTTACTGCAAATTAGAGCAGTGGGCAAGTGTGGAGTCCCTAATATGTCTTGTCCCAGCCCTCAAAACGATCTACAGTCATAAATGGTTAAATGTTTCAGCCTTTTACCACTTAGGGAGAGGTGATGCTGAGGCATGTTATATTTGTGGTTCCTAAGGTGGTCCTCAAGGAGAAGGCAATGGCACCCCACTCCAGTACTCTTGCCTGGAAAATCCCATGGACGGAGGAGCCTGGTAGGCTCCAGTCCATGGGGTCGCTAAGAGTCGGGCACAACTGAGCGACTTCACTTTCACTTTTCACTTTCCTGCATTGGAGAAGGAAATGGCAACCCACTCCAGTGCTCTTGCCTGGAGAATCCCAGGGACGGGGGAGCCTAGTGGGCTGCCATCTATGGGGTCGCACAGAGTCGGACACGACTGAAGTGACTTAGCAGCAGCAGTAGCAGCAGCAAGGTGGTCCTCAGCAGACTGAGTGCCAATTGCCTACAGTAATTATTAATACCTATACATTAACATATTCTGTTGGTTTTTTTTTTTATCATTTTCCTCACTTTTTTATTTATGCTTTCTCAGATCACCTCCCAAATAAACAGCATGCATCCAAGGCTTTTCCTTAATATCTAATTTTGGGGGAACCCAAACTAAAACAGATGACTAGAGATAGTTGTCAACAATGCTTATTTATATGCTTCTCTTTTATTTTTTTATTGTTTATTTTAATCTTGCTATTGCCTTGTAGCAATTAAAGAATTCTGCTTCTGTTACTAACCATTAGAAAGCTAACATCACTAGAACTGTACATATCATAAAGAAATGTAATCAAGATATGTAATCAAGAATTCCCAACCAGAATTCAAAGTTGAGCTTCAACATGTATAGTGAATATATTGTTACCCACTCTACTTAAACTTCAGTGCATCTCCTCATAGCTGAGAGATGCATAATGGTTACATATAGCCTACAACAATCTTAAACATATACAAAATAGCTTTCTCTTTCTTTCTTTCCTTGCTGGTCTGTTTGTGGTTTTTAAATACAATAAGTATCTTACATACGAACTTTCAGGTTGTGGACTTTCAAATATAAGAACATACATTCGCATGTCCAGTCACGTTAGTTCATGTCTGGTGTGCCTTGTTATATGTGTTCATTCTCTACAAGTGGTTATTCTTTTGTGTACTTTACAGTACTGTATAGAATATAGTAGTACAGTATCTTTATTCAAGCCCAGAGTGTCTGGAAGCAAGCATAAAAGCAGCAGTGATGTAGCTGGTACTGCTAAGAAGCACCAAGTGATGAAGATGGAAACAAAAGTGAATATAATTAAGAGAGTGAAGTGAGGCAAAAAGATCATAGACAAGATTGTAACATCACTCAGTCTTATGAATTGTTTAACAATCAGCATGATTCTAAAGAACAAGGACAAGATCATGGAACACATGCAGGCTGCTGTGCCGATGATATTTACAATAACATCAAAATAGTGTGGAAAAGTGATGGAGATGGAGAAACTTCTCAGTGTATGAATGTAGGCTCTGCATCAGCATTAGCATAGAGTCTTGCTCATGATTAATGCTGATTCAAGAGAAAAGCTAAAAGCCTTTATGAAGACTTAAACAAAGGTCTGTATATAGTACAGATATGGTAGCTGCCTGGGAATTTTTTGAAACAGTTCAAGAAATTATTGATGAAGGCACGTGCTTACCTGAGCAGGTTTTTTTTTTTTTTTTCTTTTTAATGTGGATGAGACAGGACTGTACTGGAAAAGATGCCAGACTGAAGTTACATCGGTAAGGAGGAAAAGTCAATGCCAGGCTATGAAGCAGTAAAGGATAGGCTAACTGTTGTTTTTTGGCTATGCCTCTGGTGATATGAAGCTGAAGCCTCAGCTCCTTAGTTTATCATTCAGAGCCCCAAGAGTAAAAACACAGCCAAGGGCTCTCTTGTTGTGTGGAAGAGTAACCCCAAAGCCTGGGTTACACAGACCATTTTCCAAGACTGTTTTTTCCACCACTTTACCCTAGAGGTAGAGAAATATTTCTTGGAGAAGGATGTTCCACTGAACATTCTTGTGCTACTCTACAGTGCAGGCCACCCCACATTTATGGATGACTTTCATTCCAACATCAAAATATTGCATTTACCACCAAATAACATTATTCATCCAACCCATGTACCAGGGAGTTATAGCAATTTTAAAGAAATATTATTTACGTCATATTTTTCTTCAGGCAACAAAGGCGAATGATGAATCAGAAACAAACTAGTAACTACAAGGACATTAAAAACATTGACTTTGCTTGGTGAGAGGTTACAGCCATCACGGTATATAGGGTTTGGAAGAACTTTGGCCCATAGTTTGTCTACAGTTTATGTGGATTTGAGAAGGTGGATGAGGAATCCAAAGAGATGTTCAGTAACTTAATGACCCTCAGGGAAAAGCTGAAGCTAGATCTGCAATAGGACGACTTCACTAAACTCCTTGCTGTGCAACATGTTGCTGTTATTGTTCAGTTGCTCAGTCATGTCTGACTTTTTGCTACCCCATGGACTGCTGCGTGCCAAGCTTCCCTATCCTTCACCATCACCCAGAGTTTGCTCAAATTCATGTCCATTTAGTCAATGATGCCATCCAACCATCTTGTCCTCTGTCACCCCCTTCTCCTCCTGCTTTCAATCTTTCTCAGAATCAGGGTCTTTTCTAATGGGTTGGCTCTTTGCATCAGGTGGAAAAAGTATTGGAGTTTCATTCAGCTTCAGTATCATTCCTTCCAAAGAATATTCAGGGTTAATTTCCTTTAGGATTGACAGGTTTGATCTCCTTGTTTTCCAAGGGGCTCTCAAGAGTCTTCTCCAACTCCACAGTTCAAAAGCATCGATTTTTCAGCATTTGGCCTTCTTTATGGTCCAACTTGCACCTTTGTTGGCAAAGTAATGAATCTGCTTTTGAATATGCTGTCTAGGTTGGTCATAGGTTTTCTTCCAAGGAACAAGGGTCTTTTAATTTCATAGCTGCAGAGACTGTGTGAGGTGATTTTGGAGCCCAAGAAAGTAAAGACTGTCACTGTTTCCATTGTTTCTCCATCTATTTGCCATGAAGTGATGGGACTGGATTCCATGATCTTAGTTTTTTGAATGTTGAGTTTTAAGCCAGTTTTTTGACTCTCCTCTTTCATCTTCATCCAGAGACTCTTTAGTTCCTCTTCTCTTTCTGCCATAAGGGTGGTGTCATCTGCATATCTGAGGATGTTGATATTTCTCCTGGCAATCTTGATTCCAGCTTGTGCTTCATCCAGTCTGGCATTTCACATGATGTACTCTGCATATAAGTTAAATAAGCAGGGTGACAATTTAGAGCCTTGACATAATCCTTTCCTGATTTGGAACCAGGCTGTTGTTCCACATCCAGTTCTAACTGTTGCTTCTTGACTTGCATACAGGTTTCTCAGGAGGTGGTCAGGTGGTCTGGTATTCCTATCTTTTTAAGAATTTTCCAGTTTGTTGTGATTAAAACAAAAAAAAGGCTTTAGTGTAGTCAATCAAGCAGAAATAGATGCTTTTTGAGAATTCCTTGGTTTTTCTATGATCCAACGGATGTTGGCAATTTGATCTCTGGTTCCTCTGCCTTTTCTAAATCCACCTTGTACATCTGGAAGTTTTTGGTTCACATAATATTGAAGGCTTTTGAGGATTATCTTGCTAGCATGTGAAATGAGTGTGATTATGTAGTAGTTACATTCTTTGGCATCGCCCTTCATTGGGATTGGAATGAAAACTGACCTTTTCCTGTCCTGTGGCCACTGCTGAGTTTTCCAAATTAGCTGGCATATTGAGCACAGCACTTTAACAGCATCATCTTTTAGGATTTAGCTCAGCTGAAATTCCATCACCTCCACTAGCTTTGTTAGTAGTGATGATTCCTAAGGCCCACTTGACTTCACACTCCAGAATGTCTGGTTCTAGGTGAGTGATCACACCATTGTGGATATCTAGATAATTAGGACATTTTTTGTATAGTTCTTCTGTATATTCTTGCCACCTCTTCTTAATCTCTTCTGCTTCTGTTAGGTCCATACCATTTCTGTCCTTTATTGTACTCATCTTTGTGTGAAATGTTCCCTCGGTATCTCTAATTTTCTTCAAGAGACCTCTAGTCTTTCCCATTCTATTGTTTTCCTCTAGTTCTTTGCACTGATCACATAGGAAGGCTTTCTTATCTCTCCTTGCTGTTCTTTGGAACTTTGCTTCAGATGGGAGCTGATAGGTGCAACATGAGGAGCTGATTAATGAAGACATAATAGAAGTGGAGGCCCAGAGAAAGGATGGAGAGAGATAAGAGGAAGAAGAAGAAACTGAAAAACTGAAGAGATTCATGACTCTGGAAATGGTAAGGGGATTTTCTTTATGTGAGGAGACATTATTACTTTTTGAGGCACTGGACCTGAATGTAGAACAGTACACAAAGGACACAAAGGTTGTAGCACCCATTCCAAATGCAATCCAGTGCTACTGTGTCATCCATGATGAGAAAAGAGCTACTACCCCGACATCAGGGCTTCCCTGGTGGCTCAGTGGTAAAGAATCTGCCTGCAATGCAAGAGATGAGGGTTCAGTCCCTGAGTCAGGAAGATCCCTTGCGGAAAGGAATGGCATCCCACTCCAGTATTTTTGCCTGGGAAATCCCATGGACACAGGAGCATGGCAGACTATGGTCTGTGGGGTTGCAAGAGTTGGACATGACTTAACGACTAAACCACCACATCCAGACATCACTGGATCATTTTTTCAACAGGGTAGATAGAATTGAATCCAGCAAGGAGCCGGAGTCTCTGCCATCAATGTCAGATGTGAGTGAAATTGCAGCTTGTCCTCTTTCTCCTATTGCTGACCACCCTTCAGCTCTACCATCTCCCACCTCTTCTCCCTCCTCCAGTCAGTAACTCTTCATGCCTGTTCCCTCAATACCAGCCCCTGTATGTCAGCTGTTGTACTGTACTACTGTACTTTTCAAGGTACTTTACTGTAAGATTTAAAGTGTTTGTTTTTTATGTATTATTTCTGTGAAAAATATCATAAACCTAGTATAGTACAGCACTATATAGCTGATTATGTTAGTTGGATATCTAGGCTAATTTTATTGGATTTATGAACACATTGGAATTATGAACATGCTCTGGGAATAGAGCTTTTTCGTATGTAGGGGCTTACTGTGTGTCTACAAATTGAACTTCTCTTATTAAGTGATTGTATTTGTTTCTTTTCTCCTTGAATCTAGATTGACCTTGGTGATTTGCTTATAACTATTTAGAAGCAATGATGCCATGTGAATGCTAAGGTTAGTTTAGCTGTCACTTGGTTCTTTTGGAATGCTTGCTCTCTGTATGCCCTCTTCTAGAATGCTTCCCTTGAGAAAGTAGTCACCATACATTGAGAAACCAAAACCATTGAGAAAGACTGTATATAAATGTTTCAGTCAACATTTCTAGCTAAGCCCCCCAGCCTATCCAATCTATGTGCCAGGCATGCATGCAAAGGTGCTTCCACATGATTGTAGTTCTCAGCTATTACCTTATCCCTAGTCTTTGAGGCTTGCCAGTTGAAGGCCCAGCCATCATGGACCACAGTCAAACCAACCCTGCTCTGCTGTATTTAAATATCTAATCCACAGACTCTGTGCCCATAATTAAATAGTTGCTTTACTCCAGAATGTTTTAGGATGATTTGTTACACAGCTCCAGTAACTGGGAGATGTTCAGTTCAGTTCAGTTCAGTTCAGTCGCTCAGCTGTGTCCGACTCTTTGTGACAGCACGCCAGGCCTCCCTGTCCATCACCATCTCCCGGAGTTCACTCAAACTCACGTCCATCGAGTCCGTGATGCCATCCAGCCATCTCATCCTCTGTCGTCCCCTTCTCCTCCTGCCCCCAATCCCTCCCAGCATCAGAGTCTTTTCCAATGAGTCAACTCTTTGCATGAGGTGGCCAAAGTACTGGAGTTTCAGCTTTAGCATCAGTCCTTCCAAGGAACACCCAGGGCTGATCTCCTTTAGAATGGACTGGTTGGATCTCTAACCTATATTAAATAAGTATTGAAAGTGTGCATTGTGGTATATGCTATTTAGCTAAGCAAAATTTTCAAGAGAAAGTTCTTTGATCCTTCCTGTTCTAGACCACATTGCTAAAGAATTCTGGGACAGTTCACATTTGCTGTCTTTCTGGGGTCATCAAAATCATACCTTCTCCTCCAAACAGAAACAGAAAACCCCAGAATTACCAAGGAAAAGGCGTAGCACACGTTGTTATTAAAAATGCCTGAGCTAAGAAAGTGCATGTAATTAGTAATAAGGAAACCTGCACCATATATAACAGAGGAAATAAATGCAGATCTTCCATTTGTACAGAGTACTGGGCATTTACTGGAGCAACTTGCTGTTATGAAAGAGTCTATTTTTTAATCACCATGGCATCCAGTGTAATGTTCCAAAGGGATTAATTTGGTAGGAAATTAAATGCTTTGCCTAGATACAAGTTATTTTAAAATTATATATGTGCCAAATTGTGCTAAAATAATTGGGTAGCTGAGGACATCTGCTGCAATAAACTCAAGTAGTGAATATTCTATTTAAATTAATACCAGACACCAGATCAAAAAGAGTCTTTATAACTCTCCTGATTTGCATGGTGAGGAGCTTGAAAATAGTTCATTTTAACTATAAAAAAAATTACTTGAAAAGAAAACTACAGTAGTCTAATCATGAAGTAATATCATGAAATATTATTTTATGAAGTAGGGCCACAGTTTATTTTAAAAGCACATCTAAGGGCTTTCTGGTCAATTCTTAGGTAGGCTTATATCATCGTAGAGTGGGTAAGGTCTACATTGTAGGATTTGATCTTACTTTACTGAGTTATATGGGGAATAAACTGTTCCATTTGCTTCTTGTCTGCTTGCTTTAGAGCTCTAGAAATATAGCATATAGATGCCAATACTTCACTGTCCAGACTAGATTAAATACACCTATGCAATCCAGTCATTAGTGCCTACGTGCCTGTGTGTGCTCAGTCGAGTCTGATTCTTTGCAACCCTATGGACAGCAGCCTATCAGGCTCCTCCATCCATGGAATTTTCCAGGCAAGAATACTGGAGTGGGTTGCCATTTTCTTCTCCAGGGGATCCTTCCAACCCAGGGATCACACCTGTGACTCCTGCCTTGCAAGCAGATTCTTTACTGCTGAGCCACCAGGGAAACCCTGTCATTAGTGCCTACTACTGCATAAAGGATAGTCTATTTGCTTTGCAGAATATTCTTGATTATATTTAGTAAAAGCATCAGTTGAAGTCACTGTGTATTAGGACTTACAAGGACCAGAGGCTTTCAAGACCTAGCGTGCAGTGAACTATCTTTCAGTTCATTTCAGTTCAGTTGCTCAGTCGTGTCCAACTCTTTGTGACCCCATGGACTGCAGCACGTCAGGCTTCCCTGTTCATCACCAACTCCAAGAGCTTACTCAAACTCTTGTCCATTGAGGCGGTGATGCCATCCAATCATCTCATCTTCTGTCATCCCCTTCTCCTCCTGCCTTCAATCTTCCCCAGCATCAGGGTCTTTTCCAGTGAGTCAGCTCTTCGCATCAGGTGGCCAAAGTATTGGAGTTTCAGCTTCAGCATCAGTCCTTCCAATGAATATTCAGGACTGATTTCCTTTAGGATGGACTGGTTGGATCTCCTTGCAGTCCAAGGGACTCTCAAGAGTCTTCTCCAACACCACACCACAGTTCAAAAGCATCAGTTCTTTGGCACTCAGCTTTCTTTATAGTCCAACTCTCACATTCACATATGACTACTGGAAAAACCCATAGCTTTGACAAGGTGGACCTTTGTTGGCAAAGTAATGTCTTTGCTTTTTAATATGCTGTCTAGGTTGATCATAGCTTTTCTTCCAAGGAGCAAGTGTCTTTTAATTTCATGGTTGAGGTCACCATGTGCAGTGATTTTGGAGCCTCCCCCAAAATAAAGTCTCTCACTGTTTCCATTGTTTCTCCATCTATTTGTCATGAAGTTATATGACCAGATGCCATGATCTTCGTTTTCTGAATGTTAAGTTTTAATCCAACTTTTTCACTCTCCTCTTTCACTTTCATCAGAGGCTTTTTAGTTCTTATTCATTTTCTGCCTTAAGGGTGGTGTCATCTGCATATCTGAGGTTATTGATATTTCTCCCGGCAATCTTGATTTCAGCTTGTGCTTCATCCAGCCCAGCATTTCTCATGATGTACTCTGCATATAAGTTAAATAAGCAGGGTGACAATATACAGCCTTGATGTACTCCTTTCCGTAATTGGAACCAGTCTGCTGTTCCATGTCCAGTTCTAACTCTTGCTTCTTGACCTGCATACAGATATCTCAGGAGGCATGTCAGGTGGTCTGGTGTTTTCATCTCTTTAAGTATTTTCCACAGTTTGTTGTGATCCACACAGTCAAAGGCTTTGAAATAGTCAATAAAGCAAACAGAAGTAGAACCTTTTTTAGATAAAGCCTAATTTAACTCGGAGACATTTACAATCTCATTATCTAATACAGTTTCAGAGTCTTCTTGAGATGTCAAAACACTCAAAAAATGCCGATACTTACATCTTTTCAGAGTATATTTATTACCTCCATTTTCCTTAAGAAATATCCTTGAAGAGTTCTCCCCACCCTTTTCCTTCCTTAGGAGTTTTAATTAATGCAATGCTTAAGAAACAAAGAAGGCATAACTTGATATTAATGGGGAATTTCAGTTCTTACATTTATTGTACTTTTAAACTGTGTTACCTGGGTCAAGGTAGCTGGCTTGTTGGAACTCTTAGCTGCTTTGTCTACTGACTGGGGCGAGGGTGGGGGGAATAATACCTATTTTACATGACTGTTTGGAAACAAAATGAATGAGATAGGGTCATCTATAGAGACATGAGTGGACCTAGAGTCTGTCATACAGAGTGAAGTAAGTCTGAAAGAGAAAAAAAAACAAATATCATATATTAACACATATATATGGAATCTAGAAAAGTGATACAGATGAACCTATTTCCAAGGCAAGAATAGAGATGCAGACATAGAGAATTGATATGTGGACACGGGGAAGGGGAGGGTGGGATGAACTGGGGGACTGGGACTGACAAATATATACTACCATGTGTAAAGTAGATAGCTAGTGGGAAGCTGCTATAAAGTATAGGAAGCTCTGCTTGGTGCTCTGTGATGACCTAGAGGGGTGGATGAGGGGGTGGGATGAGGCAGGTCCAGGAGGGAGGGGATATATGAACACATATAGCTGATTCATTTCATTGTACAGTAGAAACTAACACAACATTGTAAAGCAATTATATTTCAATAAAAAAAGAAAATAAAACAAAATAAGTTTGGAACAACCACTGTACTCTGACACATGTTAGTTTCTCTTCTTGATGAGCATCTAACCCAGTGCCCCAAAACCAAGACCACATCTGCAAAACTCTAGACAAGGACTAGCTGTGGAGAGATAGATTTGGAGAAGAACATTTTGAGCAGATTAAGATAGTATACTGTAACTGACTGGATGAGTAGATGAGAGCAAAAGTGGAATTGCACATGACTAATTGTCCAGCTGTGGGATCTGGAAATGAAATGTGTTTAGATATTGTTCTTCAGTCTCTCATAATAATCAATACATGTGGCATTGTTAAGGACTCTGTGTTTTACCTTATTTTATCTGAATTAGGTAAAATGCTTTCCCTTATTTTACAGAGGTTGTATACAGAGGCTGTAATGGTTTGTAGTGGCTAGAGAGGTTTAGGAGCATGCTCTGAAGCTCTTTTAATGAGAGGAGCCAGAATTTGAACCAGGCAATCTGATTCCAGAATCCATACTTTTAACTACTCTTTAAGCTAGTTATTAAATAGATTCTCAGAAGAATCTGGGGTTATAACCAGGAAGGGAAAGGAGAGAAATAGAGGTCCTATCTCATTATAAAAGTGTGAGATGAGTTTCAGGAACAAAGGGAACTTCAAAGAGTCATTTGCCATGAGAAGGTCAGTTTGGAAGATGAGAGAAAAGACAGATCCGGAATGGGCTGCTACACAGTGCCATATAGAGAAGTTTTATTTTAATGGTGTACATAGACAATTAACTTTTGGTGGGCTTAGACGTGTCTGGATATGAGGAAGAAGGGACAATAAATACCAAGCACTTTCTTATGTTAAGTTTAATTTTGAAATAGAAGGAAGTTAATTAAGTTGTATCCAGAGCAGTAGATTCGGATTTTGTTTTAATTACTTAATACCAAAATACTTATTGATCACTTACTATTTTTCTAGCACTATTCTGAGCATTAAGGTTATATTGATGAACACAATAGAAAGGGTGGGAGATCCTTTGAGGTTCTTTGTAGATCAGAAGAGGTTGGTGGACGAAAAAATAAACAAGGCATTTAGATATCAAAAGTGACCTGCCTCTGGTGACATTGCTTGTTCTATCACTGAACACAAAATCAGCTCTAAAAGCACTTTTGCTTTTCTTTTTCTTTATTAATTTATTTCTTTTTGGTTGTGCTGGGTCTTCATTGTTGCGGGCGGTCTTTCTCTAGTTGTGGCGAGCAGGGGCTGCTCCTTGTTGCAGTGCTCGGGCTTCTCCTGGCAGTGGTTTCTCTTGTTTTGAATCACGGGCTCTAAAGCACAGGCTCAGTAGTTGTGGTATACTGGCTTAGTTATCCCACAGTATGTTGAATCTTCCTGTACCAGGAAGTGTATACCATTGAACCCATGTCTCCTGCTTTGGCAGGTGAATTCTTATCCACTGTACCACGAGGGAAGTCCATTTTTGTTTTTCTAAGGCAAGAAACTGTCTTATGAGTTGCTGCTTCCTGTGGGCAGAAATGACTGTCATGAGAGACTAGGCAGTAATTTTGATCTTATGCAATTTATCAAGATTTCCATGTCAGTATAAATATGGTATTCAGTAAGTCTCTTACAGTATGTATTAAACATATATTCTTGCTTTATAATAGCACTTAGCCTGTAAGAGGGAGCAGAATGTCATCCCAGATGATACCACTTCGACATGTGGTTTATTTCAAGTTGAAGACAATCAAGGCCCAGTGATTCAGGAAAAGCTGTCTATCTCTCTCTTAACTGCCTGAAATAATTTAGATAGGGGCCCTGTACCAGGGACAAAGCTATTACCAAAAGTAAATTTTAATATCAGAAGTACTTGTCTATATAACATGGCAAGCATTTGTTTACCAAACACTTGCTCTTCCCATCTTCCTGTAAATTGAGACCCAAGCCCCTGACCCACTTCTCTTTAGCTGAGAAGGTTATATAAGCCTCAACTGCCTTGCTGCCAGAAAGTCTCGTGTGTATCTGGCTCCCATAAACTTTTCAGTTCAGTTCAGTAGCTCAGTCGTATCCAATACTTTGAGACCCCATGGACTGCAGCAGGCCCGCTTCCCTGTCCATCACCAACTCCCTGAGTTTACTCAAACTCATGTGCATTGAGTCAGTGATGCCATCTGACCATCTCATCCTCTGTCATCCCCTTCTCCTCCTGCCTTCATTCTTTCCCAGCATCAGGGTCTTTCCCAATAAGTCAGTTCTTCACATCAGGTGGCCAAAGTATTGAAGTTTCAGTTTCAGCATCAGTCCTTCCAATGAATATTCAGTACTGATTTCCTTTAGGATTAACTGGTTGGATCTCCTTGCAGTCCAAGGGACTCTCAAGAGTCTTTTCCAGCACCACAGTTCAAAAGCATCAATTCTTCGGCACTCAGCTTTCTTTATAGTCCAACTTTCACATCCATACATGACTACTGGAAAAACCATAGCTTTGACTAGATGGACCTTTGTCGACAAAGTAATGTCTCTGCTTTTCAGTATGCTGTCTAGGTTGGTCATAACTTTTCTTCCAAGGAGCAAGCATCTTTTAATTTCATGGCTGCAGTCACCATATGCAGTGATTTTGGAGGCCCCCAAAATAGTCTCTTATTGTTTCCATTGTTTCCCCATCTATTTGCCATGAAGTGATGGGACCAGATGCCATGATCTTCATTTTCTAAATGTTGAGTTTTAAGCCAACTTTTTCACTCTCCTCTTTCACTTTCATCAAGAGGCTCTTTAGTTCACTTTCTGCCTTAAGGGTTGTGTCGTCTGCATATCTGAAGTTAGTGATATTTCTCCAGGCAATCTTGATTCTAGCTTGTTCTCCATCCAGCCTGGCATGTCTCATGATGTACTCTGCATAGAAGTTAAAGAAGCAGCGTGACAATATACAGCCTTGATGTACTCCTTTCCCTATTTGGAACCAGTCTGTTGTTCCATATTCAGTTCTAACTGTTGCTTTTACATAAGCTTTACATACTCTGTGTTTTACATAGTCTAACTGTTGCTTTTTCATAAGATTTTACTCCTGTTAATTGTTTTTCTCCTGGTAATCTGTCTTGCTGCTACTGCTACTGCTAAGTCACTTCAGTCGTGTCTGACTCTGTGTGACCCCATAGACGGCAGCCCACCAGGCTCCTCCGTCCCTGGGATTCTCCAGGCAAGAACACTGGAGTGGGTTGCCATTTCCTTTTCCAATGCAGGAAAGTGAAAAGTGAAAGTGAAGTCGCTCAGTCGTGTCCGACCCTCAGCGACCCCATGGACTGCAGCCTTCCAGGCTCCTCCGTCCATGGGATTTTCCAGGCAAGAGTACTGGAGTTGGTTGCCATTGCCTTCTCCGGGTAATCTGTCTTAGGTCAGTTTAATTATTAGACCAGCCAAAGAAGCTAGCAGGAAAGAAGGGAAATTTTTTTCTGCCATGCATCTTCCATGTAATTGCTTTTCTGACTTTTTAAAACTGAAAACATTTCCTCAAATAGTTCACATTGTAAAAATTAGTACTATCAGAAATAATCCCCAAATTACACAATAAATTAGAAAGCAAAAATTTAAAAATGGAAAGCCTGGCATCATCCATAAAATCAGGCATTGGTGGAATTAATAAAATGTCCAATATTGACCATAATGGACATACAAGGCGTAGTAGTAAAGCTTTGGGTAAGACAGAAGCATCCTGCTATTTTCAAGATAATGTGGTTCTGGTAGAAAATTTTGAGTAAATATTTTAGAGACAGATATTTAAAGATGTGAACTTGGAAACGGACTGAGGGAGGATGATAAGGTGGGACAGTAAAGGGAGGTTTTCAGAATATGTGGAACTTCTCATTATTTAGGACTAAACCCAAAAGGAAGAAAATCTAGGAGGATATAGAGGTACAAGAAGCCCTTGTTTAAGTGATTAAATTAAAAAGAGGAAGAACAGTATGTAATTTCATTATGAGATCAATGGACCAGAGAAATATACTTTAATTGGCAAATTTACTCAATCACATTCTGTGTAGCTCCAACATTCCATGATCACTTGTTTCACTGGGCATCATACCATTTCTTTTCTTTTTTTAACATGGTTTTTCTTCACACCCATGTAAATCTAGTTGATTTTATTTGGTCTTCTAGAATGGGAAGTTTATATCTACCAGAGGAGAAATGGTTATGGTTATTTGTTCAAAGGACATATTTGAAATTTCTTTTAAAAATTTTATAAGGTACAGTCCTAAAAATTGTGAAGAATGGCATGCAGTGCCATTAGTTATGGAGGACTTCAGGACACCAGAAGAAAAAATAAAGTCAAATGAGGATTTCGATCATTGCTTTCAACTCTTGTCTTTAATTTTCCCCATCCTCCCTCCTTCTCACACTCTTTATCTCCTTCCTTATATCCTTTTTGAAGGAGCAATTGATTTGAAAAGGACAATTGATTTGACTAGCATAGAACTTGCTCATTTTTTAAGTTAAAAAAAAAACACAAAACAACACCGAAACAAAAAACATTTTAGTAAAAAAAATATGTAAGTAAAGCAGAAAATAAAAAATAGATTCTAACATTCACCAGCTAAAGTAATTTGGTGTCAAAGGCCATTTATAGTCTGACAGGAGTCATATTTTAAATGTTGATCCAATCTCATGCAACTCTTTGGCATAGTTATATGCAAAGAATCATATATGGATATCATATACCTAAATAATTTTCAATTTTTAATTCTGTTCATTTCCAAGTACATTATTATCAGCCATTTTTTATAACAGGAATTTTCTCATCTGATTTGATGGAAGCACAATAAGTATTTTACCTTCCAATCAGAATATATAAACACATACGAATTTAACCATTCAAAATTAGGTCAGCAGGATGTCTCAATCCACTGTTCAAACCTTTACTTCTAAAACTGGAAGTAAAATCTCCTGAGTCCATGTGAACAATTGATTATTGAAACTAAGACTCTCCTTGTTTTTTGGCTGCACCTGGAGGCATGTGGGATTTTAGTTCCCCGACCAGGGATGGAACCTGAACCAGTGCCCCCCATAGTGGAAGTGTGGACTGTTGACCACTGGACCACCAAGGAGGTCCCAAGACTCTACTTTTCATACATGGTTATGGTTCAAGACAGCATATGTGGAAACATTTTTGTGTTTTGTACATCCTTCATTTTTATCTGCTGCTGCTGCTGCTACGTCACTTCAGTCATGTCCGACTCTGTGCGACCCCACAGACGGCAGCCCACCAGGCTCCTCCATCCCTGGGATTCTCCAGGCAAGAACACTGGAGTGGGTTGCCATTTCTTTCTCCAATGCATGCATGCATGCTATGTCATTTCAATCGTGTCCAACTCTGTGCAACCCTATGGACAGCAGCCCACCAGGCTCCTCCGTCCACAGGATTCTCTAGGCAAGAATACTGGAGTGGGTTGCCATTTCCTTCTCCTACATTTTATATCTAGAAAGACATTAAGAAATAAGAAAATTTTATTTTTAGTATAGTTACTTTTTTATGTGTTAGTCCTATGCAAATAACATCCCAGTTTGGACACAGACAATAGTCTACTGTAACTCACAGTCTAATCATCCTATTAATGAGATGAATGCCTGCAATGGAGCAGTATTTTTTCACCTTCATAACACCTAGCTGTCTTTTCTCCTAGTTTAGTTGCTCATTTTGTGCCAGGTCAAAAGCACATTTAATTGCAGCAGTCTTGTTATTTGAGCTTCCCAGGTGGTACAGTGGTAAAGAATCTGCCTGCCAGTGCAGGAGTCAGAGGAGCTGCAGGTTCGATCTCTGGGGCAGGAAGATCCCCTGGAGGAGGAAATGGCAATCCACTCCAGTATTCATGCCTGGAAAATCCTCATGGACAGAAGAGCCTGGCAGGTTACAGTCCATGGGGTCACAAACAGTCAGACACAACTGAGTGACTGAGCAAACACACACACACAATATTGTTATTTAATTTCTCCTGGCACTCTAAATTATAACAAACACTGTACAGAATAAAATTCTAAAGTCATGTCATTTTGAATACCAGGGCAAAATGCTTGTGTTTTCTCATAGTTATATGCTAGGGAAAGCATATATCTTTTTAGTATATGAATCCATATAGGAGGGACCCTTTTTATCTTTTGGACAGGACTTGAATATTTGGAGAGGTCAGCAGTTCTGAGCAGAGAGTCTCATTCCAGGTAGTCTTTTTTCTGAGGTAGAAATGTTCAAAGAAGTGATCAAGTCCCTACATATTCCCTGCCCTTTATCACCTTGCCCTCTTATAACTACAAAGTGTTTAGAGAAACCCCCAGTCAGAGGGAACTACAATGCCAACTTGCAGACCCACTGAGAAGAAAGGCTTCCACCTATGTGACAGGCTCCCTTGTCCTACTTGTATCTCCTCTTCTCTGGAAATATTATTTTCTTTACCTGAACAAGGACAGTACAGACCTGTGCTGAATAAGTCCAAATAATTGACTTCATTTTCCTTAACTTCCCTTAGAGGAATTTCAGACTGATTAGATGAAAGTGTTTGTAATTATTTTTAAGGATGTTTTACATGCTCTTTCCAAGATGATGAAAAAATTAAGTCAAAGGAAGAAAAAGGACCAATCAATCCAAAATATTTAATGAAAAGTACCAGACACAACCAAGTGACTAACACTTTCACTTTTTAAAAATTTTACTTTACTGGGTAAAAAATAAATACACATTATTGTAATGGGTACATTAATAAGATCTTGACAAATAGGGAATAGAAAAACATAAAAAGAGCTAATGAGTTTTCCTAACTTGTTGCATTTTAAGTGCTTTATCTTCTGTTTTCTAAGTTTTCTAGCAATGGGCATATTTTTCAATATCTTCAGAAAAAAAATATACACTGAAAAAAGTAGTCAGGGGGCTACTTTACCTCAAGGAAGCATCATTTTAGATACTATATATGGAACAATTCCATTATAGGAGGTCCCATGGTTTCATAATTTCAATGTATAGAAAAAATATATTTTAATATTTTTTTTATATTTTTTCCTTTTTTAAAAAATATAAATTTATTTTTTTAATTGGAGGTTAATTACTTTACAATATTGTATTGGTTTTGCCATACATCAACATGAATCCACCACAGGTATACACATGTTCCCCATCCTGAACCCCCCTCCCTCCTCCCTACCTGTACCATCCCTCTGGGTTGTCCCTATTGATAGGAGGTGTTCAAGCTTACACAAAAACAAAGAGGCCACTTCTGCTGTTTTAATTCCCATCTTCATTTTCATGTTAGAAATATGCATAGGCACCTCGACAGTCAGCCAGTCCCTTATCCACAACGATTACTTTAACAGTATCCCCCAACGCTTATCACGTCATTTTGTTTGACCTTCAGTTAACTAACTCCGGCTGATTTCTTTAGTGGTCTCCTAAGACAGGTTTCTCTCACTTATATAGAGTGTAATGGAGATACTCTTGTAGGTTTTCTTTTTTACTACATCTCAAAAATCCCATTAACAAAGTCTCCATTGTAATACTCATCTAATTATAACATGCTCCTTGCTGAGCTCAGAGGCCAAGCATTCTAATAAAACTGTGGTCCCATACCGAGAAGTGGAAAGAAATACCTGTTACTCTCACTTCAGTAGTAAATTTTAATAAATTAGAGTCTGCAGAATTTTAACTCCCCTTGGCAAAGGTAAAGTGAAAGAGTAAGTCTGCTACTGATCTGGGCAAGAATTAGGGATAGATATATGTCCTGTTTCCATTTTAATTGGATTCTGGTTTACATGTGCTAACCAAACCAGCCAAATGCTATTTTCAGAAGAAATCCTGGGATCCTCTGCCTCTGTGACTCTGTCCATTCACTTCTTTTCTTCCTGAAGGCATTTTCCTTCTGTCATTATTCAAATCCTACAGTCTCTTCAAAGTTCAACACAAATATTGCTGTACTTTAATTTTACATAGCCAAAAATAGTCTTGCTCTCTCTCACCTCTGAAAGTAACAGAATTTTGTCTGTACTTACTAAGGCATGAAGGTCATTTTCCATCTTGCATACATTTATTTCTATGTCCATCTATGATAGAATCTGCAGATGTGGTCATCTGATCAAACAGGGAGACTACATTTCCCAGCCTCCTTTGCACTTAGGTTTATGGCAAGTGACTGAGTTCTAGCTAGGGGAATGTGGAGAAGCTTGGTTCATACAGTAGCTCACATGATTCTACTCTCTCTGTTTTTCAAACTCCTGCATATAGAATCCAATGAAGAATCTGAGAGGTCCCTTAAAAGTAGTGGAGCCATAGAATGTGAGGATTGGGATCACTTGGCCACCATAGTGAAGGCTTCCTTCAGAAAACCTATTTCACCTGTGAAGTGAATAGGAAAGCTTAATTATATTATGATAGATTTGGAGGATATTAACAACAGCTAGCACTAATGACCTTGATTAATGCAGTATATTCTGCCCTTCTTATAGGATGACTTAACTATGGTTGATATATCAAAGTTTCCCAGAGCCATGTTTCTAACCTTGACCTATTCCCCTGAGCATTAGATTTGTATTTTTACTGTCTACTGTACATCTCCCCATGGGTGTCCCAAAGGCGTCCCAAACATAGCATTTACCAAGTAGCAACTAAGATTATCAAATGTATGTTTCCTACGGTAGCTGCAATAAAGTCCACAAACTGGGTAGCATGCTTGGGGCTGGTGCACGGGGATGACCCAGAGAGATGTTATGGGGAGGGAGGTGGGAGGGGGGTTCATGTTTGGGAACGCATGTACACCCGTGGTGGATTCATGTCAATGTATGGCAAAACCAATACAGTATTGTAAAGTAAAATGAAGTAAAAATAAAAATTAAAAAAAAAAATCTGAGAACACTAAAAAAAAAAAAAAAAAAACAGTAGAAATTTACTGGTAGGAAAGAATCCTTCTTGTCTCTTCTTGTTTCTAGTGATTGCTGTTGTCCTTGCCAATCCTTGGCTTGCCAGATGTGTCATTCTAGTCTCTGCCTCTGTTATCACATGACCTTCTCCCTGTGTGTCTCTGTCTTTCTGTGGTGCTTTCCTCTTTTTTGAGGATACCAGTCATATTGGAGTGTGGCTTACCTTAATGACTTGATCATAATTTGATGATACCTCCAAGACTATTTCCAAATAAGGTCACTTTCACAGGTACTGGGGGTTAGGATTTCAGCATTTTTTTGGTAATCAAAATTCATATAACATGAACCCTCAGTTCAACTTAACAGAATCACTAGCATGTTCTCATTTGGTGCATGTGTGCTAAGTTACTTTGGTCATGTCCAACTCTTTGAGACTCCATGGAGTGTAGCCCACCAGGCTCCTCTGTCTATGGAATTTTCCAGGCAAGAATACTGGAATGGGTTGCCATGCCCTCCTCCAGGAGATCTTCCAGACCCAGGGATTGAACCCACATCTCTTATGTCTCCTGCATTGGCAAGCAGGTTCTTTACCACTAGCACCACCTGAAGCCCTGTCACTTGGTACTGAAACTTAAAAGTCATTCATTATTTATAGCTCCTTCTTATACTTCTTTGATATGTCTTATTGATACGGTATTAGATTTCTCCCTTTAATTTCCTTCCTATAATGTTCCATCACTGGTATAAATTTAGTCTCATGTTTTTGTCTTTTTTTTCTTGCTGGAAACAAATTCCATTCTGTTTCTCTACACTTTTTCCATAAGTCTTCTTAATCATCTAACAGTTCTGTTCAAAAAATTCAGTGAATACAATTATACTTCCTCCCACCAGTAGCCCCCAAACTTATGCAATCTCTTTTAACCATGATTTCCATTATGGTCATGCTTTAGTTTTTTGCTGTTGTTGTTTGTTTGTTTTGTTTTTCTTTATTTAGAGTACTTGTGATGGAAATGACTTATGAGTATCTCAGGTGAAAAGTATATAGTAGATAGATAGTAAAGTGGGTGAAGCCATAGTGACACTGACCCTGAGCCTCCAATCCTTTGGCCACCTGATGTGAAGAGCTGACTCATTGGAAAAGACCCTGATGCTGGGAAAGATTGAAGGCAAAAGGAGAAGAGGACAGCAGAGGGTGAGATGGTTAGATAGCATCATTGACTAAATGGATATGAATTTGAGTGATCTCCAGGAAATAGTGAAGGACAGGGAAGCTTGGTGTGCTGCAGTCTGTGGGGTCGCATAGAGTCAGACATGATTTAGTGACTGAACACCAACAACATATATTAAGCAAAACATTTATTATTTACAATTCCTATAGAAGAGGAGAATTTTTATCTGATGATCTTAAAACTCTTTTTAGCACTCTGCTTCCTTTTTCCATTAAGTAATTTTTATAATACAGTGCTCGATAATATGAAATTTCTTATGAACAAAATTAATAAATGAGGTGGTAGAGTAGACTTTGGGAATAGACTTGGATTGGGCATTAGATTTCATCTGATTTCAGAGTGTATTTAAGTGCTCGGAGTTGGCCCCTAGTTGCAGAAGACTGAGGAATGAATGGCAAGAATAGGTTTCTGTGTTTGAGAATCTGATATTAAAGGAAAAACGATGTATGGTGGCACTGGCTGAAAAATGAATTTCTGTTCTAAGACTATTTGAGCATATTTGGCATGGGTAAATGTATATGATATAAGAAAAGGAAGATTACTGATGAACCAAGTCTTGTAAGAAGCTGTTAGAAATAGGAGGCAGGTATTTGCTGTACCAAATTGACACTAAGAATGAAGATTCCTTCTAGAAATCAGGGAATGGTGTCTTCTGTCTGCCATTAGTCACTGATCTTAATCCAATTCTATTCTTTAAGGCTTGAGTAGCTCTTGATTTTTCTTGAAATACTTGTCTTTATAAAAGTTGTTGTTGTTTAGTCGCTAAGTTGCGTCCAACTCTTTGCTACCCCACAGACTGTAGCCTGCTAGGCTTCTCTGTCCATGGAATTCTCCAAGTAAGAATACTGGAGTGGGTTGCCATTTCCTGCTCCAGTGGATCTTCCTAAGCCTGGGATCGAACCCAGGTCTCCTGCATGTATCTCCTGCATTGCAGGAAGATTCTTTACCATCTGAGCCACCAGGGAAGCCCAATATCTATAAAAGGGAATCATATTAGCAAGTCCGTTGATGAGTATTTTATTTTTAGTTCTACTGTGATAATCTGGTTTCAGTAATACAAAGTGATATGATACAGCTGTTAACCTCTGAAAACATTGCGTCAGGTTGACTTCTTGATCCAATGAAAAAAATAGAGACCTTGAAATAATAGAGCGGTTAAGAATGTGGGAGCCAGTCAGACATGAGCATGGCTTCTACTCTTGTTACTTACTAGACATGGATTTTGAAAGTATTACTTAAACTAAATGTCAGTTTCATAATCTGTAACTTAAAGAAATTTCGAACTCATAGGGTTGTAATAGTAAAATATTACCATGGAAACTGGCACCCAAGAAGCATTATATTACAGACATGATTTCTATTATTACTTTAATATTCTTTCTTAGCTGATGTACATGATTGTAAATGAAAGGTTCAAGCAAGGATGATTTCATTCTTTTTTGCATGTGCTTCATTTTGTTTATATGGCAGCAAAATATTTTAAAAGTTTTAAACAATTATTAAAAGTATACTATGATACTATGTTCAGAAATGTAATAATAGCACAAATAATAGTTTAATGTATATTCACATACTACTTGTTTTCAGGGCTTTATGAAATGCTGCTGTAAATGAAATGAGTCTCTTCACATTTTAATTATTTGGTCTCAGGGTATATAATTTGTGCTATCAGTATTCCTTCAGGTAAAAGTAAAATAATATGCTTAAGTCTACCAGTCAAGTAGATAACAAGAGATAACCTATTTCAAATGGTTTTGATTTCCTATTTACATGCAGAAAGTAGTATTTCTTCAACACCTTAAAAATTAAAAAACTGGGTCAGAATTAACGGTTGCAAAAATCTCAAAAGATTCAGATGGCATCTCTGAGGTACTGATTGCTGCTGCTGCTCCTAAGTCACTTCAGTTGTGTCTGACTCAGTGCGACCCCATAGATGGCAGCCACCAGGCTCCCCCATCCCTGGGATTCTCCAGGCAAGAACACTGGAGTGGGTTGCCATTTCCTTCTCCAATGCATGAAAGTGAAAAGTGAAAGCAAAGTTGCTCAGTCGTGTCCGACTCTTAGCGACCCCATGGACCGCAGCCTACCAGGCTCCTCCGTCCATGGGATTTTCCAGGCAAGAGTACTGGAGTGGGGTGCCATTGCCTTCTCTGGAGGTACTGATTAAATTGGAATAAAACATTTTCCTAAGAATTAATGTTTTTATACAGGAAGCACTAAATGATTTGTGATTTCCAGACCTTTTATACATTAGTCTAGAAGCTTGTCATTTTAAAATTTATCCTCTTTTTCCTTTCTTTAACCAACAGCAACAAAAAAAATCTGGAACTAGATTCTTTAGTTTTTTTTTTTTTTTTTAAAGGAGCGTGGGTGTTTAAGTCAAGGTAGAATTTAAAGAGCAGAGCAATTGCTTAGTACAAGAATATAAGAATATTGTTATGGAGGCAAGTCTTTATGAAGGCAAAATTATTTTCCAAGTCATGACTCTCAAGAACTATCACATAAATAAATTAACTGAATTTTAAAAATTAATCACAAGTAAAAGAAACAGCCAAAAGAAGCATGATGAGGGGGAATCTATGCTAATCTATGCACCATTATTTTTTCCTATAAGTGAAAATTGAAATGAATTGTAAAAGCCAATGAAGCAGCAAAAAGATGGTTGGCTATAAATCCCCTCCAATGTCCTAGATATGTCATTCTCCATGAAAGGCATGCTTTCTGATGTTGCATTTCCCATTAGCAGATGGGGCAGCCGAACACCAATGTATGTGCTTGCCTGGCTCATTTGCATGTCACCATTTATAACTTTCCACTGCCCTGTGGCATTGTAGCACCCGCCTCCCAAATGAGGAATATGCAACAGTAATAATTTTTTGATAACACCCTAGTAATTACATGACCCTTGAAGGGCTTCTTTTCAAAATTCAAACCTCACCTTCCCTCGCTTAAGTGTGAATCTAATCTCATTCTTGGCTTGGAACCTGGTTATTAACTTTCCTTTTCTTGAAAGATCTGGTGGGTGATGGTAGGATGAGTCAGAGAGAAAGGTCAAAAAGAAGGAAGTTGAAACCAATAGGTTTGCTACAAGTAGCCTAAAGAGAGAAAGTTACAAGATGCTTACCTCTTGGAAAATTAACAGTCACTGAAGATAGCCTCTACTCAGTAACTTAATTTTTATTCTAAATGAAAAAATGATATCTTTTGAATTAAAGGGATTATGTTAAGAACAGCAAAAAAATTACTGGATTTCATATGTGAACATATATATATTTAAGGCTCAAGTAAGATGGCTTGTGATCTTTCAGTAGCATTTGTTTAACAATTTGGAAATCCCCTTGTATTTTATATTTTAGATTTTTAGAATTTTATTTAAAGGAAACTGTATGAATGCAAAGGAAACAAGTCATAGACAGTTCATGATTGGCTGTGACACACAGTATCTTAAGGAAAGCCTTGGTTCATCTTCTGTTTTGTTTATTTATTTATTTTTTTTAGGCTCTTACGTATATAATGAAAATCCCTAGATTAAAGCATATTGTCTTGAAATTGTTGGCTATCAATATACAAATTAGAATACTTACTTACATAGGTCAATCAATAAGTGTTCGAAACCAAACTTTAAATGATGTTAGATTCTTACTTAGTAAATCTTAATGCTTCATTGCTAATCACTAAGCTCTTTTAGAAAGGGGAGACATGAACAATGACCCTTTCTCTGTTGTAGATTCCACTCTTGGCAAACTTCCCTCCCTGCTCTACCTTGGTGGAGAGCTACCCTGTCATGCCATCCCATTAGCCACAAATGCGCTGAACAATTCCATGCAAGTGCTATTTACATACAGAGAAATATGGATGGTGCCCCTTAAGTTAGACAATGCAGCAGCTCTACCACGATAAGTTATTAAGCATTTATTTTTGCCACACATTTGGCTAGGTCCTTAAGATATAAGATAAGTAAAACTTACATGGCCCAGTTTCATTGTGATAATTAAATGCTAAAGGTGGGGTGAGATGTTACTCAAGTCATTTCACAAAGAAATGCAAAGTCATAAGCATTACGAAGAGGGTGAAGGAGAGGGTTAAGGTTTAGAACTGTGCTATCCAATATGATAGCCACTAACTAAGCACAAGCTGGAATCAAGATTGCCAGGAGAAATATGAATAACCTCAGGTTTGCCGATGACACCACCCTTATGGCAGAAACCAAAGAAGAAATAAAGAGCCCTTCTTGATGAAAGTGAAAGAGGAGAATGAAAAAATTCGCTTAAAGTTCAATATTCAGAAAATGAAGATCATGTCATCTGGTCCCATCACTTCATGGCAAATAGATGGGGAAACAATGGAAATAGAATTTATTTTCTTAGACTCCCAAATCACTGCAGATGGTGAGTGCAGCCATGAAATTAAAAGGCGCTTGCTCCTTGGAAGAAAAGCCATAACAAACCTAGACAGCGTATTTACTTTGCCAACAAAGGTCTGTCTAATCAAAGCTATGGTTTTTCCAGTAGTCATGTCTGGATGTAAGAGTTGGACTCTGAAGAAAGCTGAGTGCCAAAGAATTGATGCTTTTGAACTGTGGTGTTGGAGGAGACTCTTGAGAGTCCCTTGGACTGCAAGGAGATCCAACCAGTTTATCCTAAAGGAAATCAGTCCTGAATAGTCATTGGAAGGACTAATGCTGAAGCTGAAGCTCCAATACTTTGGCCACCTGATGCGAACAACTGACTCATTGGAAAAGACCCTGATGCTGGGGAAGTTTGAAGGCGGGAGAAGGGGACGACAGAGGATGAGATGGTTGGATGGCATCACCGATTCAATGGACATGAGTTTGAGCAAGCTCCAGGAGTTGGTGATGGACAGGGAAGCCTGGCGTGCTGCAGTCCATGGGGTCCCAAAGAGTTGGACACGACTGAGCAACTGAACTGAAATATAAATAAAATTTTAAAATTCAGTTCCTCAATCACAGTTGCCACATTCCAAATCCTCAGTAGCTACATGTGGCTATTGACTACCATGTTGGATAGCAAAATATAGAACATTTCTATCATTACTGAAAGTTCTGTTGGACAGTGCTGAATAATGTAACAGATGAGATCAGGGACAACTTCCTTTAGGAAGTAACAGCTGAATTGAGAATTGAAAGGTGGGCAAGGATTAACTAAGTAAAAGGGAATTTTGAAAAAAATGGAAAGTATTTTCTTTCCCATAAAATATTAGAAATTTCTAGTTTCTCAAATTTGACATTAATTTCAAAAAAATAAAATCATTACCTGAAAAGGTGCAATTTGATTTCAGAGACTAAAAATTTGTAAATGTGGTAAAAATAACACTCATATAACAGATGAACTATAAGAGAACAACAGTATTAATATTTACATATAAAAAGACTGGGGACTTAAGATTGTTGTTGTTTAGTCCCTAAGTCATGTCTGACTCTTTGAAACCCCATGGACTGTAGCCCACCAGGCTCCTCTGTCCAAGGGATTCTCCAGGCAAGAATAGTGGAGTGGGTTGCCATTTTCTCCTCCAGGGGATCTTCCCGTGGATTGAACCCATGCCTCCTGCATTGCAGGCAAATTCTTTACCACTGGTCACCTGGGAAACCCCATATTACCATGTACTCTAGTTCTAATAGGTTAAGTTCCAACAGTGGCAGAGTTAGAAAGTATAATGTAGGCATTGTGATTCTTAATCCAATATTGCTTCCACTTCCTGAAATAGTCTTAAATTATTTGGCCAATTCTAAACACTTTTTAAAGTTAAAATTTGCATGTATTTTCATGCGAAGAGTTGACTCATTGGAAAAGACTCTGATGCTGGGAGCGATTGGGGGCAGGAGGAGAAGGGGACGACAGAGGATGAGATGGCTGGATGGCATCACTGACTCGATGGACGTGAGTCTGAGTGAACTGCGGGAGTTGGTGATGGACAGGGAGGCCTGGCGTGCTGCGATTCATGGGGTCGCAAAGAGTCAGACACGACTGAGCGACTGAACTGAACTGAACTGATGAGTATATATAACCATCCTATCATATTGTTCAACTAAGTGAATGACAAAATTATTCAGCTGTAATGTTGCTTTAACAGCAACAACGATGTTGCCTTAATTAATCAAAGCTCTGAATGTTAATGGTTGAGAAAGCAAACAGATATAATGGTTTACATGTCTAGTTACAATTTAAGGTACAGTTTAATTTTCTCTGTTGAAAGGTCATGAGTAATATGCACTATTGTTATTTCCATCTATTAATATTTGCTAAGTGAAATGTGAATGTGATTATCACAGTGGTTCAATATGTGCTTGCTGCTTAAGGTAAAGGATTACTTCCAATATTTATAGTTTGAACTTGATTTGTTTGAGGCTTACAAAATAGAATATAGTGATTTGCCCTGTGATGAATCATACTGTCCATTTATAAACATATTTTTAAATAATTTGATTAAATAAAAGATGTAACATTGCTATTGAGGTCTGTTTTAATATTGAGAAAGTTATTATTTTTATTCTGCTAAACAATGACCTCTTTTTCTACAGTATCTTATAGAGCTGTTTTTCAGTCACTAAGTTGTACTTACTACATAATTTATTCTATTAATGTATAAAGATAACATAGCAAGTTAAATTAACTTTATTGTGCTTTCGTATCAAGATTCAATGCAGATCAAATTCATCTAGAGAGATTATGTCAGAAGAAAAAGCCTAAGTAAACTTCTTCAAATGGGGAAACTGGACTACATTCATTCAAAGAATATTTGCTGAGGACATACTTTGTGACAGACACACTTGTGGATACTACAACAAAAGCGACAATAAAAAGAAACAATAAGCCTTTAGTACTTATTAATTACCTACTTTCATAGAGCTTAAATTCTATAATGAGAAAAGAGACAGTAAAGAAAATAAATAAGTAAAACACTTTTGTTAGATGGTAGTACCATAGAGAAACATAAGGCAAGGGAGAGGAACAAGGAGTATTAAGGAAGGTTTGATGTTTTTAAAAGAAGGGCCATGAAAGGCCTTATTTTGAGAGTGATTATTTGAATAAAAATGAGAAGCAGATGAGGGAGTAACTAAGGCATGTGCATTTCCAGAGAAAAAGCAATGTAGGCAGACACAACAGCAGATGAGTTGAGCAAGTGATTAAAGAGTCAAGGAATCACAAAGAGAATAAGTGCCTGGAGAAGAGTGATCAGAATGGAGATAATAGAGGATGAGGCCAGAGACTTGAAGAGGGAAAAATTCCTGACATTTGTTAGCCATTATAATGGCTTTAGTTTCTACTCTGGTAGAGGGTGCTGGAGAGTTTTGAATTGCGAAGTGATACGATCTAATCTATTTTTCAGGTTCATTCTGGATACTTTGTTGAGAATAGACTAGAGTAAGGAAAGGTTAGAAGTAGGTTAGAAAACGATTGCAGTGGTCCAGGTCAGAAGTGAGTGAGATTGTGCATATGTTTTGAACTTATACCCCATAAAGTTTGTTAACAGATTGCATGAAAGACATTGAAAAAGAGAGGAGTCGAAACCGACTACAAGGTTTTTAGCCTAAATAACTAGACAGAGGGAATTGCCAATAATTGGCTTGAGGAAGACTGAAGAACAGGTTTGTGAGGCAAGATGAATAGCTGAGTTCTCTTCATTTTAAGTGCAAAATGTCTCTTAACCATCCAAGTGGAGATGCTGAGTAATCAGTTGGATATAAGAGAGTAATTCGGAGAAGATGAACTGCCTGGAGTTGATTCAGAGATTGTTTTTAAAGCTTCCTGACACCAAAGTTGAAGGGCTAGAAAGGGAAGAGGTCTAATGGTAACCCTAAATTAGAAGTCTCTGACATGAGTAGTAAATACCGAAAGTGACTGAGATGATACAGCCAGTGAGTGTAACTGGGGTTTCCTGAAGCCATGTTTTTAAAAAGTCAGACTCATAGAAATAGTGAAATGGTGGTTGCCAAGCACTGGGGGATGAAGGAAATTCAGAAAATTTGGTCAAAGGGTGCAAATTTCCAGTTATAATAGGAATTAAGTTCTGAGGATCTAAAGTACAGCACAGATAATGGTAATTATTATTTTATCTTCACAACTTTAAAGTTGTGAAGAGAGTAAGTCTAAATGTTCTGATCATGTACACACAAAAAGCAGTTATGTAAGATGATGGATATGTTAAATACTGTGATAACAATTTTGCAATATATACATGAATCAAGTTGCCATGTTGTACACCTTAAACCTATGAGTGTTACATGTCAATCATATCTCGATAAAGCTGGCAGGGAAAAAGTGCTTCAAAGAGGAGAGTGTGAACATTTGTCAAATACTGCTGATAGGTTAAGAAAGATTACCATGCCAGATTCAGCAATGTGTAGATCATCAATGAGCTAATGAAAATAATTTTGGAAACATGGTGGTTGAAAAACCTAATTGGGAGTTGGATTTAAGAGCCATCAGAAGGAAAAACAACAGAGGTAAAGAGCAGATGCTCAGGTCCTTCAGGAACTGTGATACATAAAAGGATAAAGAGAAATGGAATGACATCTAGAGAAGTAAGGAGGAACAAAAGCAACTTTTTAAAGCAGAGATAGATATCAGCATGTTTGTGGGATCAATAGAACAGACTAGCTGAAAGGGGAAATGATGCAGGAGACAAAAACAAGAATAGTGGGAATAATAGCCTTGAGTAAGTCATCTATGAGGAACCTTGCCTTGGGGATACAGGTTGTCCTATTGAGAGGGTAACAGGCAGGAAGGCTAGGGGGTCCCCAAATGGAGAAAATAGGCTGCAGTGTCAGACATTTTTTATCTCTCTCTTAAGTGGCAGGAGGAAAGAAACTACAAGTGTCAGACATTTTTCCCTTCTTTATACAAAATTAAAAATAGGTTTCTTTTAAAACTCTGTGTTGTCATGACAACACCTTGTTCCACCTGAACTTTTCTCAAACCTTGAACTAACCAATGCATTTTTCTTATGGAAATGTTTTACTTAAGCTACACATTAATGAACTATGTATTTACCTTAGACTCTGTCTTTCTTCAAGTTGGTTCTGCCTAAGACTCAGAACCAATAATGGCTCAACAAACCAGTATGTTTTACTCATGGAAATGTTCTCTTAAGCTATGTTAATGAAACTATGTATTTGCTCAGAAACCTGCCTTTCTTCAAGATTCATGTCAATTGTTTTATGGCCCGGGATGGCTCTCCTTGTACCAATGCTATCTCAAAATGCATGTTGTGGGTGAGGGGCCTGGTGCCACTCTCTTGAGATATTTCCTTTCTCTAATTAGCATCTTGCTAATAGATATATAACTTCTTGCTAAAAACTAGCAAAGAGGCACTGTTTGTGCCCCCTTCTGATGTCTATGTCAGAAGCTTTCTCTATCTCTTTTATACTTTAATAAAACTTTCTTACACAAAAGCTCTGAGCAATCAAGCCTCATCACTGGCCCTGGATTGAATTCCTCTCCAAAGGCAAAGAATCCCAGCATTGTTCACAGCTCATAGCGACAACTTTTCATCTTTGGGGCTTGTCCAGGATCTGAACCTGGGACCTCTCACACTCGAGGTGAGAACTGTACCCTGTAGACCAACCAACCTGCTGCATGGAAATGCCATCCATAATAATAAGGAAGGTTGAAGGTAGCTGAAGATGTAGGTAGGTGAGTGGATGCTATGGAGTTATGAATAGTCTTCAAGATAGGCTTTATTTTCTCAGTGAAGTAAAAAGACTGTGAACTAAGAGAGGGAATGGAGGGATTTCCCTGGTGGTCCAGTAGTTAAGACTTTGAGCTTTCCATACAGAGAGCCTGAGCTTGATCTCTGGTCAGGAAACTAAGATCCCATATGCTGAGCAGCTTGACCAAAAATTTTATAAAAAGAAAAGGAGGGAATGACGTAGAGAGGTAAAGTATTGGAGTCAGGGAAGGCATGATATAATAGGGGAGTTAGAATAACTGGACTAGGGAAAAGTTGTGTGATTGCTAGGATATATTGAGGGCCCACCTGACCAGTCACTGTCGTGGTAACTTTTTCTTAAAATTACATTCAGCTACTCGAAAATGGGGCTTCCCAGGTGGCACTAGTGGTAAAGAACCCATCCGCCAATGCAGAAGACATAAGAAACCTGGGTTCAATCCCTGGATCAGAAAGATCCCCTGGAGGAGGGCATGGTAACCCACTCCAGGATTTTTGCCTGGAGAATCTCCTAGACAGAGGAGCCTGGTAGCTACAGTCCATAGGGTCACAAAGAGTCAGACATGACTGAAGTGACTTAACACACACGCATTTAAAAATAAATGCAAAGCTGTGGGAGAGTTAGATTTAATAAGAATTGTAAAAGAGACACAGATGTGTAGAGCGGACTTTTGGACTCTGAGGGAAAGGGAGAGGGTGGGATGATTTGGGAGAATGGCATTGAAACATGTATAATATCATGTAAGAAACGAATCACCAGTCTATGTTTGATGCAGGATGCAGGATACAGGATGCTTGGGGCTGGTGCACGGGGATGATCTAGAGAGATGATATGGGGTGGGAGGTGGGAGGGGGGTTCATGTTTGGGAACTCATGTACACCCGAGGTGGATTCATGTCAATGTATGGCAAAACCAATACAGTATTATAAACTAAAATAAAGTAAAAATAAAAAATAAAAAGAATTGTGGTTTTGCTACGTGTTTAGGCTGAATTGTGTCCCCCGGTATTCAGTGTTGTACTCCTAAACCCTGTTACTACAAAATGTGACTGCATTTTGACACAGATTTTAAAGAGGTAATTAAGGTGAAATGATGAAAGTGAGAATGGCACCCCACTCCAGTACTTTTGCCTGAAAAATCCCATGGACGGAGGAGCCTGGTGGGCTGCAGTCCATGGGATCGCTAAGAGTTGGACACGACTGAGCGACTTCACTTTGACTTTTCACTTTCATGCATTGGAGAAGGAAATGGCAACCCACTCCAGTGTTCTTGCCTGGAGAATCTCAGGGATGGGGGAGCCTGGTGAGCTGCCGTCTATGGGGTTGCAGAGAGTCAGAGACGACTGAAGCAACTTAGCAACAGCAGCAGCAATGAAAGTGAAAGAGGAGAGTGAAAAAGTTGGCTTAAAACTCAACATTCAGAAAACGAAGATCATGGCATCTGGTCTCATCACTTCATGGAAAGTAGATGGGGAAACAGTGGAAATAGTAGCTGACTTTATGTTTTTGGGCTTCCAAATCACTGCAGATGGTGAGTGCAGCTTAAAAGATGCTTATTCCTTGGAAGAAAAGTTATGACCAACCTAGACAGCATGTTTAAAAGCAGAGACATTACTTTGCCAACAAAGGTCCATCTAGTCAAAGCTATGGTTTTTCTAGTAGTCATGTATGGCTGTGACAGTTGAACTATAAAGAAAGTTGAGTGCCGAAGAATTGATGCCTTTGAACTGTGGTGTTGGAGAAGACTCTTGAGAGTCCCTTGGACTGCAAGGAGATCCAACCAGTCCATCCTAAAGGAAATCAGCCCTGAATATTCATTGGAAGGACTGATGCTGAAGCTGAAACACCAATACTTTGGCCACCTGATGTGAAGAATTGACTCATTTGAAAAGACCCTGATGCTGGAAAAGATTGAAGGCAGGAGGAGGAGACGACAGAGGTCAGATGGTTGGATGGCATTGCCGACTAAATGGAAATGAATTTAAGCAAGTTCCAGGAGTTGAGGATGGACATGGAGGCCTGGTGTGCTGCAGTCCATGGGGTTGCAAAGAGTCAGACACAACTGAGCGACTGAACTGACCTGAACTGAAGGTGAAATGAGGTCACACATGTGGGCCCACATCCGTATGACTGGTGTCTTTATAAAAATAGTGGATTAGTACAGTGTACAGTGGAAAGATGGTGTGAAGAAAGAGGAAGGAGATGGTTATGTATAAGTCGAAGAGAGAGATCGCAAAAGAAATCAATCTTGTGGACACCTTAACCTTGAACCTCAAGCATCTATGATTGTGAGGAAATAAATTTGTTGTTTAAGCTTCCCAATCTGTGCTATCTGTTACATCAGGCCTAGCAAAATAATATTAATACACTTGATCAGAGGTAGCAAGTTGTGCAAGTTTTGGTGGATCTACATCATTTTGTTGTTGTTGTTTAGTCACTAAGTCATGTCTAACTCTTGCAACCCCATAAACTGTAGCCTACCAGGCTCCTCTGTCCATGGGATTCTCCAGGCAAGAATACTGGAGTGAGTTGCCATTTCCTTCTCCAGGGGATCTTCCTGACCCAGGGATCAAACTTGGGTTGCCTGCATTGGCAGGCGGATTTTTTACCACTGAACCACCAGGGAAGCCTTTTCAAAACTTGATTTTGTTGATCTTACTAATTTTAGCATAAATACTGAGTGAGTGAAATTGCTCAGTCATGTCCAACTCTTTGCGACCCCATGGACTGTAGCCTACCAGGCTCCTCCGTCCATGGGATTCTCCAGGCAAGAATATTGGAGTGGGTTGCCATTTCCTTCTCCAGGGGATCTTCTTGACCCAGAGATTGAACCCAGGTCTCCCACATTGGAGGCAGACGCTTTAACCTCTGAGCCACCAGGTAAGCCCATAAATAGACAGGTGATAAATAGATTCCTTTGGATTTTGCACATGGACAATCATGTTTAGTAAAGATTTCTACTTCTCCAGTCATCATGCATTTTTCTTAGCTTAAAAATTATTATGAGAAACAAAAATTGTGAGGGACTAGTTTATTTTATTTATAATTAACTTTTATTGGCATATAGTTGGTTTACAATGTTGTGTTAGTTTCTACTGTACAGAAAAATGAATCAACCATACATTATATGTGGGCTTCCCAGGTGGCACAGTGGTAAAGAATCTGCCTGCCAGTGCAGGAGATGCAACAGACACGGGTTCAATCCATGGGTTGGTAACATCCCCTGGAGGAGGAAATGGCAACCCAGTCCAGTGTTCTTGCTTGGAAACTTCCATGGACTGAGCAGCCTGGCGGACTACAGTCCCTGGGGTTGCAAAAGAGTTGGACACAAATGCGTGACTGAACACATGCACACATACATACATCCTCTCCCTTTTGGACTCCCTTTCCATTCAGGTCACTGCAGTGCATTAAGTATGATTCCTTGTGCTATGCAGTAGGTTCTCATTTCCTCATGCATTTTTATTTCTTTATTTGTTGAGCTGTCTAGGACCTCCAGGGTAAAAGTGAAGAGAAATGGGAATCTCCTTGCTTCAGTTCCAATCAGGAATACAGCTTTCCCTCCTTTAGCATTGCATATATTGGCTGTGGGTTATTCATAGATGCCCTTTATGGGGTGAAAGGGAAAGTGAAGTCACTCAGTTGTGTCCAACTCTTTGCGATCCCATCGACTGTAGCCTACCATTATGGGGTGAAGGATGCTCAATTTTTATAATAAATTATTTTTACATTTTGTCAAATGTTTTATTGAAACTATTGAGATAATTATATTTTGGTTATCTTTTTAGCATTAAAATGATAAATTACATTGCTTGATTTATGAATGATAAGTAAATCTTGCTTCATGAGATAAAGCTTACCTTTTCACTTAGTAGTAACCTATATATTTCAGAATTATTTCTGCTAATACTTATAGATATTTGTGGATGTTCATGATGTATAGGTGTATAGATATTTGTGATATTTATCTGTGTATGTGTGTGCATGCTCAGTTGCTTCAGTGATGTCCAACTCTTCAGTGATGTCCAACTCTATAACCCGCCAGGTTCCTCTGTCCATGGGATTCTCCAGGTAAGAATACTGAAGTGGGTTGCAATAACTTCCTCCAGAGTATCTTCTCAACCCAGGGATCAAACCCGAGTCTCCTGCACTGCAGCTGAATTCCTTACCACTGAGCTGCTGTTGAAGCCCCTTCATGAGGTACAGCTATCTATAATTTTCTTTTATCATGATTTTCTTGGCTGGTTTTGGTATCAGGATTACAATGGCTTTATATGATCAGTTTTGGAATGTTTACTCTTCTATTCTCTGGAGTAATTTGTTCAGAATTGGTGTTATTTCTTTTTAAATAGTTGGTTGAGTTCGGTTCAGTTCAGTTGCTCAGTCGTGTCCGACTCTTTGCGACCCCATGGACTGCAGCCCACCAGGCCTCCCTGTCCATCGCTAACTCCTGGAGCTTACTCAAACTCATGTCCATTGAGTCGGTGATGCCATCCAATCATCTCATCCTCTGTCATCCCCTTCTCCTCCTGCCTTTAATCTTTCACAGCATCAGGGTCTTTTCAAATGAGTCAGTTCTTTGCATTAGGTGGCCAAAGTATTGGAGTTTTAGCTTTAGCATCTGTCCTTTCAATGAATATTCAGTACTGATTTCCTTTAGGATGGACTGGTTGGATCTCCTTGCAGTCCAAGGGACTCTCAAGAGTCTTCTCCAACACCACAGTTCAAAAGCATAAGCTCTTCAGTGCTCAGCTTTCTTTATAGTCCAACTATCACATCCATACATGACTACTGGAAAAACAATAGCTTTGACTAGATGGACCTTTGTTGGCAAAGTAATGTCTCTGCTTTTTAATATGCTGTCTAGGTTGGTCATAGGTT
The DNA here is from genome assembly GCF_023091745.1 of Budorcas taxicolor. Lineage (NCBI taxonomy): Eukaryota > Metazoa > Chordata > Mammalia > Artiodactyla > Bovidae > Budorcas > Budorcas taxicolor. The sequence continues at coordinate 118,132,103 of NC_068935.1, read as the reverse complement.
TTCTTCCAAGGAGCAGGTATCTTAATTCCAAGGCTGCAGTCACCACTTGCAGTGATTTTGGACCGGCCCCCCCCCCCCCCGCAAATAAAGTCAGCCACTGTTTCCACTGTTTCCCCATCTATTTGCCATGAAGTGATGTGACCAGATGACATGATCTTAGTTTTCTGAATGTTGAGTTTTAAGCCAACTTTTTCACTCTTCTCTTTCACTTTAATCAAAAAGCTCTTTATTTCTTCACTTTCTACCATAAAGGTGGTGTCATCTGCATATCTGAGGTTATTGATATTTCTCCCGGCAATCTTGATTCCAGCTTGTGCTTCTTCCAACCCAGCATTTCTCATGGTGTACTCTGCATAAAAGTTAAATAAGCAGGGTGACAGTATACAGCCTTGATGTACTCCTTTCCTGATTTGGAACCAGTCTGTTGTTCCATGTCCAGTTCTAACTGTTGCTTCCTGACCTTTTACAGATTTCTCAAGAGGCAAGTCAGGTGGTCTGGTATTCCCATCTCTTTAAGAATTTTCCACATTTTTTTTGTGATCCACATAGTCAATATCTTTGGCATAGTCAACAAACAGAAGTAGATGATTTTCTGGAACTCTCTTCCTTTTTTGATCATCCAACAGATCATAAATAGTTGGTAGGTATTTTATTTTGCAAATTTGTTCTAATGTAAGCATTCAAGCTTTTTATTTTATTTTTAGTGTTGCTTTATTGCATTCTACAAATTTTGATGTGTTCAGATTATTTTTACTTAGTTCAATATATATATTTTTTTAATTTTTATTTTTACTTTATTTTACTTTACAATAGTGCTTAGTTCAATATATTTTATAATTTTACTTGTGATTTCCTCTTTTACCCATGTGTATAATAGAAGTGTATAATTTTACCCATGTGTATATAGAAATGTATAATTCCTAAATATTTATAAACACCTGGTAATTTTCCTGGGATCTTTTGCTACTGATTTCCTATTTAATTCGTTTAGCCAAAGATCAGATCCTGCACTCTTCCAGTCCTTTCAAAATGTATTGAGGCTTGTTATGACCCAGAATATAATCACTGTTGGTAAACATGCCATGGGTACTTGAAAAGAATATGTACTATGTGGGTGTTTTTTGTTATGGTTCTAAAAAATGTAAATTTGTTATAGTTGAATATTAGTATAATTCTAATATTTTACCCTTTACTGCCTTTCTGTCTCATTGTTCTATAAATTACAAAGAGAAAATGTTGAAAACTACAACTTTGTTGGTTTGTCTATTTATACTTTTAGTTTTGTTAGTGTTTATTTCACATATATGCCTAGATTTATTAATAGGCTATATACATTTATAATTGCTATGTATTTTAAATGAATTCAAGATCTTATAATTATAACTGTCCTTAACTCTAGTAATATTCCTTATCCTGAAGCCTGCTGCTGCTAAGTTGCTTCAGTCGTGTCCGACTCTGTGCGACCCTATAGACAGCAGGCCACCAGGCTCCGCCGTCCCTGGGATTCTCCAGGCAAGAACACTGGAGTGGGTTGCCATTTCCTTCTCCAATGCATGAAAGTGAAAAGTGAAAGGGAAGTCACTGAGGTGTGTCCAACTCTCCGCAACCCCATGGACTTCAGGCTACCAGGCTCCTCCGTCCATGGGATTTTCCAGGCAAGAGTACTGGAGTGGGGTGCCATTGCCTTCTCTGATCCTGAAGCCTACTTTGATATTAATATAGATTTTCCAGCATTCTTATTTTTATGATTTGCATGTTTTGTCTTTATCATTATTTTATTTTTATCCTATCTGTATCTTTTTAGTAAAGGTTCATGTTCATGAGTCTTATCATTTAAACTTTTTGCCTTTTAATTGAAATTTTTAGTGCATGTACATTTAACTTCATATTTGATAAGCTTGGATTTCAGTCTATCATCCAGTATTGTTTTTCTATTTGACCCATACATTATCTGTTACTTTTGCTCATTTTCTGTTGTTTCACTGCATCTTTTATATTTTATTTTATTACTATACTATTTATTATTTAAATAACTTTTTCTTTTTCAAACTATTCCACTGAAGTTTATAATGTTCATCTTTTAATTATAACATGCAATGTGTCAGTATTATGTTATCTTTGTATATAAGAAGGTGACACCAGTATACTTTTTTCTCTCTCTCTCCAGCCCTTTATGCTATCATTGATATGTATTTTATTTATTTATGATGTGTATATACATATATATATATATGATATCTATCTCTCTCATCTATCATCCCTCATCTATCTCATCTTTTTTCTCTGTGTGCCCCAATGTGGATAGTTTCTACTGCCCTGTCTTCAGTTCACAGACATCTTCCATACCAATCTTTTCTACTCTGCTGTTGAGTCTTTACCATTAATTATTCATTTCAGATATTATATCTTCCAGTCATAAAATTCCTAAATTATTCCTTTTCATAATTTCCATTTTCTATGATTTTTGTTATATTCATATTTTATTTAAATTAACAAAGGTATTTATAATAGCTTTCTAAATGTCATTTAATCCCATTTTTGCTATTAAATAATTCTTGCCTAGTTATAGATCACAAATTTCTTCTTCTTTTCCTGACCTAGAATATTCTAAGCTATACATGTAATGGCTTAATAGTCAGTCAAAGATTCAAGCAGATTCCTAATGCAGATTTTTGGAGTTCATTTGCTTTGTAAAGTCTTTTTTGTCAGTTCCCTGCCCCACAAATTCCAGCTCCTTCAGTAGCTCTGAACAATCTTGGTCTCTGCAAGTCAGCAAGAGATCTTGATGCTCCTCTTGGCATCCAACCCTGGGACATGATCTGGAAAGTGTTTCCAGACATAAACCCAGTCACTTTGTTTGCCTTCTCTCAGGTACAACAGTCCTGCCCCACTTGTTATCCAAGGTCTGTAAATAGTTGTTTCATATGTTTTGTCTACTTTAATAGTTTTTTTATGTTAGAAGGGCTATTCTAGTACCAATTATTCCACCATGTCTGTATGCAGAAATCTGTTGGTTTTCATTCAATTTTCAAATTACTTCATTAATTCATTATCTCCCTGAACAGATATTTATAAATAGTAGATGCTGACAGTAGTACACAATGATTAATAAGATATTCAGGAAAGGAAATCAGTCCTGAATATTCAATGGAAGAACTGATGCTGAATCTGAAGCTCCAATACTTTGGCCATCTGATGTGAAGAACTGATTCATTGGAAAAGACCCTGATGCTGGGAAAGATTGAGGCAGGAGGAGAAGGGGTGACAGAGGATGAGATGGTCAGATGGCATCACCAACTCGATGGACATGAGTTTGAGCAAGCTCCGGGAGTTGGTGATGGACAGGGAAACCTGGCATGCTGCAGTCCACGGGGTGGTAAAGAGTCGGACACGACTGAGCAACTGAACTGAATAAGATACTGTCCCTGCTTGAAGGAGCTTTCAGCTTACTGGAGTAGCAACTGATAACACAATTTTGATGCAATGTGATCAGCATAAAAAGTAAAGATTTAAAAGTAAGTGCTATAAGATAAAAGCACAAGTATTTATTATACATTTCATCCAGACCAAAGTCAAGTTTAATGGTACTCTCTAAGATCATGGATCTCAACAAGAGCTGTAACAGTGGAAGCCCCCAGGAACCTCTAAAAAAATACTGATGCCTGGCTCCTATCCCAAATGTTCTGATTTAGTTGGTCTGAGGTGTGGCCTGGGCTTTGGACATTTAAAACCCTCCTATTAATATTTGCTTTGAAGCCAAAGTTGACAATATTAATCTATGGTAATTTTTTCAGATAGATATTATGAATAAATGTGTGGATTGGTAAAAAACTACAAATGGTATTCTACAAAAATGTTTACTCTGTGTTTTCTATTGCCAATGTCTCAAAATGGTTGTTTCATATTTTTTTCCAGTGTCATAGTATTACCTTGTTTTGATTAAATTATATTATTTAAACAATTTGGCAGCACATCTATTCATCTAACAAATATTTATTGTGTCATCTATTTATATTTACTGTGCTAAGTGCTATAACTTTAATGTTATGGTAAGCTGACCATAGCAAAGGGTGACACGCTACTTGACTTTACCTTGACAGTGAAGTTTTCTCATAAGACCAGTGTTTCAGAAGTATGCTTGTCCATGTACATGTGCATTCTTGTTAAGGTACAAATACTTGCTTAAATGTACTGCTGTTACTGCTGCTAAGTCGCTTCAGGCGTGTCCGACCCTGTGCAACCCCATAGATGGCAGCCCACCAGGCTTCCCCGTCCCTGGGATTTTCCAGGCAAGAATACTTGAGTGGGTCGCCATTGCCCTGTACAGCAGTATTCATAACCAGACTGCCCATTCTTAAAATCATAAAGATTAATCCTATTTCTATTTTCTGAGGACATCGCTCCCAAAGAAAAACCAGCATAAGTACAATTAATTCATACATTGTAAAAGGTCATCAGAGTGGCAGTTTCAGAAAGTTATAAATAAAGCAATCTAAATCTATAATATCTACTTATATTTTTAAGGGCTTCTGCAATGTTGATAGCATCATGGAAATAAGATTTGAAAAAGTAATTCATCTATATTATAAACAGTATAAAGATTCTTTTTATATGTGGGGGACATGTGTGTGGCGGGCTTCCCAGGTTGCTCAGTGCTAAAGAACCTGCCTGCAACGCAGGAGCCACAGGAGACCCAGGTTTGATCCCTGGGTTGTGAAGATCCCCTGGAGGAGGAAGTGGCAACCCACTCTAGTATTCTTGCCTGGAGAATCCCATGGACAGAGGAGCCTGGAGGGCTATAGTCTACAGGGTCACAAAAGTTGGACATGACTGAAGTGACTTAGTATGCGTGCACATACGTGTGGCAGGGTCACACTTAATAGTTAAGTGCATGTTTTGCCATATTAAAAGAAATCACATAGCGTACTTAAATTTGGAAGTCTCCCAGTCTCTAAAATGAAATGATAAGAACAATCATGACCCTTTTTCCACCTAAAGGAGAACGAACTAACAGAGCATAAGAGAATAAGCACAGTTCAGTTCAGTTCAGTTGTTCAGTCTGGCTGAACAACTCGTGTCTGACTCTTTGCGACCCCATGAACCACAGCATGCCAGGCCTCCCTGTCCATCACCAACTCCTGGAGTCTACCCAAACGCATGTCCATCGAGTCAGTGATGCCATCCAGCCATCTCATCCTCTGTCGTCCCCTTCTCCTCCTGCCCTCAATCTTTCTTAGCATCAGGGTCTTTTCCAATGAGTCAACTCTTCGCATCAGGTGGCCAAAGTATTGCAGTTTCAGCTTCAACATCAGTCCTTCCAATGAACACTCAGGACTGATCTCCTTTAGAATGGACTGGTTGGACCTCCTTGCAGTCCAAGGGACTCTCAAGAGTCTTCTCCAACACCACAGTTCAAAAGCATCAGTTCTTTGGCGCTCAGCTTTCTTTATAGTCTAACTCTCACATCCATACATGACCACTGGAAAAACCATAGCCTTAACTAGATGGACCTTCGTTGGCAAAGTAATGTCTCTGCTTTTGAATATGCTATCTAGGTTGGTCATAACTTTCTTTCCAAGGAGTAAGTGTCTTTTAATTTCATGGCTGCAATCACCATCTGCAGTGATTTTGGAGCCCCCAAAAATAAAGTCAGCCACTGTTCCACAGTTTCCCCATCTATTTGCCATAAAGTGATGGGACTGGATGCCATGATCTTAGTTTTCTGAATGTTGAGCTTTAAGCCAACTTTTTCACTCTCCTCTTTCACTTTCATCAGAGGCTCTTTAGTTCTTATTTGCTTTCTGCCATAAGGGTGGTGTCATCTTCATATCTGAGGTTATTGATATTTCTCCCAGCAATCTTGATTCCAGCTTGTGCTTCGTCCAGCCCAGTGTTTCTCATGATGTACTCTGCAGATAAGTTAAATAAGCAGGGTGACAATATACAGCCTTGACATACTCCTTTTCCTATTTGGAACCAGTCTGTTGTTCCATGTCCAGTTCTAACTGTTGCTTCCTGACCTGCATACAGCTTTTTCAAGAGACAGGTCAACTGGTCTGGTATTCCCATCTCTTTCAGGATTCTCCATAGTTTATTGTGATCCACACAGTCAAAGGCTTTGGCATAGTCAATAAAGCAGAAATAGATATTTTTCTGGAACTGTCTTGCTTTTTCGATGATCCAGTGGATGTTGGCAATTTGATCTCTGGTTCCTCTGCCTTTTCTAAAACCAGCTTGAAAGTCTGGAAGTTCATGGTTCACGTATTGCTGAAGCCTGGCTTGGAGAGTTTTGAGCATTACTCTACTAGCGTGTGAGATGAGTGCAATTGTGTGGTAGTTTAAGCATTCTTTGGCCTTGCCTTTTTTTGGGAGTGGCAGCTGCGCAGCGCAGGAGCGGCCAAGAGGAGCTACCCCATGTCCAAGGTCAGGAGCGGTGGCAATGAGGAGATACCCCATGCCCAAGGTAAGGAACAGTGGCTGCGATTTGCTGGAGCAACTATGAAGAGATACCCGACATCCAAGGTAAGAGAAACCCAATTAAGATGGTAGGCGCTGAGAGAGGCTATCAGAGGGCAGACAGACTGAAACCACAATCACAGACAACTAGCCAATCTGATCACACGGACCACAGCCTTGTCTAACTCAATGAAACTAAGCCATGCCGTGTGGGGCCATCCAAGACGGATGGGTCATGGTGGAGAGGTATGACAGAATGTGGTCCACTGGAGAAGGGAATGGCAAACCACTTCAGTATTCTTACCTTGAGAACCCCATCAACAGTATGAACAGTATGAATAAGCACAAATAGTGTGCAAATTAAGAATGTGAAGTTTCTTCTCTCATCCATCTCCTGGCTCACATATACATGGTCCAGGTACCAGAAAACTTTCCTCTGAACATAGTCTGTTTGGCAAGTAGACGAAATCACATCTAATCTGAATTGTCACACAGAGTTAGAGATTTTCAGTCTGTTTAGTTTTGCTGCAGCAAGTTTCAACCTTCTGCACTTTCCTGACTATTTTCTTGGCATAGCTATCCCCTAGCAGCAACCTGATTGCCAGCTGGGTAATTATTATTTTACTCTGAGGTGTCTATATGACATCTGGTATCTTGACATTGAAATTCTTAAGTGTATACTTTCTTTAATTCCTTTGCTTGCCATGCTTTCTAAAGCAAATTCTGACTCTCCACATGTGTTATCTGTGGGCCACTGAGCTGTTCAGTATGTCAGTGGTAAATCTTCCTAATCTTGAGCCTCTTAGACTCTTGGGTACAGCAATGACTGGAGAAAATCTTTTAGATACTTTCATTTTCTATTTCTCTACAAGCCTAAAATCACTTTCAAAAATACCTATGAAAGAAAATAGAGCATATTAAAACAGCAATTAGCTCTATCTTTTTCCTATGTTGAATGCCCATCTTCTGCTGGATGCTTAAATAAATTAAACTGAAAAATTATTTCTGTTGAGTGTAATACTTAAATCACTTAGTAGGTTTTTATTCATTTTTAGTAAAGATATAGTAATGCATAATCCAAAATTCAACTGTGACAAATAGCACGTGCATCAGGATTGAGAAGTTTAGCCAGTCAGTTCAGTTCAGTTCAGTCAGTCCTGTCTGACTCTGTGACCCCATGCACTATAGCATGTCAGGTTTCCCTGTCTTTTGCTATCTCCCAGAGTTTGCTCAAATTCATGTCCATTGAGTTGATGATGTCATCCAACCATCACATCCCCTCCTCTTCCTGCCCTCAGTCTTTCCCAGTATCAGGGTCTTCTCCAGTGAGTTGGCTTTTCATATCAGTTGGCCAGTATTGGAGTTTTAGCTTCAACATCAGTCCTTCCAATGAATATTCAGGACTGATTTCCTTTAGGATTGACTGGTTTGATCTCCTTGCACTCCAAGGGACTCTCAAGAGTCTTCTCCAGCACCACAGTTCAAAAACATCAATTCTTTGGTGCTCAGCCTTCTTTATGGTCCAACTTTCACATCTGTACATGACTACTGGAAAAACCATAGCTTTGACTATACGGACCTTTGTCAACAAAGTGATATCTCTGCTTTTTAATACCCTGTCTATGTTTGTTCAACTCCTTGTGATCCCATGGACTATAACCCACCAGGCTCCTCTGTCCATGGGATTTTTTCTAGGCAAGAATGTTGGAGTGGGTTGCCATACCCTTCTCCAGGGGATCTTCCCAACCCAGGGATCGAACACACATATCTTACATCCCTTGCATTGGCTGGAGGATTATTTACCACTGAACCACCAGAGAAGCATCTTTTATACATAGTAGTGTATATATGTCAATCCCAATCTCCCACTTCATCTAATCCCCTCGCCTTCCCCACTTAGTGTTCTCTACATCTGTTCCTTCGCATATTTGAAGACTGGTACCTGTTTTTGTGACATGGTAAGTCCTCAATGTACATTTTTTAAATATTGACTTAGGTTTTGAGTGATCAAGATTGCCGGGAGAAATATCAATAACCTCAGACATGCAGATGACACCACCCTTATGGCAGAAAGTGAAGAGGAACTAAAGAGCCTCTTGATGAAAGTGAAAGAGGAGAGTGAAAAAGTTGGCTTAAAGCTCAACATTCAGAAAAATAAGATCATGGCATCTGGTCCCATCACTTCATGGGAAATAGATGGGGAAACAGTCAGACTTTATTTTGGGGGGCTCCAAAATCACTGCAGATGATGATTGCAGCCATTAAATTAAAAGACGCTTACTCCTTGGAAGGAAAGTTATGACCAATCTAGATAGCATATTCAAAAGCAGATACATTACTTTGCCAACAAAGGTCCATTTAGTCAAGGCTATGGTTTTTCCAGTGGTCATGTATGGATGTGAAAGTTGGACTCTGAAGAAAGCTGAGCACCAAAGAATTGATGCTTTTGAACTGTGGTGTTGGATAAGACTCTTGAGAGTCCCTTGGACTGCAAGGAGATCCAACCAGTCCATTCTAAAGATCAGTCCAGGGTGCTCTTTGGAAGGACTGATACTAAAGCTGAAACTCTAATACTTTGGCCACCTCATGCGAAGAGTTGACTCATTGGAAAAGACTCTGATGCTGGGAGGGATTGGGGGCAGGAGGAGAAAGGGACGACAGAGGATGAGATGGCTGGATGGCATCACTGACTCAATGGACGTGAGTTTGTGTGAACTCCAGGAGTTGGTGATGGACAAGGAGGCCTGGCGTGCTGCGATTCATGGGGTCGCAAAAAGTTGGACACGACTTAGCCACTGAACTGAACTGAACGGAGGTGAGAATAATGAATAAGATATGTATTAATTGCATTTTCAGATACAAGTTTAGGACAAGAAATACAACAATTTGTTATTTTGTCTCTATAAATCAAAACCAGAGAGTATCTCAATCCTTGGAAATACATTTGTCATTTAACAAAACAGACTACAAAATGGCTTTTTCCTACTAGTTTTGCTCACTCCCACAGATCCTTTTCAGACAAATCACACTGATCATTATTATTTTATCTGAAAAATATCCTGTTATGCTTTTTCTGCCTAATTGACTTATTCATAAAAGAGGGAGGTTGGCCAGGTCAGGTTGGTAGAGGTAGAATTAAGTTAATATATATTTATCATATGATGGATTCAAATTATCCAGAGACAGGGACTTATTTTGCCTCAAACCACACTGTTAGGTTTTCTTTGGAATTGCTCCAGTTTCCCACAAATGTAACAACATGTGAAGGATATAAAAGTAGAAAAATCTATTTTTCACATTCATTTTGCTTATAATGCTGTAGAAAAGAAAGCAAATACTAATTATCTTGTTTACAGTCATCTAATTATTGGCAGGAGAGGAACTAAAAGCCTCCCCCTAGCAATGTCTCTCTAGATGTAAAATAAACACTGCAATTAAGAAAAAAGGCAGCAACTTGACAGGAAAATGGTTTCCTAATTTGACCATTCTGGGTGCTTAAAGTTGTTGTCCAAAAGGAACTAGTACTTTAATGAAGAGCCCAAATCAAATGAGAAAAGTTACTGAGAATTCTTTCTAATCCGTAGTGTTCTGAGGGAACAAACAGATAACACAGGCTCTCCTGTCATTTACCAAACCTCACAGTAAAAAATTCTACTAGTAGAGACAGTTTAATAATTTTAGTCTTTTTTTTTTTTTTGCCTCCAGCAACAAAGAGTTCATGTAACAAAAGTACCCATGGAGAACTAGTCTTCCAGATATATCAGTGCAACACCGAAATAATGTTATGAAGCGATGGCCATAATAATAGCTGACAGCTGTTGCCCACTTGCTCTATGCTGACCACTATTTGAAGTGTTGAACATGATCATGGCATCTGGTCCCATCACTTCATGGGAAATAGATGGGGAAACAGTGGAAACAGTGTCAGACTTTATTCTTTTGGGCTCCAAAATCACTGCAGATGATGACTGCAGCCATGAAATTAAAAGACGCTTACTCCTTGGAAGGAAAGTTATGACCAACCTAGATAGCATATTGAAAAGCAGAGACTAACTTTGCCAACAAAGGTCCATCTAGTCAAGGCTATGGTTTTTCCAGTGGTCATGTATGGATGCAAGAGTTGGACTGTGAAGAAAGCTGAGTGCCAAAGAATTGATGCTTTGGACTGGATCCAACCAGTCCATTCTAAAGGAGATCAGCCCTGGGTGATCTTTGGAAGGACTGATGTTGAAGCTGAAACTCCAGTACTTTGGCCACCTCATGCGAAGAGTTGACTCACTGGAAAAGACTGTGATGCTGGGAGGGATTGGGGGCAGGAGGAAAAGGGGACGACAGAGGTGAGATAGCTGGATGGCATCACCGACTCGATGGATGTGAGTTTGAATGAACTCCAGGAGATGGTGATGGACAGGGAGGCCTGGCATGCTGCAGTTCATGGGGTCGCAAAGAGTCGGACACGACTGAGCGACTGAACTGAACTGAAGCCATAAAGGGGCATTCACTGTAGAATCCCACTGAGAACTAATCTCAAGGGGCTCAAAAGAAGACCAGAAATAATGATTACCTCTTAGTGTCATTAATGCTTTTCTTGACTCCATTCCATGCACATGGCAACAAAAGCTTTGTTTTCATCATGAAAGGCTTGAAAGACGAGAATGTAGGTTGTGTCCAGAGGAAGTAAATCTGTTTTGTTCTACATAGAGCAGTTAAACAATGGGATAAAATAGTCACCCAACAGTTAAAAGTCTGAAACAGAACTGAAAGTATCCCAAATAGGACTGAAAACAGTGTCTATTCAACTATCTTTCAGCCTCATTTGCCTTAATAATTCTATTTGTGGTGTCCCAAATGGAAGTATCTTGTATTTTAAAGGTAGAATTCAACAAGATGTATGTTATAGAAGAAATTATTTCCAAGAGAAAACATTAGTGTAGCTTAGAATTCATTACTAACCATATCCTATACTCTGTAGTGTACAGTTGTAGGGCCTTTTGAGGAACAGATGAAGGCAAAGTTAAGATAATTAAGACTTTCTATACACAGTGACCTCTAGCAGGTTTACCAGCGACTACCATTATATGGTAGTGACTTCCCTGGGTGGCTCAGACGGTAAAGCATCTGCCTACAATGTGGGAGACCCAGGTTCAATCCCTGGGTAGGGAAGATCCCCTGGAGAAGGAAATGGCATCCCACTCCAGTACTCCTGCCTGGAAAATCCCATGGATGGAGGATCCTGGTAGGCTACAGTTCATGGAGTCGCAAAGAGTAGGGCACGACTGAGCGACTTCACCTCACTTCACTTCACTTCACCATTATATAGCATGCTGTCCCATTTTTTGAACCCTGAGTCACAATGGCGATAACTCCTGGTCTGCTTGACAAATAGGGATGAAGAGGAGAAAACAATGAAATGCATTGTATATGCAAGTAGAAAATTTTAATCTATTTTTAAAAGTAAACTGAAACTGGATGAGAAGGACAATATTCAAAGAGTCCTATGAGACTGTAACTAAAATATGTATTGTTAAAGGAAAGGAATGACTTCTTCATTTATTTATTCAAATGAAAAATAAACAAATACTATACAAACTGAACTGATACAATCTATAGACAACATAAAACACTTTCAAGTCAAATGTGTATGCTCTTTCTAGTTGGAAAAAAAAATAAGTTTGAGGCCACTATATGACTTTGAAAATTTTACTTAAGTTTTAATACTCATCTGAGTAATATATATATATATATATAAAATTATTTGAGTGCACTGGGTCTTTGTTGCTACATGCGAGCTTTCTCTAGTTGTAGTGAGCAGGAGCTACTCTCTAGTTGCAGTGTGCAGGCTTCTCATTGAGGTGGCTTCTCTTGTTGTGAAGCATGGGCTCTAGGGCATGCCAGCTTAGTAGCTGTGGCTCCTGGGCTTAGTTGCTCTGTGGCATGTGGGATCTTCCTGGATTAGGGATCAAACCCACATCTCCTGCATTGGCAGGCAGATTCTTTACCACTGAGCCACCAGGGAAGCCCTGAATAATATCTTTAAAATTATTAAAAACTGTGTGTCTTGAGAGTAAGAAGAAACGTATCTCATCTATGCAAAATTAATTTTCAAAATACAAATCAAGAAGGTGATAAAATCCGATATTGTGAAAATTAGCAGTTGCTTTCTCTACATAGGCCCCAAATACCCATATATTGTTATTATCCAAATTTTGCAGATGTTCTCAATCCTGAGTCATTTATTTACAACACTCTGTTACTGTTTTTTTGCTCTTTCAACTTCAGCACACAAAAAAAGAAGCCCAGAATACAGAATCTGGAGAAAACATTAACTACTTTATTTTCTGATGAACAACAACAATAAAAAGCAAATCCTGGAGCCTGTGAAGAGAAAATGAAAGTTTGTTTAAAACAAATCTTGGGTTTGATTCCCTCCCCCCTTCCAGATGTCAGACCCGTGATACAAACTCATGGATTGGAATCTGCTACTTGAAAGAAGCAGTTGGCTGTGGAGAGAGCCAAAGATGCATTTTTATAACCAGCAAAGGTTTGAATTATTCATAAGGGAAATACTTTTTCTTTTTTAAGAGATAAATCAGCTACCAAACTGCTGAAGTGAATTAAACTAAACTGGTCAACAAAAATAAGGACAGTAAAGACTCCAAAGAATGAGGATAGCAAAATACTCTTGGACTTAGCACTTCACTGGAGTGGGAGGGAAGGGTGGAAGATCTTGTATAAAAATCTTTGTTTTAAAGAACAATATGAACGGTTGGGTTGGAATTTTCCTTGCAGCATTGTTACTTGTGAATATTACCCTGTTAAATGTGTGTTCCCTAAATATTGCCAAGTGAGATTTTCCATTCCTAAAACAAATGCTGAAAAATATCATCTTCAGTGAGTGAGCCCATTAATATTTTCAATATAACAATATCTCACATTCTTTGGATGTGTTGATAAAGCCCTAGGTTCTTGTCTCTGAAGGTTAGAAGAAACATAATAAATATTTATGATTCCCTGACAATTTGGCTGTGGAACAACATTTTGATAGAGTTTTTGATAATTGAGAAGATTTTTAAAGCCTGTTTTCACAAATCTTTTAATGCTTTCACTTTTAAAAACCTGAGCAAGCAGATATCCATCTGTAAGTACAAAATAATCTCCAAAACTTCCTTGGTGTAATTTGTTATACAAAAGATTTTACAACTTCTCAAAATATGTAACAATACATGTGAGTATACATGCATTTATATAATACATTTTATGTAACAGTTATCCCAACTTTTCCTGTCTTTTATATCTGTCTGAAATGTACAAGCATATAAACTTTTTGTGAAAAAAAAAAAAGACACTTGACCTGTTTTCTGGCTCCTCTTTGAATATTTATATTAATCTGAAATGCTCTCAATGAATGTTGCATTTTCAGCTAAGTCTGCTCTGTAAACAGTGCATTGGATAATCGTAGTCTGGAATGAGCAAAGCTAGTAAAGAGAATAAATATTGATGAGGATGATGACAGAATAGACTTGTGAGGAATGGAGTCTAGAATGAAGATTGAGGTTTTGGCAATAACATGTAGAGTAATGGAATATCAGGGACAGGGAAGTGTCACCAATATTATTGCCAAATAAAGCCACAAGGAAGAAGCACTTGGGAGTGGTGCCTGTATGTGAATCTACCTGAAGCTCTGGGAGCTAATGCTTGCTGATCTGAGGTAGAGCTGATGTAATAATAATAGAAATAATGTGTGCAATAAATGTAATGCACTCAAATCATCCTGAAAACATTGCCCCCCTACCAGTCCATGGAAAAATTGTCTTCCATGAAATCAGTCCCTGGTGCCAAAAAGATTGGGGACTGAAGGTTGTAAGAATTGTGTGATTGATCAACATGGAGCAGTGAAATGTCAGTCTCTTTTTCAGAACATTACATTGAACAGGGTATTAAAGTTCAATGGTAGTGTCAGTGGATCAACTAGTCAGTAAGATTTGCAGGGACTCCATTATCTACTTAATACAATAATGATTGCTTTTACCTAGTGTTGCTGTCAGAAAGTCGGAAAAGGCAATGGCAACCCATTCCACTACTCTTGCCTGGAAAATCCCATGGATGGAGGAGCCTGGTAGGCTGCAGCCCATGGGGTCGCAGAGTTGGACAAGACTGAGTGACTTCACTTTCACTTTTCGCTTTCATGCATTGGAGAAGGAAATGGCAACCCACTCCAGTGTTCTTGCCTGGAGAATCCCAGGGATGGGGGAGCCTGGTGGGCTGCCGTCTATGGGGTTGCACAGAGTCGGACACGACTAAAGCGACTTAGCAGTAGCAGCAGCTGTCAGAAAGTAACTCAACACTTCCCACAGAAATAAACAAGAATAGTTGATCTGACCCTATTCTCCATAGAGTGATTCCCGTAAAAACAGATGAGTGGTTTGTACATTAAAAATAGCTAATATATTAAAAAAAAAAAAAAACAGATGAGTGGCCAGGGTAAGTCCCTCCCCCCGCCACCTTTTAAAAAATCATTTTATTGAGATATATTTGACATAAAGAAATTGCATACATTTCAAGTGTCAGTTCAGTCACTGAGTTGTGTCTGACTTTGTGACCCCATGGACCTCAGCATGCCAGGCTTCCCTGTTCATCACCAACTCCTGGAGCTTACTCAAACTCATGTCCATTGAGTCCACGATGCCATCTAACCATCTCATCCTGATGTTTTTTGGTGTATATGTGAAAGGATCACCACAATCAACCTAAATAAGTTATCCATCACATCTACATAGTTACTCTCTTGTGTTTCTTTGCATTCAGAAGATTTAATTTGAAATCTATTCTCTTAGAAAAGTTGAAGTATTCACCACTATGATAGTTACCAGGCAATACATAAGATCTCCAGAAAATATTTATCGCATTTAACTGAAACTCTGTACCCTCTGTCTAACATCTTTCAGTTTCTCTTATACCCCAGACCCTGCCAGGTAAGTTCTTTGGACTTGATCCTGGAAGCCTGAGGGGAAAGAGAAATTGATACTTAGTAAATAGGACTTGCCTCTGCTCCAGGTAAACCCATAGTAAGGGCTCAAGCCAAGCTATATTGTTACTCTTTTGTCCCTACCTTTTCATGCACTTTGGGTGGATCTTTCTCAGCACCTTTAAAGTACAGTCACAAGAGATGACCAGGCTGAAGCAGTTCACTGCAAATTAACCCAGACAGTACCCACTGATTGGAGAAATTCTATGCAGTATCAATCTCACCACAACCCCAGCTCAACTCTGTTCCTTCTAGCTGCACATTGGGGTAGAAAATGGGCCTTTTGGTTTTTATTTGGCTCAGGGTGAACCCAAGGTGCCTTTCCAACAAGCACTTGAAGGATTCTGCAGTTTTGTTGTTCAGTTGCTAAGTTGTGCCCTGACTCTTTGTGACCCCGTGGACTGCAGCACGCCAGGCTCCTCTGTCCTCCACTATCTCCCAGAGTTTGCTCAAACTCGTGTCCATTGAGTCAGTGATGCCATCCAACCATCTCATTCTCTGTTGTCCCCTTCTCCCCCTGCCTTCAGTTTTGCCCAGAATCAGGGTCTTTTCCAGTGTGTTGGCTTTTCACATCAGGTGGCCAAGGTATTGGAGCTTCAGCTTCAGCATCAGTCCTTCCAGTGAATATTCAGAGTTGATTTCTTTTAGGATTGACTGGTTTGATCTTCTTGCTGTCCAAGGGACTCTCAAGGGTATTTTCAGCACCACAGTTTAAAGACATCAGTTCTTCAGTGCTTAGCCTTCTTTATAGTCTAACTCTTATATCCGTATATGATTACTGGAAAAACCATAGCTTTGACTATATGGGCCTTTGTTGGCAAAGTGATGCCTCTGCTTTTTAATATGCTGTCTAGATTTATCATAGCTTTCCTACCAAGGAGCAAGCGTCTTTTAATTTCATTCTGCAGTTAGATCTCATCATTTTCTCTTGACAGCATCTGAACTTGGATAGCTGGAGAACTTAGTTCAAACACATATTCATTTCTGTAATATATATCCTCACAAAGTTCAGAATGCCTATACCAACCAGATTTCCAGAACAGTTAATTCAGGATTCATAAGCAAATATGTTGTAATGAAGAGATAACTAGGTTTTAATAAAGAGGAACTGACCCCAAGTAAGCTATATTTTTGGATATGCCCTTCCAATAAAGCCTGTCCAGTCTCTGGTTGTGGAAGGTTCTAGGGATTTTAGGATAATCTGAAAAATATATATAAAAGTGAAAGTGTTAGTCACTCAGTTGTGTCCCATAATCTAAGGGTAGATCTTATTTTCTAGAAATTATAGCCTAGTGGCTTTGACAGACACAGTGTAGGCCTGGAACTGTTATTTGTTGTATAAACACATTTAGGTAAAACTCTATTCATCTAACATCATCATATGGATTTACCCTTTTTAAAGTGTGCCTCTTGGTCAATATTTAGTCATTTAAACCATTGCCATATAATCCTGAATCACTGACTATAAGGAAACTAAGTTAGAGGTAAGTAATTGCCTGCTCACCTACTTGTTAAATTAATTCATCAAATATTCACTAAGTACTAAGCATATGGGCATTAGTAATACATAAGTGAACAAAGTAGATTCATTTTTCTCACAATATTCTACCATGTTTTTCAAATAGTCTGAAAGTAAATAGGTCATCAGCGAATGGACCCAATTCACATTTTTACAACTGATCTTTTCTTAACCATGTTTTAGCTGGCTAAAATTCTGAACTTCTTGATAGCTAAGTTGCTTTGAATATTTCTATGTCAATAGTACAAGTAGAACGATAGGATAAGTGTGTAACATACTTGTATTCAGTAGTTTACACTAAAGATTATAGGCTTCCCAGGTGGAACTAGTGGTAAAGAACCCACCTGCCAATGCAAGAGACAAAAGAGACACAGGTTCAATCCCTGGGTTGGGAAGATCCCCTAGAGGAGGGCATGATAACCCACTCCAGCATTCTTGCCTAGAGAATCCCATGGACAGAGGAGCCTGGTGGGCTACATTCCATGGGGTCACAAAGAGTCAGACACAACTGAAATGACTTAGCAGTCATGCAGAGAAAAATTATTTAATGAAGCAGAGTTATTACTGATTTTATTTCAACTTTCTATTTGATAAATGCTCTGAATACACTTTAATAAGTGTACTTCATTTGCTTAATGTTTATTGTTCTGTCTGACCTAATATGAGAACTAAATTGCTAAACGTATTACAAAGTACTATGAAAGGAATTTTATTTTTGGGTACTCTTAAGTGACTGTGTGGCTCACAATAAACTGTGGAAAATTTTGAAAGAGATGGGAATACCAGACCACCTGACCTGCCTCTTGAGAAACCTATATACAGGTCAGGAAGAAACAGTTAGAACTGGACATGGAACAACAGACTGGTTCCAAATAGGAAAAGGAGTACATCAAGGCTGTATATTGTCACCCTGCTTATTTACCTTATATGCAGAGTACATCATGAGAAATGCTGGGCTGGAGGAAGCACAAGCTGGAATCAAGATTGCTGGGAGAAATATCAATAACCTTAGATATGCAGATGACACCACCCTTCTGGCAGAATGTGAAGAACTAAAGAGCCTCTTGATGAAAGTGAAAGAGGAGAGTGAAAAAGTTGGCTTAAAGCTCAACATTCAGAAAACTAAGATCATGGCATTCCAGTCCCATCACTTCATGGGAAATAGATGGGGAAACAGTGGAAAGAGTGGCTAACTTTATTTTTCTGGGCTCCAAAATCACTGTAGATGGTGACTGCAGCCATGAAATTAAAAGACACTTACTCTTTGGAAGAAAAGTTATGACCAACCTAGACAGCATATTAAAAAGCAGAGACATAACATTGTCAACAAAGGTCTGTCAGGTCAAGGCTATGTTCTTTTCAGTGGTCATGTATGGATATGAGAGTTGGACTGTGAAGAAAGCTGAGCGCTGAAGAATTAATGCTTTTGAACTGTGGTGTTGGAGAGGACTCTTGAGAGTCCCTTGGACTGCAAGGAGATCCAACCAGTCCATTCTAAAGGAGATCAGTCCTGGGTGTTCATTGGAAGGACTGATGTTGAAGCTGAAACTCCAATACTTTGGCCACCTGATGCGAAGAGCTGACTCATTTGAAAAGTCCCTGAAAGATTGAGGGCAGGAAAAAAAGGGGATGACAGAGGATGAGATGGTTGGGTGGCATCATCGATTCAATGGACATGAGTTTGGGTGGACTCCGGGAGTTGGTGATGGACAGGGAGGCCTGGCATGCTGCAGTTCATGGTGTTGCAAAGAGTCAGACACGACTGAGTGACTGAACTGAACTGAACTAAAGTACTGCTATATTACTTTCCCCAAACCCTGAAAAATAATTAATTTAGTACAATCTAATGATTTCCATATATATTTTTCTATGATTTTCTGTTTGTGTCTTATAAACATGACCTTGTCTATATATATATATGCAAACTTTTTGGTAATAACTTTCATTAATCCTGGCTTTTCACCCACATTTTTTTGAAACATGAGTATGGGATTGATCTCTGGCGGCATTTTGCAGATAAAAATAAGCATATAAACCCACATAACAAGACATCTGAAATAAAGTATTTAAAATGACATTTAAAGAAGATAATATTTTCATATTTCAATTCTTTATTGACTAGTTTTTAGTTAGTGTTCTGAGAGCTCATAAGAAATGTCTACTAATGATTTTTTTGTAGCTAGATAAACTTGTATTGCTCACATATGCTAAAAACCAGTATAATATTATTTGCCTATTTGAAAATCACTTTCATTCATACAATTTAGTGCCCATATTTAAAAGAAGCAATATGTTAATAAACGGTCTACTGAGTCAAAGTTTTAAGTAGTTTGGTATATTTAAATGAGAGATTTATGAATGCTTTAGTGTCTTGACTGAAACAAATGGCCATTTTTCAGTTAATCTAAGAGATACATTTTGGCATCTCACTGGTTCATCTTAATTGAATTTGGAAACAACTTTTCCTAAAATTTTTTTCTTCACATTAGTGTACTCATCCATCTTCATAAAATTTCTTTTCACAAGTTGATTTTTCTTTATCATATTAAGTTTTATTGTTCATTATTGCTGTGATACTTTTTTCCTGTCATCTACATTAGAAAATAAAATATTTTAAATCAGTAACATGCAGTCAAATGAAAGAGATCCACATTCTGGCTCGCATTCCCTTTTTCAAGCTTATAAATTGACTGCCAAAAATTGGCTGTGAAGCTTCATAAAAAACCCTGCCAAATCAGAACAACTATGTTCCACAGGGACAATCAAATGTAGTAAACTAATGAGAACTTCCAAACCATAGTAATATTACAAAGGAAACAAATGAAACTGTAATATATTTGTTAATTTGTTTATAATCTTGGCCAATGAAAATTAGAACCCAGGGGTTACTAAGGCCAACATCAAGGTCTCAGTTCACCAAGTCCAACACACACAGACAATCATTCTCTTTCATGTAGACACGCATATAATCTTGAACCTGAAGAAGTAATTCAAAGATATAGGTTAACATGTCTCAAGAGGAAATTGGGGTGTATAGGAATCCCTTCAGTACAACTTTTCACTGGAAACTGTTCAAAAATACAATTATTTAGCAACTATGTATTGATATCTATTAAGTGTTTGGCATGGCCCTGAACAACTTCACAGTCTAATTGGGGAAATAATGGGTAGACAGACACACAAAATATTTTTTAAATATGATAATTACTGTACTAGGGAATAGACTCAGCATGTAATGGTAGCCTAGTGGATAGGATACCTGCTTCAGGAAATCCAGAAATGCTGTGGAGTGAAGATGATGCTTGTGCTGAGAAGTTCTCCAGATAGGACAAGCTCATGTGGATATTCCAGAAATAAAGGAGAGCATATACAAGTAAAAAATGGTATCTTATACTTGTGTATGCCTATGTATATATGTGTGGAACATCGGATGTGTAGAGATGAGGCAGGGAAATACGCAGGACGAGATCTTTAAAACTTCGTAAGGACTAAGAGTTTCTATTTTAATTTGCTGCTCAAACAGGGTTCACTGAAGGGTTTTAACATGGAAGCAATATGACTTGTATTTTCAAAAGATTATTCTGTTATATGAGCGGTCCCAGAAGAGATACTACATAATAAACCACCCCCAAAACGTAGTAGCTTGACCAAACCAATAGTGGTTTATTATCTCTCACAGGTTCTGGGCTTCAAGAATTGAAGAGCAGCTGACTCTGTGGGTCTGACTCAGGGTCTTCATGTGGTTGCAGTCAGGATATTGGTGGGTGCTGAATTCAGCTGAAGGCTTGACTGGGTCTATGAAATACACTTTTAAGGTGACTCACATGACTGGCAAGTTTTTTCTCGCTGTTGGCTGGGGGCCTAAGTTTCTCTCTAGGTAAGCCTCAATGGGGCTGTGTGAGTGTCCTCCTGGCATGATGGCTATAGACGAAGGGACCATGGAGAAAGCTGCAAAGCTTTTCCAAAGATGACACACTGTCACTTCTACCATATTATATTGGCCAGGAAACAAATCCACAAGAGCATGCATAAAAGAGATGATGATCATCAGAGGCTATCTTGGACACTGGTTACTGGAGAAAAGGTCCAACTATCAAGACAACCAAACCAGATATAAGATAATTATGAAAATCAAAACAAGTAATGACCATCTGAATTATAATCAGAACAAAGAGGATGAAGAGAAGGGACCTATTTAAGAGATATTTAGAAAATAGAGTTCATAAACACAATGACTTATTGGATGTGGAAGGTGCAGTGTAGAAAGAGCCCCAGATGACTGCCAGTTTTTACATTTGGGTGATTAAGAAAGGGATGGAGTCAGAAACCATGATAAAGGAAGAGCCAGCTACAGTAAGATAGAAGGCAGTACTTTATTTTCTAAGTTGATCATATATTATATATTATATATATATATATATAAGTTGACTATATATTATATATATTTTCTGAGATGATTTTATCCATGTGGATATAATCATCATCATCATAGATGACATTCATCATAGGTGGCAGGTATTGTCTACATTTTTTATATATTCATGTCTTAAGTCATTTAATGCTCACAATAAATGTTTGTGGTAGGAAATATCATTGTCCGCATATTAAAGATAAAACAAACAGAGATCAAGTAATTAGCCCCCAAATTCCACACCAAGTATTCTAATTCACATTAGAGCTGGGGATCAAACCCACCTTCAGTTCTGCCTGACTCTTCTAATTTCCATGACCCTTCATCCCTATCTAACCATCTCCTCTGGCTGATAAATCTAATAAAATCATTCTTGTTATGTAGTTGGAGCCTTAATATGTTATATTTTTTGGAGATTCAACAATATTAATTAGAAAACTTATTTCTAATAAAGAAGTTTCCATAGAATTTCCATTACTAAAATGAAAAAGATACTGGATTTGGTATGTTACAAAGTAGTATATCAAATTTACTATATCTGGTTCACCAATACTTAAGGTATTGTTATTAATGTGGAATAAGAAAGAAAAATTGGAAATTTGTGAATAGAAATTTTGTTAGTATTCCTATTGTCACATCACATAATTATATTGTACAACGTATTTCATCTTTTTGAAAAGCCATTTGATTTCATAAGCAAATGACGTGTTTGAATTCCTAAAGCACATAAATATCAACCATGCCACATATCAGAACAGTAAAAACATTATCAATAATTCAGCAAAGGTTAAGATTCACTCAGAGTAATAAATGCCTACACTTTTATAATGATTTGAAAATTCATAGTATCAATAGATGGAGAAGGCAATGGCAACCCACTCCAGTACCCTTGCCTGGAAAATCCCATGGACAGAGGAGCCTCGTAGGTTGCAGTCCCTGAGGTTGCTGCAAGTTGGACATGAATGAGCGGCTTCACTTTCACTTTTCACTTTCATGCATTGGAGAAGGAAATGGCAACCCACTCCAGTGTTCTTGCCTGGAGAATCCCAGGGACAGGGGAGCCTGGTGGGCTTCCATCTCTGGGGTCACACAGAGTCGGACATGACTGAAGCAACTCAGCAGCAGCAGCAGCAGCATCAGTAGATTTCTGCAGTTTTATTATGATATCTATAATTTAACCTTTATCTTGATTATATCTACCTTTCGGTCCTCCCCTGCACACCTATAAAGTAGGAAGTATGATGACAACTTTATAGATGAAGAATTTACTGATCATCGAAATAGGCAATTTGTCCAAAGGTACATATTCAGATTGGCAGAACAGACATTTTAAAGCAAGTCTACTAGAATCTAAAATTTTGTGATGCTTCTCTGAATTAACACAAGACTTTTGTTTTATAGTCATGGAACCTTAAGAGTGGAAGAAACAAGAAATGCCAAAACAATTTTGGCTTCATTGAAGAAGTAAACATTGGTCAAGTTATATAAAAGACAAAAATAATTTAATTTTCTTAGGCTTAAGTGATTTTTGGAGGTATGTTAATATTCTTAGTTGTAATTCATCTAGCAATCATTCTTTTAACTTCAATTGACCTGAATTAATTTTCCATATTAGTTCAGCAAAAAGGACCTGAGCACGTGTTTTCTCTTGAGAATACTATGCAATAATCAACAAACTTGAAGTAAAAGAAAGATGGAAGATGTAGTGTTTATCTTTTGTTGGCCCAGGCCGTTACTAATCATGGCTAATTGACTGGTGCTAGACAGGGAAAATTAAAATGTCGTGTACTTAACATTCAGCTCATGGGAGACTTGTCATATGAGAATTTATTTATAAACAAAAAATAAAGACATGAAAAAAAGATAAAAGGCAATGGAATAATTAAGAATCCAGGGCTGCCATGAACAGTTGTACAAGGTGTGCCTTGACCAAAAATATTTGACATTGATGCAAGTGAGGCTGAAATCCAGTTAGAGTTTAGCTGTAGAGCCTATGCTTCCACCTGAGAAGATGGGCATTTTTCTAAATCTCACAAGATGCTGAAAACATGGATAAGCATTAGTTAAATCCATTTCATCTGTAACCTGCTGTCACTAATCAAGGCCATCCTAATTGTTGCTACAAAAAACCTGCCTGTCTTCCAAGCAGCTTGTACTCTAATAAGATGTTTGTGCATGTTGTTTTCTAGGAACTCGGAGTCAGCTGGTCTAGTTCCAGCTGAGCTGGTTAAGATTGGCTATAATTGTCAAACCTTCAACTGGGCATGCACCAGCATTGGTTGGGTGACTTTTGGAATGCGCGAAGACCTGTAGCTTAGTTAGGCCTGAGCAAAACGAGGATTGTCACACCTCTTTCCAATCACCACTTCCCACGCCTCAAACCATTGTGCTGCTTTATTCCTTGTATCAGACATACCAGAAGCCCCTTGCTCTGCGGTGGTAGAACTGGCTTTTTCCCCTCTTGGTACCTTGTGAATAAACCTCTATGCTGCAAATCATTTCAGCTTGCTGTGCATTGGGCAAGAAAAAGGTAAGTCTTGGGTGGTAAGGGTGAGATTTTTTTTTTTCTTTTTTGAGAGTTACGTTTTATTCAGTGGGCATTTTTAGGACATCAAGCCAAGGAGGCAGCATCTCCAGCAATGCAGAGAAAACTCCGAGGAGGTGATGGCGGGCGTGGGGGTGCAGGTTATATAGAAATTTTGTAGCAAAGGGCATGTAGTCTGATGTCCAAAGATTACTGTTAATTTCAAGCTAAAGAATTTAGGACTTTTCTATGTGTGGGAAGATGCAAGAGATTGTTTTTTTTGTTTGTTTGTTGAGAACAATGAATGCATTAAACCATTTCTAACCTTTCCTCTCAGGTATTCAGATGGATGTTTTTCTCCCCTTTTTTGCCTCTCTTCCCTTTCAAACATCTCCATGACTTCTAAATTCCTATGAGTTTTTGAGGTAATCAGCAAACAATGACCTGTGGGACAATCTGGGGCTCATATCTTTTTTGTATGGCCTGCAAGCTAAAAAAGGTTTTTATATTTTTAAATGATTGAGAAAAATAAATGTCTTATGATAACTGGCAGTTACATGAAATTCATATTTCTGTGTACATAGGCAAAGTTTTCTTATAATGCAGTCATGCCCACTCATTTACATATTGACTATGGCAGGGGTTCCCAGCCTCCGGTATCTAATGCCTAATGATCCGAGGTGGAGCCGATGTAATAATAATAAATAGTGCACAAGAAATGTAATGTGCTTAAATCATCCCAAAACCACCACCATGCCCCTATCCGTGGAAAAACTGTCTTCCATGAAATCAGTCCCTGGTGCCGAAAAACGTTGGGGACCACTGGTCTATGGATCCTAACTGAGGGTTCTAACAGAATACTAAAAGGTACTAAGAGTTTAAGTTGGTACACTGAAAACTGCATGGCCTGCTAAGCTGAAAATATTTTAGTTTCTGGACCTTACATGAAAAGTTTACTGACCCACGAGCTAGCAGGTTGGCATTAATTCAATGTGTGATATTGTTTCATTGTGTTTGTACTTCCACCAAGACCTTAGCGCAGAAGTACATCTGAACTTATCAGGTGAGTAGTCAGAACTCTTGACAATATGGATCCCAACATTCATTCACTTCTGAATTCATCAGTAAGCACGATCTTCATAGACCCCACACTCAATCCCTCTTAACATACTAAGCTTCCTGACCATGTACTATCATACCTCAGAGGGTATGCAGGTGCTCTGGGTTCAGGCCAGGGCTCAGGTACCTTCTTTGGAACCTGAAAATTTATGACTTCAGACAATTGCTTACGTATTTAGGTTCATGTTGTTGGGTTTTTTTTTTTAGTTTTTAAACAAGAGTCACTAACTTTCACAGAGGGTTGTTGTAAATAAAAAAAAAAACAGAATATGAATTGCTTAGAAAATTATCTGATACCTAGTTTCTTTTCCTTTGTTTTTTTCTTGGGAAATGCAATTCGATTTTTGAGTCAATTCAGGTGCCACCTCCACTGGGCAACCACCTTGGATCCTCTCAGGCAGAGCCAGGCACTTTTCCAACAATGCTGGTTGCTGCCCTGTGGTGCCATTGTCCTCCCAAAAGGGTATTTGGAACATAATAGAAATACTTAGAAGGTTGTTACAAAGGGTAATGATCTCAGTTATGAAAGTGTCTTAATCAAAGTGTAAGCTCTCAGGAAATGTTCGCTGTTGATACAGTAATCTTTATTTGTAGCCCAGCTCTTCATCTAGTACCTGGCATGTGGTAAGAAGTTAGAAATACATGTGATAAATGAATGAATAAGTGAATGAATGAGTGGACTAGAGCAGAGTTCTCAAATTTTGGATTACATCAGAATTACCAAGAGGCCTTTTGAAAACCCAGGTTGCCAAGTTGTCAATCTTAGAGTTTTTTGATTCAGTAGATCAAAAGTGAGATGTGGGTCAATAATGAGCATTTCTGACAAGCTCCAATGATGGTGACAATGCTGATCTGGAGACTGCGCTTTGAGAATCATGACAGAAAATAAACAGATGCAGGTTCTTATTACAAACTGTTCCATCACTTATCTGACCATCCAGTTTTTCCAGTTTGTTTTTCACATTTAACATTTTAGCTCCAAATTACTTTATACTTCTTTAGCCTCATTCTTATGATAGGTGGAAGATAGTCAAACTTACTTGGTTAAATTAGAAAATATTTTATGAAGTGTGGATTTGAATCCTATTTGTAAATAGTACTTTGCCACTTGAAAAATAAGAGGTAAAATGAAACCTATAATACCATATCATTAGTTTATATTCTAATAAATGAAATGTTTTAATAAAATGAAAAGTTGAATACTTAATAGTATAAAAATATTTATAAAACTATTTATAAAACTATAAAATGAAAAATTAATGCTAAAGGTGATTTTTAAAGGATAGTAAGTAGAGGTACAATTTTATTGGCACCTAATTCACTATCTCAATTGAAACTTACAATTCATTAAGTTCATTATGCTTATTTCTTTTTTTCATTTTCTAATTGAAGTATAGTTTATTTGCAATGATGGGTTAATTTCTGCTCTACAGCAAAGTGATTCAGCCAGACATATACATATTCTTTTTTAATGTTCTTTTACAGTATGGTTTATTACAGGATATTGAATACAGTTCCCTGTGCTATACAGTAGGACCTTATTGTTTATCCCTCCTACTTATGATGGTTTGCATCTGCTAACCCCAATCTCATACTCCATCCCCCCCCAACTCCCCCACCCGGGTAACCACAAGTCTGTTCTCTATATCAGTAAGCCTGTCTCTGTTCCACAGATAGGTTCATTTCTGTCATGTTTTAGATTACACATATAAACAATATCACATGGAGTTTGGTTTTCTGTGTCTGATATACTTCACTTAGCATGATAATCTCCAGTTGAAACCATGTTGCTGCAAATGGCATTATTTCATTCTTTTTCATGGGTGAGTAGTATCCCATTATATATATGTACCACTTCTTTATTCATTTTCCTGTTGATGGACATTTATGTTGTTGTTTAGTTTGTTAGCTATTTTATGTATAGTTTGTTTCTGCTAATCCCCAACTCCTGATTTATCCCTCTTGCATCTTTACCCTTTAGGAACCATAAGTTTGTTTTTATGTCTGAGTCTCTTTCTATTTTGCAAATAAGTTCATCTGTATCATTTTTTCATATATCACAGATAATCATGATAAGATATCACATGACGTCTGTCTTTCTCTGGCTGGCTTACTTCACTTACTAGAGTAATCTCCAGTTCCACTCATGTTGCAAATGGCATTATTTTGTTCTTTTTTATGGCTGAGTGTTATATATTATTTCTTTATATTATATTCTCAAAATATTTTTTTGCTATGGAAAATGATTATCAACAGTATTTTGAAATGATTTATTTCATGTTTTTATTGGTGACTGACTTATTTACAGAGGTATATACCAATACAATTTTTATAGACAGAGAAACATTTAGGGCCATAAATTAACTATAGAGTATATATCACACACTGGACATTGACACTTCACATCTCAAATGACTATGACTTTACTTGCTAGGTGATATAGGTAAGAAAACAGTTTTCCCTCTGCCCTTCTAGGTTCTTAGCTAAGACCTCCCTGAGATAAAAAGATGGATTAACAGAAACACAAACAGAAGTTTAATAACATGTATACCATATATGTTATATTAATATAATAATAATAATTTATTAATATTTTATTTATCTAACATTATACTTAAATATTTATTTAATAAATATATTTAATAATTTTAATAATAATTAATAATATATTAATATATATAGGAGATACTCAAGAAAACTTCATACCATGAAATGGTCTAAGCCATCACCTTAAATACCACATCCAGCTAAAGGTAGAAGATGTTGGGGTGGAGGAGAATTTAACTATGGGAAGTAATCAAGGAAAACCACATTAAACAAGATTATAATTGTTACACAGATTTAGGTCTTGGCCTTGTCCATTTATAAGCATTTCTAGAGATGGTCACCCTCTCTTTCTTAAAAATGGAGATTTGTCTCATAAATCTGTAAATGTCTCTTACAAAAGGGTAACTTCTGCTTGGTTTTCAGAGTTTCTCATAGGTCGGTGCATTCTAAATCACTTTAGTTGTATCTTGACTCTGTGATCCTATGAACTGTAGCCCACCAGGTTCCTCTGTTCATGGGATTCTCTAGGCAAGAATACTGGAATTGGTTGCCATGCCCTTCTCCAGGGGATCTTCCTGATGCAGGGATTGAACTCATGTCTTTAGGTCTTATGTATTGGCAGGCAGGTTCCTTACCACCAGTGCCATCTGGGTAGCCTAGTCTGGTGTTTCTTAAATAAATAGCTCATAGTAATCTCAATGCCAAGAGACGTATTTTGCCATGAGAAATTAAATTCCCCTCCAGTGCATATGTTGGTTATGGCAGAAAGTAATGTTTTTCCATTTTTCCTTCTAAACTCTGCATGTTAGAGGTCAAAGTGAATGCAAATTCATGTCTTGGGCTGATCCAACCAGAGTCTGAGGAGGTACCTAAAGCCATATCTCTTTTTAATGAAGAAGGAACTGAATAAATCCAGCACATCAGAGCTAACATATGCACAGTGATGTGAACAATTCACTGCAAATGATTGAGTGACACCTCTATCACTTGAGAATGGTCAGATAAGAAAAGTATTACATCTTGTGAATGTTGAGTCCTTCATGCTATTCTGGACTAGTCCGTGTTTACTTTTGGCAAAAGAATATTTAGAATCAAAGGATGAAAATGGTGATCTTCTTTCTAATTCTAAACTATGCATATGTGTGAATTTCTAACCTCATCTGACCTTTACAAGGCTATTCCCATTATCTTGAGAACCAGTCACTGGGGCCATTAGTTATGTGATTTCCATGAGCAGCCTTAGAGCATACACCCTGGGGGAAAAAAAAGTTGTATGTCATTCTGTTCAGGAATTTTTGTTCTGCACCCAAATCAGTAGCAACACGCAAATACTAGTAGGATGAAAGGCAAAGGAACAGATGGGTACTTGCATATCTCTAGTTTATCAGAAAGTAATGACCCAGTATGTCTCTTGGAGAGATACTTTCACAGGTTGTCTAAATGCATGGATTCTGTGGTCAAAAAGCTCTGCACTTTGCTGTATACCTGAAACTAACACAACATTACAGCATCTTTAAAAACAAATTTTAACCAGAGAAAAAAAACTGTCCTTGATGCTCAACTCTACCACTTCCTAGTCATACTATTTTGTGCAAGTTTCTTAGACTTTCTGGAGTTTTGTACTCTAGTCTGCTTAGTGGGCACAATAACATAGACTAAGGTATTTTTGTGGGGAGGAGGCCTAGAACTAGTGTGTAATTTGCACAATATGGCAACAAATATGGTATTTGATTTACATGCAGATAATAATGTCATAATTAATTTTAAAGTCATCACTTAATAATCTCATCATTAATTTTTAACATTATTTGGGAATAAATTAGTGACTCTAACATAAAGCTTATCTAAATGGAAAACAACTATCGAATGACAATAGATATTTTTTCTAAATTACATATGGGTATGGTGAAAAGCAATAAGGGTGTGCATTATTTAGAAAAGCTGGACTGTAGTCAGAAAAAGTCAGCCATGTAGGAGAGGAAGAATGTTCAAGGCAGAAGAAACAATGTGAAGAAAGGCCCTGACTGGAAATAACATGAAAGGGTTCATCACTATCAGTACTATTAGGATAAATTGAATAGGTCTCACCACACATGCCTCTATTGAATTATTTAGACCTGTATTTGCAGGGGAGGCAGGGGGAAGTACATAAAATAATTTTGATTTGATTTTAGAATAAATTTAATTTAGAATAAGGAGTCTAAAGTTTTTATGCATACTAGCCATTGATTTAACACTGTTAAACCAATTATTCTGATATTGTTAAAAACAGTAAATATGACTATTCAGGACTATTGTGACAGATGTCAAGACTATGGCAGTAGGTGAGTAATTTAGACCAAATTTGAATATAGTAAAGACAGCTGGAGATATATCGTGACAAAAGAGAAATTTGCTCTATCCACCTAGATTCCTTTGGCTGCTGTAAGAAATGGTTTGAGACAGATGAAAATTTTGTACATGAGGGAACCCTATATACATAAGAGGGCTTCTGCTGCTGTTGCTGCTAAGTCACTTCAGTCGTGTCCGACTCTGTGCGACCCCATAGACAGCAGCCCACTAGGCTCCCCCGTCCCTGGGATTCTCCAGGCAAGAACAGTGGAGTGGGTTTCCATTTCCTTCTCCAGAGCATGAAAGTGAAAAGTGAAAGTGAAGTCGTTCAGTCGTGTCCGACTTGTAGCAACCTCATGGACTGTAGCCTACCAGCCTCCTCTGGCCATGGGATTTTCCAGGCAAGAGTGCTGGAGTGGGTTGCCATTGTCTTCTCTGAAGAGGGCTTCTAAGATGGTGCTAATGGTAAAGAATCTGCCTACCAATGCAGACGACATAAGAGACTCAGGTTCTATCCCTGAGCCAGGAAAGATCCCCTGGGTCATATAGTAATTTGATGTTTAATTTTCTGTAGTAGCTGTAGCAGCTTCCATTCACAGCAAGAGTGTAGGAGGCATTCCTACATCCTTTCCAGGATTTGTTATTTGTGGAGGATTTAATGATGGCCATGCTGACCAGTGTGAGGTGTTATAATATTGTAGTTTTGATTTGCATTTCTCTAATATTTAGCAATCATGATTTTCCTTTCATGTGCCTATTGACCCTTTGTATTTCTTCTGTGTGAAAATGACTATTTAGGTCCTGAGGGTGTTTCTTCATTGGGTTGTTTGTGTTTTGCTGTGGAGGTATATGAGCTGTCTTGGAAATAAATTCTCGTCAGTGGCATCTTTTCCAAATAGACTGTCTTTTTTTTAAAATTACTTTTCCTTTGTGGTATAAAAGTGTGTTCTTTTGATTCTGTCTCATTTATGCATTTTGTTTTTATTTCTGTTGCCTGGGGTGATTGATCTAAGTTAATATTGTTCCATTAATGTCAGAACATGACTGGCCTATGATCTCTTCATGGAGTTTTATGGTGTCATGGCTTATGATTCAGTCTTGAAGGCACCTTGAATTGACTTTTGTGTATGGCAAGTTGAGTGTGTTCTAAATTGCTGCAGGTGCAATCATCCATCCAAGTTTGGCAACACCACTGGCTGAAGAGACTCATTTCCCCATTGAATAGTCTTGACTATTTTGTGGAAGATCCCTTGAGTTTAGGCATGCAGGTTTATTTCTGGGCTCTCTATTCTGTGCCATTGATCCTTAAGTATGCTTTTGTGCTACTATCAGGCTGTTTGGATTACTGTACTGTCATCGTAGTTTCCAAAGTCTGGGAGGGTGCTGCCTCCTGCTTTGTCATTTTTCTTCAGGATTGCTTTGGGGATTCTGGGTCTTTGATGGCTATCTATAAATTTTAAATTTATTTGTTGATATTTCAGATTATTTGTTGTCATTCTGTGTAAAGTGTTATGGGTGACTTGATCAGGGTCACTTGAAAACTAGATTGCTTTGGAGAGTGTCCTTCTGAACAGTATTAACTCTTCCAAAGCAAGAGCATGGGAGATTGTTTCATTTTTTGAATCAGCTTCAGTTTGATTTAGTCATATTTTAATTTCTCAGCTTATAGGTATCTATAAGCTGAGAAATTAAACCTTCATGGTCAAGTTTGTGCCTCAATATTTCAATTTGGGGCATGTTATTTTCAAAGATATGATTTTAAAATATTTCCTACCTGGTATTTCATGGATACTGGAAAGAAATCCACATGATTTTAGTATGTTAATATACTATCCTGAAAACTTGCTGAATTGTCAATCAGTTGCAGTTATTTACGTGTCAAGTCTTAAAGGTTTTGTCAATATAAATAATGTCATTTGCGTATAACGACAATTTTACCTCTTCCCTTCCAATCTAGAACAGCATTTGAATGTACAAAAGATACCAGCCATCTCTAACACATGTGTACACATAGACACACATGAGCATACAGACAGATGCAAATATAGACCTTATCGCTTCTGTTTAACACTTTGTTTTGAACTATTGCTTGTGGGGCAAATGTGCTTCCCTAGCAGTTTTTATCTCCTGAAACTCCTCTTTCCTGTATTTTTCTCAATTGATCAATTCGTGGACTGAATTTCAGAGTTGGAAATGGTCTAGAGTTCATCTCCTGGAGAGCTTATATGCCTCCAAAGCTAAAGAGAGGACCTTCTAGGATGGATGGGAAAAAATATGTGCAAATTAAAGGACCTCTGGGAGTGCATTTCCAGTTTGGGAAAGATTGGAATGATGTCAGTGAAGTGCAATCCCAGGTTGATCCACCCATCCAACTAGGTTTTCATCAGTTGGGTTCCATATATTAGGGACATTTCCAACTGGGAGGCCAATGAAAAGATGGTTGTGTTTGTCTCAAGCAATATTTTATGTTTCTTTAACATGTCCCATGAGGCTCGCCTGAAAGTTGGGACTACATGCCCTGTGTCTTAGGATACCAAGGCGGGGACCCGTTCTTCAGTGAGATCCAATGACCGTTCCCATAATGCAGTCAGGGAAGAACAGGCAACTGTTCTACACCAAGCCTATTCGGATGGTCCACTTCTCCTTCACACCTCTTACATTCATGCCATCACCTCCTACATTCATAAGGATTGCCTCCATTAGGGCTTCAGAAACAGGTTTTAGTATCACACTAAAGGGAAGGAGAAATGTTCCCAAGGAGACATATCTATTGCCCAGAAACACTCAGGTAAAGCAGACATAACCTCTTTACAGAAAGGTTATTTCACCAATTGTTTCCACAGTCTCTGTAAACCGTACATTTCTATATTCTTTTAATATAATTGTAGCCCAATTCAAAGCTTCACCAGTAGGTTACGGTTGTTGTTACTTGCTCATAACCCCATTGACTGTAACCCACCAGGCTCCTCTGTGCATGGGATTTCCCAGGCAAGAATACTGGAGTGGGTTGCCATTTCCTTCTCCAGGGGATCTTCCTGACCCAGGGATAGAATCCAGGTCTCCCGCATTGCTGGAAGATTCTTTACGGTCTGAGCCACTAGGGAAGCCTGGGGTTTTGGTACCAGAGTTCATGAAATTCCCATAAGAAAAGGTCCAGATAATGTCTTTTTATCCCCTGATCAATAAGCTCAGTTTGGGTAGAGGCTCGGAATTCCTGGAGAGTAATCAAGCCAAGGGATCTGGGCTCTATGTGACTTTTTGTCCTCGGTTGTTGCTGGTCAGATTTCTCATTGTCATTACTGTGTTTTGCTATTCAACTGTCTTCCACCTGGGATGCATGGATGGTACCAGTTAAGGTTCTTTGACTATTGGGGGACCAACTGGAGGATGCCTTGGCACACTGAGCTTTTTCTGGTGCTCTTGGAAACCAGTGTTTTTATGCCATTGCTGTTGATTTTTGTTCATGTCCATTTGGGAATCACCTTTTTCTTTTTTTTCTTTATTCATGAATCTCAGAAACTAACCTCCCTGTAGAAATGGTGGCAGATTCTTTCTGTATTTCTGAAGTGCTGGACAATTGTTCTTCCCGTGTCCTAAATGCTGAGAATGTCTGCAAATATCTGATGGCCAGTAGGAAGCAGTGTGACTAAACTTTGGTTAGGTTTTTTGTGTTTTCTTTGTTTTTCTCATCATTTTTCTTTAAACTTGAAGTAGATTTGATTTATCATCTTCTGTTAATTTCAGTTGTAAAGCAAAATGATCCAGTGGTATGAATATATATATATACATATATATATATATGTATGTATCTACACACACACACACACATGCACGTGTGATGTCTGAAAGTGAAAGTCGCTCAGTTGTGTCCTACTCTTTGCGACTCTATGGACGATATAGTCCATGGAATTCTCCAGGTCAGAATACTGGAGTGGGTAGCTGCTCCCTTCTCCAGGGAATCTTTCCAACCCAGGGATCGAACCCAGGTCTCCCGCACTGCAGGCAGATTCTTTACCAGCTGGGCCACCAGGAAAGCCTACACACAATGTCTACATACATATATATTCAATGTTAACTGTTCCTTTCCATCATGGTTTACCCTAGGGTAATATGTATCAGTCTCTGTGCTATATACTGGAACCTTGGTGTTAATCTATTCCACATATCAGAGCTGACATCTGCTAGTCCAAACCTCACACTCCATCAAGCCCCCGAGAACTTTTCCCCTGGCTACTGCACGTCTGTTGACTATCTCCCTGGGTCTGTTTCCATTTAGTAGGTAGATCCATGTGTCATCTTTTAGATTACATGTGAAAGAGATATCCTGAGGGGTTTGTGTTTGTACATAGGAACATAGGTAGGCTAATCTCTAGTTGCTTTCAACTTGCTACAAAGGGTATGATTTTGTTCTTTTTTATGACTGAGTAGTATTGCACTGTAAGTATGTACCACAGTTTCTTTATCTGTTCAGCTGTAAATAAACATTGAGGTTGTTTCCCCATATAGGGCATTGTGAATTAGGCTGTGAGGAACAAAGACATGCTGTTATCTTTCAGGATTAGAGTTTTGTCTGGATATATGTCCAGGCGTGGGATTGTTGGGTCAAATGACAATTACGTGTTCTGTTTTCTGTTTTCCATAGTGGCTGTAGATGTTTCCTTCCCCAGCAAGAGTGGGGGAGGCATTGAAACTTCCTCATGAGCATTTGTTATTTGTGGAATATTTGATGATGGTTGTGCTGACCAGTGTGTGGTATTACCACATTGTAGTTTTGATTTGCGTTTCTCTCATACTTAGTGATCTTGAGATTCCTTTCATATGCCTATTGGCCCTTTTGTATTTCTTCTGTGGAGAAATGCCTTTTAGGTCCTCAGGGTGTTTCTTCATTGGGTTGTTTGTATTTTGCTGTGGAGGTGTATGAGCTGTTTGTGCATCTTGGAAATGAAATCAATTCTCATCTGTTGCATCCATTCCTAATAGATTGATCCTAATCCACTCCATCTGCTGGTTGTCTTTTTCTCTTTTTTACTGTTTTCCTTTGTGGTTGAAAAGTGTGTTAGTTTCTGTCTCATTTATGTATTTTGTTTTTATTTCTGTTGCCTGGGTTGACTGACCTAAAGTAGATATTGTTCCTTTCTATGTCAGTTTGATTGGCATAGTTGATCTTTTCATGGAGTTTTATGGTGTCATGGCTTATGATTCAGTCTTGAAGCCATCTTGAACTGACTTCCATGATATGAAGTGGGTGTGTTCTAACTTGGCAGAGTCCCATGGGGCTGTCAAAGTTTGCCTACACAACTGACTGAAAAGACTGTCATTTGCCCAGTGTATATTCTTGACTTTTTTGTGGAAGATCCTTTGAGTTTAGGCGTGTGGGTTCATTTCTGAGCTCTCTCTCCTGTGCCCTTTATTTGTAAGTCTCTTTTTGTGCTAGTATCAGAGTATTGGCATTACTGTACCATCGTAGTAGTTTCCAAAGTCTGGGAGGGTTTTGCCTCCTGCTTTGCTCTTTTTATTCAGGATGGCTTTGGGAATTCTGGGTCTTCAATGGCCCTCCATAAGCTGTAAGATTATTTGTTGATATTTCACATTATTTGTAGTTGTTCTGTGTAAAAAGTTATGGGTAACTTGAGAGGGGTCGCAGGAAAACTGTAGGTTGCTTTCAGGAGAGTGCCTCCTAAAAATCTTAATTATTCCAAATCCATGAGCATGTGGATCATTTCATTTCTTTGAATCATCTAGTTTCCTTTAATTTTAGTTTAGTTTCTCAACTTATAGGTGTCTATCCTTCCTGGTCAAGTTTGTTGCTAAATATTTTAATTTGGGCATGCTATTTTCAAAGATACAAGGTTTTTTGTTTGTTTGTTTGTTTGTTTTTCCCAATATCTCTTACCTGGTATGTCATGGTTAGTGGAGAAGAATCCCCCTGACTTTATTGCTGGGAGCCAGTGTGAGGAACTCTGCCCATGGCAAAGGTCATGAGGAAGGAGGCTTCGGCATATGCAAAGGCGGATCGAGCCTCAGGAAACCCCCTGTTCCCGAGCATCTACCCCCAAAACCAGAGTCTACCTACTTTACTGTTTCATGCTCTCACCTATACCTCTGACTTTACGGGAGGCTGACCCCCATTACCTCTCTTGGAGAAGGAGTTAACTTACAGCTCCAAGTCAACAAAAATTCCTGGGCTTGACAAGAGTGTTTCAACTTAAGAACTCCTCTGAAGGTTATCTAGCCTGCTTGTACAGGTTCGTCAGATTCTTTTGGGAAGTTAGAAATTATTAGTATAGTGGGTTGGTTAGGAATTATATTGGTAAAGGGTTTTTCATTTGTTGTGCCAATAATTGCTGCTAATTCCCTGCCCTGGGTGTGACAAGGGTGTCTCAGGTCAAACCTCTCTGCTGGCAGACTAGCTTGTGTGACAGGATTATCCACACTCCTGCCACTATGCACATGATTGTTTACTACCTCTCAACCATAAACAGCAGGGAGAGTTTGGAGTATTTTGAAAATCTTAATTAGCATAGGGCTTTTCTCATTGTTGAGTCAATGATTGCCGCCAGGCCTCCGTATCCTTAGGCACCTGGGAATATATTAATGTATTTGGAATATAGAAAAGGAAATATAGTAGTTTTCAATGTTAGCAATACTAGACTTTTTGAGTTAACGAATTTCCTCTTTTGTTATAGATCACTGTACTTTGTTATAAATCACTGTGTCTTTGCTATGT
This sequence comes from Budorcas taxicolor, assembly GCF_023091745.1. Taxonomy (NCBI): domain Eukaryota; kingdom Metazoa; phylum Chordata; class Mammalia; order Artiodactyla; family Bovidae; genus Budorcas; species Budorcas taxicolor. The sequence continues at coordinate 118,095,444 of NC_068935.1, read as the reverse complement.
AAAAATGTAACTTTATCACTATCTTAAGACTAAATAGATCTTAAGGGGAACATTGGTGAAGGGTTTTCATTTGTTGGGCTGATGTTTGCTGCTAAATCTCCATATTCCCTGCCCTTATAATGAATATAACTAGCATAAAGGAGAAATAAGTATTAACCTTTAAGATTAATCGTGTTAACCTTAGGTTAAATAAATTCCTTTCTTGATTGTAACCCACTACACCCTCACCCTATAGGAATGCAACTTTATTTGGAGGGTGGTGCTTGGTGTAAGAAAAAAACACCCTTGGAAAAAATAAGTTTTCTGGTTAACTGAATGTTATCAGAAAGAAAGGGTTATAAAATGTCAGCAGGCCTCATGGCCAGAAGATGATGTAAAACCCCTAAGACCTTTTTTTTTATACATTTATATGAAGCACCTGATTTTGATAAAGGTCAGGACTGCTGACCCCCGCGTGACTTTAAAATTTCCATTTGTCTCTATGTGTAACAAAAGGTATATAAGCAAACCTAAAAAATAAAGAAATGGGATCAGTTTCTGGAAAGACTGATTCCCCCGTGTCGTTTCTTTCTTGCTCCCCGTTTTTCTGGCTGAATTCCCATCTGGAGTGTGGGTGCTCGCCACGTCTACTTACTTGCCCCGGCTTTTAAGTTCCATGAGAGAAGGAGCCCAAGGAAGGGCACCTTCCGATATTCAAGTGACACCGATGGCCCAATGTAGATGGTGCAAATTCCTTGTCTTGGAATTTTATTGGTATCCCTTGTAAACCTAGTTATTCAGCCTCTTTTTCTCCACTAATTTTCCTACTATACTATTTCTTTTTAATCTCCCTCTATATCTTTAATTAAGCAATTAATTCCTAGGATGCTGATTTCGTCTCCCCTTCGAATTACCCTGGATCCACCGGGGCTGGACCCCAGCACTTTATTATGTTATGTACTAAATTTCTTCAACCTGGATGCATGGATGGCACCAGTTTTGGCTCTTTGAACATTGGGGCACCAAATGAAGGATGCCTTGGCACACCTAGCTTTTACCCGTTCTCTAGGAAATCTGTGTTTTTGTGCCATCACTGTTGATTTTCTTCATCTTCATTTGGTAATAGCCTTTTTTGTTTTATTCATAAATCTCAGAAAGTAACCTCCCTGTACAAACTTTGGTGGATCCTTTCCGAATGTCTGAAGTGGTGTACAATTGTTCTTCCAGTGTCCTGATGGTTGAGAATATCTGCAAATGTCTGACAGCCAATAGGAAGCAGTGTGACTAAACCTTGGTTAGGTTTTGTGTTCCACCCCCCGCCGCCATTTCATTTTTTTTTTTTTTTTAGTACTTGAGGTATAGTTGACTTACTTGCTCCTGTTAATTTCAGTTGTAAAGCAAAGCAATTCAGTGGTGTAGATGTATATATATGTCTATATATATCAGTGCATGCATACATATTCTATGTTAAAATGTTGTTTTCCATCATGGTTTCTCCTAGGATAATTTGTATCAGTCTTCGTGCTATATACTAGAACCTTGGTGTTAATCCATTCCACATATCAGAGCTGACATTTGCTAGCCAATACCTTACACTCCAACCATCCCCCAGGACCATTTCCCTTGGCAACCACACATCTGTTTTCCATCTCCCTGAGTCTGTTTCCATTTTGTAGGTAGATCTGTGTATCATCTTTTAGATTTCACATGAAAGAGATATCCTGAGGGAGGGGTTTAAGTTTGTACATGCAAGTCTAAGTAGGCTAATCTCTAGTTGCTTTGAACTTGCTACAAAGGTTATGATTTTGTTGTTTTATGACTGAGTAGCATTCTGTTTTAAGTATGTAGCACAGCTTCTTCATCCATTCATGTGTCAATAAAAATTGATGTTGTTTCCACTTCTAGGGCATTGTGAATTGTGCTGTGATGAACATAGGTATGCATGTACCATTCTCAATTAGAGTTTTGTCTGGATATATGCCCAGGAGTTGGGTTGTTGGGTCATATGGCTATTAATTAATGTTCCCTTTTCCATTTTCTTTAGTGGCCATAGAAGGTTCTGTTTCCAGCAAGAGTGTAGGAGTCATTTCTACATCCTTTTGAGCATTTGTATTTGTAGAGTTATTTAATGATGTCCATGCTAACCAGTGTGAAGTTTTACCACATAATAGTTTTGATTTGCTGCTGCTGCTAAGTCGCTCCAGTCGTGTCGGATTCTGTGCGACCCCATAGATGGCAGCCCACCAGGCTCCCCATCCCTGGGATTCTCCAGGCAAGAACACTGGAGTGGGTTGCCATTTCCTTCTCCAATGCATGAAAGTGAAAAGTGAAAGTGAAGTCGCTCAGTCATGTCTGACTCTTAGCGACCCCATAGATGGCAGCCAACCAGGCTCCTCTGCCCATGGGATTTTCCAGGCAAGAGTACTAGAGTAGGGTACCATTGCCTTCTCCAAAGTTTTGATTTACCCGTCTCTAATTTTTAGCGATCTTGAGGTTCTTTTCTTGTGCCTGTTCGCCCTTTGTATTTCTTCTGTGGAGAAATGCATATTTAGGACCTCAGCCTATTTTTTAATTGGTTTGTTTGTGTTTTGCTGTCTGTTGCAGTGTATCAGCTTTCTGTGTGTAAGTCCTTATTGCAACAGGGTTCAGAGGAGTCTGTGTAATGTTCGGTCAAGGTGAACTCTGTGTCAATACAATGATCTTGTCAGTAATACTTAACGTTAGTCTTATCAGGTGGAAAGTATTTGACTAGCCTTCTATTTAAAAAGTTTGGATTTGTAAATCAAATAAAGGAGCCCACAACAATGCTAGTAATAATGTTTTATTGCTATAAATGTACTGACATCTTACTTCCTTTACATGCTTATACAAGGGTTACAGAAGATGAGTCATGAAAATGGTGCTATTTTCCAGCGTTAGGAAGCAATCCCTAAATAAAATCAGAAAGAAACCTTTTTCCAGCTGTCTCATTCTGTTTTAAATCCTGTATTATGAGCATTAATGAAATGAATCAAAGATAAAGAGAACCATGGAATTCTAAACTCTTGTGCCTCCTTGATGCTAAAATTTATGTTTTAATCAGATGGAGCATATATGTGTCTCAACGTTAAGAAAGATTGTAGTGAGACTCAGCAGGAATAATGGGAGAAAATTAGGACCATAATTACCCAGAAATAAGCCTGTTGCTAATATCAGGGAAATTTGGTTTAATGTGAGTATTTCTAATGAGATCGTGTTTTGTAAGAGAAGAGTGAAAAAGTTGGCCTAAAGCTCAACATTCAGAAAACGAAGATCATAGATGCCATCTTCATGGCAAATAGATGGGGAAACAGTGGAAACAGTGTCAAACTTTATTTTTGGGGGCTCCAAAGTCACTGCAGATGGTGTCTGCAGCCATGAAGTTAAAAGATGCTTGCTCCTTAGAAGAAAAGTTATGACCAACCTAGACAGCATTGTCAAAAGCAGAGACATTACTTTGCCAACAAAGGTCCATCTAGTTAAGGCTATGGTTTGCCCAATAGTCATGTATGGATGTGACAGTTGGACTATGAAGAAGGCTGAGCGCTGAAGAATTGATGCTTTTGAACTGTGGTGATGGAGAAGACTCTTGAGAGTCCCTTGGACTGCAAGGAGATCCAACCAGTCCATTCTGAAGGAGATCAGCCCTTGGATTTCTTTGGAAGGAATGATGCTAAAGCTGAAACTCCAGTACTTTGGCCACCTCATGCGAAGTGTTGACTTACTGGAAAAGACTCTGATGCTGGCAGGGATTGGGGGCAGGAGGAGAAGGGAACGACAGAGAATGAGATGGCTGGATGGCATCACTGACTCGGTGGACATGAGTCTGAGTGAACTCCAGGAGTTGGTGATGGATAGGGAGGCCTGGCGTGCTGCGATTCACGGGGTCGCAAAGAGTCGGACACGACTGAGTGACTGAACTGAACTGAACTGAAGAATTCAGTGGGAAGGACTCTGCACTTGTTATATATAATGCTCTGGTAAGTAGTTAAAGTTCCCAAAATCAGAGAGCAAGTTCCTAAAGAGCAGACAACACGCCTTGTTATTTGATTTCTTTGCAGTTAGGGTATTATTGCCTTTCATTAAGCCATATACATACAACATTATTACCAACACAAATTTCAGGGTTTGAGACATGGGTGCCAACATGAAGTACAAAAATCTTAGTCTTAAAGGAGTTAATGAATGAGTTGGAGAGCAAATATCCACCATACAGTGTGATGTAGTATTCTGTTAATAGTAAAGTAAATTATTGGAAAATAAGCAGGGTCAATAGAGAGATCACCTGAACTGGCAGGAGTGAATTAGAAAATAAAATATGTTTGTAGCAGTTGCTACTAAGAGGTGGAGATGTATTCTTAAGAGGAGATTAGAATGTGCACAAAGACTGTATATCACCTGATGAATTTAGGACACAAAGTGTCTGGACATGGATAAACCATATACTTCATATGGGATGGAGGGCAGAAAATGATGAGCAAGTAGGCCACGGATTAAAGTTTTGATTGTGAGAATCTTTGAAAGATTTTAAGGAGGGTGGTACTGAAAGGAAGACTACATTAACAGATAGCTGCAGTAGTCCATGTGAATAAGTATGATCAGAGCCTAAAGCAGGGCATTGACTGGAAAAAAATCACAGAGGAAAAGACATCAGAAAATATTTTGGAATAAAATTCATCACGGTGGAGATCATTTGGTTGGGGACTGAAGTAGAAGACGAATTATGTAATGGAGGCCAGATTTTTGGTTTTGCTGACTTGTATCTTCCCAATATGTTGCTGACACTTAGTACATGGATTCCAAGGAAATGTGGGGTGTTTTTTTTTTTTCCAAATAAACTATAAGACACAGTTGATTTGCTGAGATATTTCTCCCAATGTCTCTTCTCAGCTCAGTTGCAGGCACTGTAGTCAGTTTTCTATACACACTTTCAAAGTCTCACCTCCAGTGTTTATCTCTGCTTCTCTGAGAGCTTTCTTGGGTGCAGCTGACTATTTGTAAGACTGCATTCAACCCAAGACAGGCGGGCCATGGTGGGGAGGGCTGACAGAACTTGGTCCACTGGAGAAGGGAATGGCAAGCCACTTCAGTATTCTTGCCTTGAGAACCCCATGAACAGTATGAAAAGGCAATATAATAGGATACCAAAAGAGGAACTCCCCAGGTCATTAGGTGCCCAATATGCTACTGGAGATCAGTGGAGAAATAACTCCAGAAAGAATGAAGGGATGGAGCCAAAGCAAAAACAATACCCAGCTGTGGATGTGACTGGTGATAGAAGCAAGATCCGATGCTGTAAAGAGCAATATTGCATAGGAACCTGAAATGTCAGGTCCATGAATCAAGGCAAATTGGAAGTGATCAAACAAGAGATGGCAAGGGTGAACGTTGACATTCTAGGAATCAGAGAACTAAAATGGACTGGAATGGGTGAATTTAACTCAGATGACCATTATATCTATTACTGCGGGCAGGAATCCCTCAGAAGAAATGGAGTAGCTATCATGGTCAACAAAAGAGTCCAGAATGCAGTACTTGGATGCAATCTCAAAAACGACAGAATGATCTCTGTTCGTTTCCAAGGCAAACCATTCAATATCACCGTAATCCAAGTCTATGCCCCAACCAGTAATGCTGAAGATGCTGAAGTTGAATGGTTCTATGAAGACCTACAAGACCTTATAGAACTAACACCCCAAAAAGATGTCCTTTTCATTATAGGGGACTGGAATGCAAAAGTAGGAAGTCAAGAAACACCTGGAGTAACAGGCAAATTTGGCCTTGGAATGCAGAATGAAGCAGGGCAAGGACTAATAGAGTTCTGCCAAGAAAATGCACTGGTCATAGCAAACACCCTCTTCCAACAACACAGGAGAAGACTCTACACATGGACATCACCAGATGGTCAACACCGAAATCAGATTGATTATATTCTATGTATGCAGCCAAAGATGGAGAACCTCTTTACAGTCAACAAAAGCAAGACCAGCAGCTGACTGTGGCTCAGATCATGAACTCCTTATTACCAAATTCAGACTTAAATTAAAGAAAGTAGGGAAAACCGCTAGACCATTCAGGTATGACCTAAATCAAATCCCTTATGATTATACAGTGGAAGTGAGAAATAGATTTAAGGGCCTAGATCTGATAGATAGAGTGCCTGATGAACTATGGAATGAGGTTCGTGACATTGTGCAGGAGACAAGGATCAAGACCATCCCCATGGAAAAGAAATGCAAAAAAGCAAAATGGCTGTCTGGGGAGGCCTTACAAATAGCTGTGAAGAGAAGAGAGGCGAAAAACAAAGGAGAAAAGGAAAGATATAGGCATCTAAATGCAGAGTTCCAAAGAATAGCAAGAAGAGAAAAGAAAGCCTTCTTCAGCGATCCAATGCAAAGAAATAGAGGAAAACAACAGCATGGGAAAGACTAGAGATCTCTTAAAGAAAATTAGAGATATCAAGGGAACATTTCATACAAAGATGGGCTTAATAAAGGACAGAAATGGTCTGGACCTAACAGAAGCAGAAGATATTAAGAAGAGGTGGCAAGAATACATGGAAGAACTGTACAAAAAAGATCTTCACGACCCAGATAGTCATGATGATGTGATCACTAATCTAGAACCAGATGTCTTGGAATGTGAAGTCAAGTGGGACTTAGAAAGCATCGCTACAAACAAAGCTAGTGGAGGTGATGGAATTCCAGTGGAGCTATTTCAAATCCTGAAAGATGATGCTGTGAAAGTGCTGCACTCAATATGCCAGCAAATTTGGAAAACTCAGCAGTGGCCACAGGACTGGAAAAGGTCAGTTTTCATTCCAATTCCAAAGAAAGGCAATGCCAAAGAATGCTCAAACTACCACACAATTGCACTCATCTCACATGCTAGTAAAGTAATGCTCAAAATTCTCCAAGCCAGGCTTCAGCAATATGTGAACTGTGAACTCCCTGACATTCAAGCTGGTTTTAGAAAAGGCAGAGGAACCAGAGATCAAATTGCCAACATCTGCTGGATCATGGAAAAAGCAAAAGAATTCCAGAAAAACATCTATTTCTGCTTTATTGACTATGCCAAAGCCTTTGACTGTGTGGATCACCATAAACTGTGGAAAATTCTGAAAGAGATGGGAATACCAGACCACGTGACCTGCCTCTTGAGAAATCTGTATGCAGGTCAGGAAGCAACAGTTAGAACTGGACATGGAACAACAGACTGGTTCCAGATAGGAAAAGGAGTACTTCAAGGCTGTATATTGTCACCCTGCTTATTTAACTTGTATGCAGAGTACATCATGAGAAACGCTGGACTGGAATAAACACAAGCTGGAATCAAGATTGCCAGGAGAAATATCAATAACCTCAGATATGCAGATGACACCACCCTTATGGCAGAAAGTGAAGAGGAGCTAAAAAGCCTCTTGATGAAAGTGAAAGAGGAGAGTGAAAAAGTTGGCTTAAAGCTCCACATTCAGAAAACGAAGATCATGGCATCTGGTCCCATCACTTCATGGAAAATAGATGGGGAAACAGTGGAAACAGTGTCAGACTTTATTTTTGGGGGCTCCAGAATCACTGCAGATGGTGAGTGCAGCCATGAAATTAGAAGATGCTTACTCCTTGGAAGAAAAGTTATGACCAACCTAGATAGCATATTCAAAAGCAGAGACATTACTTTGCTGACTAAGGTCCGTCTAGTCAAGGCTATGGTTTTTCCTGTGGTCATGTATGGATGTGAGAGTTGGACTGTGAAGAAGGCTGAGCGCCAAAGAATTGATGCTTTTGAACTGTGGTGTTGGAGAAGACTCTTGAGAGTCCCTTGGACTGCAAGGAGATCCAACCAGTCCATTCTGAAGGAGATCAACCCTGGGATTTCTTTGGAAGGAATGATGCTAAAGCTGAAGCTCCAGTACTTTGGCCACCTGGTGCGAAGTATTGACTCATTAAAAAAAACTCTGATGTTGGGAGGGATTGGGGGCAGGAGGAGAAGGGGACGACCGAGGATGAGATGGCTGGATGGCATCACGGACTCAATGGACGTGATCTGAGTGAACTCCGGGAGATGGTGATGAACAGGGAGGCCTGGCGTGATGCGGTTCATGGGGTTGCAAAGAGTCGGACATGACTGAGCGACTGAACTGTACTGAACTGATTCAGGCCTGCCAAGAAATTCTAGGGATTAAACACTTCCATGGATATCCCTCAACCTTTGACAATCAGGAGTGGTAAATACACGTGCCAGCTTTCTAATTCCTCAGTGGGATAATCTGAGATCTATTCTACACAGTATCTAAGAGTTTCCACAGTGAGATTGAGATCCAGTTGCTCATAGCAGTAACCCCTTCTTAACTCACGTTTGACTCTTCATTTCTTGTGTCAGTTTCCCAGTTTTTAGCCTTCCTGGGCTTACTTCTCAAATAAGCCATCTGTATCACAATGTCCTGCCAGAGTTCTGTTACTGGAGAATCAAATCTAATACAGGTGGGAGGTGATTAAGTAGATTTTTGAGAGAAAATTGGAATCCTCCTTTCATAAGAAAAAAAGGTGCTAACATGATAAAACAAATTCCAAATCCACTCAAGTTGCCAAATGAGATAGAATAATCTCTTTGCAATAATAAATAGAGAACTTAAGTTACTTTTTTTTTACTGCACACTGAAGAAAGATCATTGAAAATAATGTTACTCTCCTAATCCATTACCCTGAACTATCTCACTCATCTCTCTCCTTTGATCCAAGTGATCTGACAACCTCACTTTGGGTGGAGTGCCTGAATCCAAAGCCAGTGCACAAAATGTAGGTCCAGATTATGTTTCATTTATGTGGTTGCTCAGGAATTCTCTCCTGTACTTTTCTTCTTTCTGAAAAGCAAGTTAAGTTCACTTTTGACCAGTTGGAACTGAGATAGTGTATTAGATCTAAATAAATTCTTACATATTTTTGATAAAAAACATTCTTATAGTTCTCTTTGAGGTCAAATAAATCATGCCCACAGAAGATTAATCGTAATAATTAAACACATATTTCTCAGAGGTTGCACTCAGTTCCTCATTAGAAGCCATAAGGAGTGATATATGAAGAAAATGTAAATCCAATATACAGTATGATGATTAGAGGTAATGCTGTATTTTACACTTGAAATTTGCTAAGAGAGTAGATTAAGTATTCTCACCACAGGCACACAAATGGTAACAATGTAAATTGGTGGATGTGTTAATTAGCTTGATTGTGTAATCATTTCACATTGTGTATGTATTATAGATTAAATGATCAATCGTACCTCTCAAAATATTCACATTGTACAACCTAAATATATACCATTTTGATTTGCCATTGATACCACAATAAAACTGGGAACGATTTGTATTTCAAAAAGTAAAAAACTAAAGGACCCAGCCCCAATTTAGACTTGATCACTGATGTAGAATCTGAGGCATAATTTTCTAATTTTTCACACCCAGCTCAAAGTTGGGGAAAAGATAAATGATTAAAATGCATAGAAAGTCTTTATAAACTATGTGGGTAGACATTCCTCCTCCAGGGGATCTTTCTGACCCATGCACTGCAGGCGGATTCTCTACCACTGGGAAGCCCCATAAACTATGTATCACTATATAATTTAAATAGTACTGTCTGGAAGTTCTTAAATTCCAGGCATTGCTTTTTGGATGAATCTTGTGTGAAGCTATTGGGGAACAACTTGCCACCCTAAAATCTCTTTGGCGTGTGGATTATTTCAAGCTGAAAATACCCAAGGCCCAAAACACTCAGGAAAAGACTTTGACCTTCCTCCTAACTGCCTAAAATCATTTAGACAGTGCTCCACAATAGAGCTATCACCAGAGATCCCTGCAAAGAATGTGGGTGAGCTGTGGTGGGGGAAACTCTAGGGCAGCCTGGAGTCCACTCTGTGTCCCATGGTCTCTGCAGGGCCCAGCAAACACTGGTTTACCTAACATTTGCTTTTCCATCTCCATGTGAAGGCCTTCCTTACTTTTGAAGTCTCAAACCACTACCCACAACATTTTCTTTTGCCTTTAACTAACAGTAGTATTTTAAGTGAGGGTTTTGGCCATTTTGCCAATTAGTTTTGTAGAGTCTCTCCGATGTGTATATGTTTTTAACATTCTTTGATTTTTGCCTGGTAACCTTGCATGTCAATTGAATTCTTATACCAGCTGGAAGAACCTTGAAGGGAAGAGGAAAATCTTTTCCTCCCTGATACAGGAAAGTTCTAGTAAAAGGTTTAAGTATGGTAGAAACATGATTGAATCATATTTTTTAGGAACAGAAATCATATAGCAGGGGCCCATAAAAAGAGATCTTCAAAAGACAAAGAGATGGCAGAAAACTAGGTTTTACCCTGCTTCATGTCCTAGGTCAAAACCTTGACGAAGATCCTAGCAGTGGGCATGCAAGAGAAGAGAAAAAGGAATGAAATGTTTTCAAGATTATTTAGCTAAAGAAGATCAAAAGGGAACTTGAAAGCAGTGCTGTGATTGGAGAGTGGCTCAATAAAGCTGCCTTTAATAGAAATACAGAGTTGGGATCAGAAAGATGTTGGAGAATGAGTTACTAATTTACCTTTCCAAATCCTGGATTATTTGAATTAAATGATGACATTCAAATATGATTTCCTAATTTGTGCTTAAAAATTAGGTGTAAGGTTTTAGATTTATAGATAGGAGTGAAAGCATCAGTGTCTTTTTCAATAGAAATCTAAGAGTAAAGTTTCCAAAAATTTAAGTCATTATGTACCTGGTCGACACAGGCAAGAAGTAGAGGAAGAGACCGCAGCAAGATCTTCTTATTCTTTTTTTTTTTTTTAAAAAGCAAAACAGACTCTGATATCAGAGAAGGAAGTCATGAAAGTAGAAGGGGAGGGCTTCAAGAAGGACATAGAGCTCATAAAGCAAAAGTCTGCAGAAATACCAGAAAATAACATTGGACTGATCCTTACAAAATGAAAAATTGAGGGAAGGTCAGTGAGTAACCTTAATATTGAGTTTTAATTTCTGTGGTTTTTACTAAATGTTCCTATAAATTTATTCCACTACATAGGAAACAAACTATGAATGCAACCAAAGATTTAATAGTACGAGCCCATTTTAGGTTTTGTTTTCACTTTACATACCTTTTTAACTTAAGTGACTGGATTATTGTCTGTATTTTGAAATAGTTTATGTATTTCTGCAACATTATTCAATAACAAGAACACTGAAAAATTTAATAAGCATGAATAAATAATTACTGTATATTTTAAAATAAGACCTAATGCTTTCAGTTGTTTAATTGTTCCTTGTAGGCCTTCAATGTACAGATATTTCAACCTTGAAAAAGTGAAAGTGAAAGTCGCTCAGTCGTGTTTGACTCTTTGCAACCCCATGCACTCTACAGTCCATGGAATTCTCCAGTCCGAAATATTGCAGTGGGTAGCTGTTCCCTTCTCGAGGGGACCTTCCCAACCCAGGGATCAAACCCAGGTCTCCCACATTGCAGGTGGATTCTTTACCAGCTGAGTCACAAGGGAAGCCCAAGAATACTAGAATGGGTAGCCTATCCCTTCTTCAGTGGATCTTCTCCACCCAGGAATTGAACTGGGGTCTCCTGCATTGCAGGTGGATTCTTTTACCAACTGAGCTATCAGGGAAGTCCTATGTTTCAACCTTATGTTTCACTAAACCTTTGTCTTCTGATTGATTAATCAATTCAGTATGAAGCTCTTGCCAATACTTTCTGTGTAGAACACATGTCAAGTGTTTGGCATCAGAATTTTAAGGTTACTTAGTCTTTATGATTATCACACATCACATTCCATTTTGCCATCAAAATATTTGAGCATTTAACTAACAGTTGGAAAAGAAAGTAGTGCTTTCAACTGAATTTCATTGATTCCTAGTGATCATAACTTATGCATCCAGTATTCTTTATCTCAGTGATTCTCAAACCTCAGTGACCATTGGAATCCCAGGAGGGCTTGCTGGATACTACCCTAGAGAGTCTGGCCCAGGAAATTTGGTGCAGGGCTGGCATGTGCTCTATAACAAGTTTCTAGGTGGTGCTAATGACTCACTTGAAGAACCATTGTTCCTAGTCAGGGACAAGCAGGATTCAGCTGCTAAACAAATATATATCAAATGATGGTTTAATATGCTAGCAATCAAAGTTCAAAAATGCAAAGTCCCAAGTAGAGTGAGATAATTATGTAGTAAGTATTATAATGGGATAGTTTTTGATGTTAAAATAATACTTTAAAAATTTATTATTGTATAGTTGACTTTCAGTTTAATTTCTGCTGTACAGCAGTGACATATATATATATATATATATCTTTTTCATATTATTTTCTGTTATGGTTTATCACTGGATATTGAATATAGTTCCCTGTGCTATACAATAGGACCTTATTGTTTATCCATTCTATATATAGTAGTTTGACTCTGCTAATCCAAAACTTCAGTCCATCCCTCTACCACCAGCCCTCCCTCCCCCTTGGCAATCATGTCCGTTCCTTATGTCTTAGAGTCTGTTTTGAAGACAGGTTCATTTGTGTCATTTTTTACATTCCACATAAGTGATATATCTGTCTCTTTCTGTCTTTACTCAGTATGAAAACCTTTAGGTCATCCATATTGCTGCAAATAACATTATTTCATTCTTTTCAAGGGCTGAGTGATATTCCATTGTATATATGTAACACATCTTCTGTATCTACTCATCTGGCAATAGACATTGATTGTTTCCATGTCTTGGCTATGAATAGTGCTACAATGAGCATTGGGGCACATATATATCCTTTTGGACTATGGAAATGTTTTAGCTAATAAATGCCGTTCACTTACAGGCTTCTTGTATCTCCAGATATTATTTCACATATTTAATTCAGATACAATAATATCTCCAGATACATGTCCCCAAGTGGGATTGCAGGATCATATTGTTATTTTATTACAGGAGATAGGAATGTATGAGGGCATGGCAACCCACTCCAGTATTCTTGCCTGGACAATCCCCTTAGACAGAGGAGGCTGGTGGGCTGTAGTCCTTCAGGTCGCAAAGAGTCAGACATGACTGAGTGACTAAGCACAGCACAGGAATGTATGCTGCTTGCATATGGATATGTATTTCCCTCTCCCCACACTGAGATCTTTGCCCCAGAGAAAGGGAGTGCTGAAGCAAGGGGGGCCCGTGCCCAGATAGAGATCCATTGGACTGACTGTGCAGCCATCCATGTCCCCACTCAGACGCAGCCTTGGCTTCAAGTCCTCTCTGTTGCTCACAGTCACTTACTGCCCTCAGGCTTGGCCACCACCTCCTCCGCAGGGGTGGCAGGCTCTCATGTGGGCTTATGAGTAAGAAATTAGGGGTGAGCTGTGGTGGAGTGGCTGCTGCTGCTGCTAAGTTGCTTCAGTCGTGTCCGACTCTGTGACTCCATAGATGGCAGCCCACCAGGCTCCGCCGTCCCTGGGATTCTCCAGGCAAGAGTACTGGAGTGGGTTGCCATTTCCTTCTCCAATGCAGTGGCTACTGTCAGGTATCTCTGGTGGCCTCTGGAGTGAGTGCCACTTGAGGAAGTGCCCATAGTGGCTGCCACTGCTCCCCAGGCTCTGCCCTGGGATTGGGTCTCCTGTGTCCTCTGATCAAGTCTCTCCCCCTGATTGTGGAAGGACCATAGCCAGTGTTGTACTGTGCAGCATGGTGGTTGCAGGAAACCTGACAGCCACCAAAGGGGACCTTTCTCTGACCTGCCTCTGGGGCAAGTTCTCTTTGTCTCTAAGAGCAAATCACTGTACCCCCTCCCCCTCCCCCACTCCCACCCTGTTGTGGGAGCACTCTGCAGTGCCAGAGGCCCTACAGGATTGCTCCGAGTGTAGGGGGAAGGCCAGTGAGGTGTGGTGGACTGGCTGCTTTCAGAGATAGGGGTGGCTTCTGAGGTGGTGCTTTAGTAATGCCAACGATGGGCACTGCCGGCCCATCCTGGCTCTACGTCACGTGGTTGATTGTTTTCCCTGGTTATGAACATGGCAGAGCCTGTGCTATACTGTGGCATGGAGTTCAGCATAGCTCAGTCACGGAAGATTCACTCAGCTTGGGCCAAGGTGTGTGGTTAGGTGGTTCTGAGAAACCTGGTAGGTGCTAGAGCCTCCTCCCATGCAGAGTCCAGGCTTCCCACAGCACTTCTAATTGCCCCAGTGGTCCTCCAACCAGTCAAGCAGGTTTGCCTCCTCCATGGAGGACCCTAGGCCTGGGGTACCTGCTCTGGGCCTTGAACCGCTCACTCCCCCAAGGTAGGTGTCTGCCCATGTCATCTCCCCTTTCCTCTCAGTTCCCTCCCAGGGACACAGGCTCTGATATAATTGCTTTTCTTCCCTTCCTTGCTAATTATGTGTCTATCTTTCTTACAGCATTGGTTATACCGGAATCCTTTTGCTAGTTCCCAGTTAGTTGTCAGTGAGAAGTTTTACACATGTAGATGTATTTTTGATGTGTTGGTTAACAGGGGTATGGGGGTGGTGAGTCATGGTAGTGGTGAGCTCCATCTTCTCTTATCCATCAACTTAACCTTTGGGAAATGGACAAAATAAACAGTCTTTACAAGAATCTTAAAGGATCAGATTTAATCAGTAAAGATGCATTAAAATATTTCCAACTTCATATTTTTACTCTGTGGCAATTTAAGCTGGGAACTGTTCTCAATCATTTTATTATTAACAAGGAAAACTGTTTAATATGTAATCAAGAGACAGTTTGGAAGGAAATGTTTTAGCTAATAAATGCCATTCACTTACAGGCTTCTTGTATCTGCAAAACTACCCTTACACTTGTATTAGTTTCCTAGCCTTGTTGTAACAAAGAACCACAAACTTTGTGGCTTAAGGTAACAGAAATGTACTCTCTTGTACTTGTGAAGTCTAGAAGTGTGAAATCCATCTACACTCACTCCAAAGGTTCTAGGCAAGAATACTTTTTTGGCTTCTTCCAATGTATGGTGCTTCTGGCATCCATTCCGTGAATTATGAGAAAGTGACTGCAGTCTTTGTTTTCAACCCCACATGGCCTTCTTCTGTGTCTGTGTGGGAAAAGTATCCATGTCCAAGTTTTCCCTATCCTTTCTCTTATGAGAAGTGCATTAATTGGACTTAGTGCTCAGTCCCTCAGTCATGTTTGACTCTTGATGACCCCATGTACTACAGCACACCAGGCTTCGGCTTATTGCTTAATTCATTTGACGTCCAACTGAATTAAATATATTAAATAAAAAGTATTGGAAACCAACTTGTGCAGCCTCTCCTAAGCGCTCCTTAGTGCTCATTAGCTCTCCTTAGAACACTTGGTTAGGGTAAGTAAGTCTTCTTAGCTGTCCTTAGCTCTCCTAAGAACACTATGTCGGGGTAAGTAAGTCTCTTGAATTCTCTGTAGCTCTCCAAAGCAGACTGTGTTGCGTAAGTCTCCATAGCTCTCCTTAGCTCTCTTTAGAACACTAGCTTGGGGTAAGAAAGTCTCCTTATCCCTCCTTCAGTTTAGTTCAGTTCAGTCAGTCAGTTGTGTTAAATTCTTTGTGACCCCATGGACTGCAGCATGCTAGGCTTCCCTGTCCATCATCAACTCCTGAAGCTTGCTCAAACTCATGTCTATTGAGTCTGTGATGCCATCCAATGATCTCATCCTCTGTCATCCCCTTCTTCTCCTGCCTTCAATCTTTCCCAGCATCAGAGTCTTTTCCAATTAGTCAGTTTTTGCATCAGGTGGTCAAAGTATTGGAGCTTCACCTTCAGCATCAGTCCATCTAATGAATATTCAGGACTGATTTCCTTTAGGATTGACTGGTTTGATCTCCTTATAGTCCTAGCAACTCTGAAGAGTCTTCTTCAACACCACAGTTCAAAAGCATCGATTCAGCCAAGGATACTGGGGTGGTGACCTATCACTTCTCCAGCAGATCTTCCTGAAGCAGGAATCAAACAATGGTCTCCTGGATTGCAGGTGGATTCTTTACTAACTGAGGTACCAGGGACAGCCCAAGCTCTCCTTAGAACACTTGCTGGGGGTAAGTAAGTCTTCTTAGTGCTCGATAGCTCTTAACTCTCCAGAGAACACTATGCTCAGGGTAAGTCTCCTTTGCTCTCCTTAGTACACTTGCTGGAGTAAGTAAGTTTCCTTATATCTCTTTAGCACACTTGCTTGGGTAAGTACGTCTCCTTAGTTCTCATTAGCTGTCCTTAGAACACTTAGGGTAAGTAAGTCTCCTTTGCTCTCCTTAGTACACTTGCTGGAGTAAGTAAGTTTCCTTATATCTCTTTAGCACACTTGCTTGGGTAAGTATGTCTCAGCTCTCCATAGCTCTCCTTAGAAGACTTGCTTGGGGTAAGTAAGTCTCATTAGCTCTCCAAAGCTCTCTTCAGCTTGGGGTAAGTAATTCTCCTTAGCCATCCTTAGAGACTTGCTTAGGGTAAGTAAGGCTCCTTTACTCTTTTTAGTACGTTTGCTGGAGTAAGTAAGTTTCCTTATTTCTTCTTAGCTCTCCTTGGAACACTTGCTTGGGTAAGTACGTCTCCTTAGCTCTCCATAGCTCTCCTTAGAAGACTTGCTTGGGGTAAGTAAGTCTCCTTCAGTTCAGTTCAGTTCAGTCGCTCAGTTGTGTCCAACTCTTTGCGACCCCATGAATCGCAGCATGCCAGGCCTCCCTGTCCATCACCATCTCCCGGAGTTCACTCAGACTCATGTCCATCGAATCCGTGATGCCATCCAGCCATCTCATCCTCTGTCATCCCCTTCTCCTCCTGCCCCCAATCCCTCCCAGCATCAGAGTCTTTTCCAATGAGTCAACACTTCGCATGAGGTGGCCAAAATACTGGAGCTTCAGCTTTAGCATCATTCCTTCCAAAGAAATCCCAGGGTTAATCTCCTTCAGAATGGACTGGTTGGATCTCCTTGCAGTCCAAGGGACTCTCAAGAGTCTTCTCCAACACCACAGTTCAAAAGCATCACTTCTTCGGTGCTCAGCCTTCTTCACAGTCCAACTCTCACATCCATACATGACCACAGGAAAAACCATAGCCTTGACTAGATGGACCTTAGTCAGTAATGTCTCTGCTTTTGAATATACTATCTAGGTTGGTCATAACTTTTCTTCCAAGGAGTAAGCATCTTTTAATTTCATGGCTGTAGTCACCATCTGCAGTGATTTTGGAGCCCAAAAAAATAAAGTCTGACACTGTTTCCACTGTTTCCCCATCTATTTCCCATGAAGTGATGGGACCGGATGCCATGATCTTTGTTTTCTGAATGTGGAGCTTTAAGCCAACTTTTTCGCTCTCCTCTTTCACTTTCATCAAGCGGCTTTTTAGCTCCTCTTCACTTTCTGCCATAAGGGTGGTGTCATCTGCATATCTGAGGTTATTGATATTTCTCCCAGCAATCTTGATTCCAGCTTGTGTTTCTTCCAGTCCAGCGTTTCTCATGATGGACTCTGCATATAAATTAAATAAGCAGGGTGACAATATACAGCCTTGACGCACTCCTTTTCCTATTTGGAACCAGTCTGTTGTTCCATGTACAGTTCTAACTGTTGCTTCCTGACCTGCATACAGATTTCTCCAGAGGCAGGTTAGATGGTCTGGTATTCCCATCTCTTTCAGAATTTTCCACAGTTTATGGTGATCCACACAGTCAAAGGCTTTGGCATAGTCAATCAAGCAGAAATACATGTTTTTCTGGAACTCTCTTGCTTTTTTGATGATCCAGCAGATGTTGGCAATTTGATCTCTGGTTCCTCTGCCTTTTCTAAAACCAGCTTGAATGTCAGGGAGTTCACGGTTCATATATTGCTGAAGCCTGGCTTGGAGAATTTTGAGCATTACTTTACTAGGATAGCTCTCCAAAACTCTCTTCAGCTTTCCTTGGAACACTTTACTTTGGGTAAGTAAGTCTCCTTTGCTTTCCTTAGTACACTTGCTGGAGTAAGTAAGTTTCCTTGTTTCTCCTTAGCTCTCCTTAGCAGACTTGCTTGGGGTAAATAAGTCTCCTTTGCTGTCCTTAGAACACTTGCTTGGGAAAAGTTTAAGCCCCCTTAGCTCTCCTTTGGTCTCCTTTGAACAATATAGGTCAGAATAAGTATGTCTCCTTTAGCTTTCCTTAGAACACTATAGTTCAGAGTAAATAAGTTTCCTTAGCTCTCCTTAGAACACGATAGGTCTAAGAGACTTATGTAGCCTTATATACCATGACTTAGTGTTCTAAGGAGGGCTAAAGGCATCTAAGGAGAGGTATGGAGAGTAAGGAGAGCTAAGGAGACATTCTTATTCTGAACTAACGTGTTTGAGAACTGAGGAGGGCTAAAGAGAGCTAAGAGAGCTAAGGAGGGCTAAGGAGACTTAGTCTGAACTATAGTGTTCTAAGAGAGCTAAGGACAGCTAAGGAGAGCAAGGAGAGCTAAGGAGACGTTCTTACTCTGAACTAACATGTTCTAAGGAGGACTTAAGAGAGCTAAGGAGACTCTTAGCTCTGAACTATAGTGTTCTAAGACAGCTAAGGAGACTGACTTACTCTGAACTATAGTGTTTTAAGGAAAGCTAAGGAGACTTTCTTGCTGTGAACTATAGTGTTCTAAGGAGAGCTTAGGAGAGTAAGGTAAGTAAGTTGTCATAGCTCTCCTTAGCTGTGGAATCAAACTTATGACCCCTGCATTACCAAGCAATTGCCTAATCACTACACCAACTAGGAACTCTCAAACACTTAGCTTCTGATTCCCTCTTTGCTCTGACAAATACCCTGACTTTACAGAGCATAGGAATGGCTCCATTAAAAAGTAGAAATCATGCTGAGTCATAAAGAAGACAGACTTATACACAGACAGCTTTAGAGGACAATTTGTGAGAGCAAAGTATATTGAGCACAGCTCAATTACTTTCAGATTCTAAATTTGAAACTCATCACAAACAATCAAACCCAGCTATGGAAACCTGTTCAGCCATTTTCAGTGCAGTGAGCTCCTTCTGGCCAGGATGGTACAAACTCCTGTGCTTGACAGAAACAACTGAAAAGGGAAAATTGGTGTTTCTGAGCTTTTTTGGTTACCTTGAACCATCGTCCAAAACTTACCTAAAATCCCCAGCAAGCACAGAGGGTCCCAAACTGACCCACACCAGTACGTGTCATAATTGAAATGGCCAAAGTTAGAATTCTACAGGCAGCAAGAGAAAAAGTCATACACAAGGGAATTTCTGTAAGACTGTCAACTAACTTTGCTGCAGAAACTTTACAGGGCAGAAGGGAGTGGCAGGATGGATATTCTAAGTGCTGAAATGGAGACACCAACATGACTCTACACAGCAAGATTGCCATTTAGAATGGAAAGAGAGAAAACAAAGAAGCAAACAACTAAGTTAGCAAACTTAAGTTTGTAAGTTAGTAAACACTGCTAAACTTACCCTAAATGAAGGGGTGAAGGGTCTTCTCTAAGTGGAAAAGTAAAAAGCCATGGAAAAGGGAAACTCCTACTGCACAGATGTAGTAAGGACTGAGGATCAACTACTTCATTAGCCAATATCTACCTTAAAAGGTGTGGAGATTCCTTAAAAAACTGGAAATAGAACTGCCTTATGACCCAGCAATCCCACTTCTGGGCATACACACCAAGGAAACTAGAATTGAAAGAGACACGTGTACCCCAATGTTCATCGCAGCACTGTTTATAATAGCCAGGACATGGAAGCAACCTAGATGTCCATCAGCAGACGAATGGATAAGAAAGCTGTGGTACATATACACAATGGAGTATTACTCAGCCATCAAAAAGAATACATCTGAATCAGTTCTAATGAGGTGGATGAAACTGGAGCCTATTATACAGAGTGAAGTAAGCCAGAAAGAAAAATACCAGTACAGTATACTAACACATATATATGGAATTTAGAAAGATGGTAACGATAACCCTGTATGCAAGACAGCAAAAGAGACACAGATGTATAGAACAGACTTTTTGACTCTGTGGGAGAGGGAGAGGGTGGGATGATTTGGGAGAATGGTATTGAAACATGTATAATATCATATAAGAAATGGATCGCCAGTCTAGGTTCAATGCAGGATACAGGATGCTTGGGGTTGGTGCACTGGGATAACCCAGAGAGATGGTATGGGGAGGGAGGTGGGAGGGAGGTTCAAGAGTGGGAACTTATGTACACGTGTGGTGGATTCATGTTGATGTATGGCAAAACCAATACAGTATTGTAAAGTAAAATAAATAAAAATTTTAAAAAAGGTTAAAAAAATCAACCATACAATAAGACATCAGAAACACAAAATGGAGGGGGTACAAGTGTACATCTTCTACAGTGAGTGTCAGCTTAAATGACTACCAGTTTAGGAGAAGTAGACGGTTACACGTCAACATATATGAACCCCCTGGTAAGCACAAATCAAACACCTCCAACTCAGAAATGGAAAGCGAAGGAACATCAGCATACTACTGAAGAAAATCAAACCACAAAGAAAGAGAACTAGAAAAGCTTGGGTATTAAGAGAGAAACTATGTATAGAAGAGCAACAAGTGTGTATTGTACAGCACAGGAATTAAAGCCACCGTCTTGTCATAACCTGTCATGCTCTGTAATCTGTAAAAATATTGAATCATTCTGTTGTTTGTACTTCATTAAAACAGTATATAACAGAAAACACAAACAACAGAACTCAGAGCTGGTTTCTTAAGAGACACACAAAATGGATAAACCCTTAGCTACATTAAAATAACACAAGACTGCTCGAGGAAAACAGGCAGAGCAGCCTGACATACACCGCAGCAATATCTTTGTGGATCCGCTTCTCAGAGTAATGAAAAAAGAATGGAAATAAAAACAAATAAACAAAGGGATCCTCATTAAATTCAAAAGCTTCTGCATAGCAAAGGAAACTGTACACAACACGAAAAGACAGGCCACAGAATGTGAGAAACTATTTGCCAATAATGTGACTGACAAGGGATTAGTCTCCAGAACTTCCAAGCAGCTCATGTGGCTTCATGTCATCACAACAAACCACCCAAAACTATCACTTCACACCAGTCCAAATGGCCATTATGTAAGAAAATCCACAAATTTCTGGAGAGGTGTGGAGAAAAAGGAACCCTTCTACATTGTGGGTGGGAATGTAATTGGGTACAGCCACTATAGAGAACAGTATGGAGGCTCCTTAAAAAACTTACCTAAAGGCTACATGCACCCCAGTGTTCGTTGCTCCACTGTTTACAATAGCCAAGACATGGAACTAGCCTAAATGTCCATCAGCAGAGCAATGGATAAAGAAGATGTGGTGTGTATATATGCAACAGAATATTACTCAGCCATTAAAAAGAATGAAATGCCATTTGCAACAATATGGATAGACTGAGAGTTTACCATCATGAGTGAAATAAGAGAAAGAGAAATATCATATGATATTGCTTATATGCAAAATCTAAAGAAATGATACAAATAAACTTATTTACAAAACAGACTCACAGACTTTGGGAATGAACTTGGGGTCATGAGGGAGGAAAGGTTGGGGGTGGGAAATGGTAGGACAATTTCAGTTTGATATGTACACATTGCTGTATTTAAAGTGGATGGCTGATGGGGGCTGGTTGTATGGCACAGGGAGCTCTGCTCAGTGTTATTATGGGTAAAGAATTTGAAAAAGAATGGACACCTGTATATTTGTAGCTGAATCACTTTTCTGTGTACCTGAAACTGTTACAACCTTGTTCATCTACTATACTCCACTATAAAATACAAAGTTAAAAAAAAAAATTGTGTTTCTGAATAGTAACAACAAACTATCACCAAAAGAAATTTTTAGACATTCTCATTGACAATAACATGAAAATGAATCAAATACTTAGAAATAAAGTTAACTAAGGAGGTAAAAGACTTTTATACTAAACAATTAAAACACTGCTGACAGAAATTAAAGGCATAAATAAATGGAAGGAAATACATGTCCATGAATATGAATACTTAAAATTGTTAACATGTCCATGCTACCCAAAGTGATTTATACATTCAGTGTAAACCCATCAAAATTCCATGACAGTTTTTCCTACTGGAAAATAAAACATATTCTTAAAATTCATATGGAACCACAAACGATCCAAATACCAAACAAATTTTGAAGAACAAAGCTGTAAGCATCATACTTCCTGATTTCATAATGTGCTATAAAACAACAGTAATTACAGTATAAAAAGAGATCAATGGAACAGAACACAATGCAGAAATAAATCCCCCACCCCACACACATGTAGAAAATGGCACCAAGAATACACCATGTGCAAAGGTAAGATTTTTAACAAATGGTGTTGGGAAAACTGGACACTTATCTTGAATTTTATCCAGAAATCAACTCAAAATAGATGAATGGTTTAAACATAAAAGTTTAAACTATTAACTCCTAAAATAATACATAGGGGACAAACTTTAGGACATCGGCCTTGTCAATGAAATTTTTGGATTTGAAAACAAAACAAAAAACAACAACAAAAGCAAAAACAGGCAAGTGACTACATTGAACTAGAAAAGCTTTTGCAAAGCAAAGGAAATAAAGGTACAAAGACAATCTACTGAATGGCAGAAAATATTTGGAATCCGTATCTTCAATAATAGCTTAATATCCAAAATATTCAAGTAACTCCTAAAGCTCAATAGCAAAAAACCAACCTGATTAGAAAAGTTTAAAGAACTTGAATAGACATTTTCCAAAGAAGACATACAAGATATCCATCAGGTATATGGAAAAATGCTCAGCATCATTATCCCGGAAATGCAAATCAGATCAGAATGAGATATTATGTCACACCTGTTAGGATGGCTATTATTTAAAACAATGATAATCAGTGTTGGTGATGATGTGGAAAAACTACAATCTTTTCACACCGTGGGAACATAAAATGTTGAAGCCACCATGAAAAACAGTATGGAAATTTCTCAAAAATACAACTAATATATGACCAAGCAATTCCACTTCTGGGTATGTATCCAAAAGTCTTGAACTCCAGATCTCAAAAAAAAAAAAATCTGCACTCCCATGTTCATTGCAATATTAACAATAACATAGAGGTAGGAACACTTAAATGTACATTGATGGATAAAAGCATAAAAAAAAGCTAGTCATATTCATACTAATTAATGCATATTAATCGCTCCTAAAAAATGCAATCCTGCCATATTTGATAACGTGGATGAACTTGAAAGACTTATTTCACCTTATTGTGAAATAAAGTAGTCACAGAAGGACAAATACTGAATAGTTCCAATTATATGAGGTATCTACAGTGAGCAAACTCATAGAAACAGAGTTGAATGCTGGTTGCCAGGGAGCAGCAGTAGTAGGAAATTGGGAATTGCTATTCAATGGATGTGAACTTTGTTGTACAACATAAGTTCAATCTGCTGTACAAGACTGAACCTATAGTGAATGCTACTTTATTGTGCACTTAGAAGTTTATTATGAGGTTAGCCCTATTTAAGTGTTCTTACCACAACATTCACTGGATCATCAAAAAAGCAAGAGAGTTCCAGAAAAGCATCTATTTCTGCTTTATTGACTATGCCAAAGCCTTTGACTGTGTGGATCACAATACACTGTGGAAAATTCTGAAAGAGATGGGAATACCAGACCACCTGACCTGCCTCTTGAGAAACCTATATGCAGGTCAGGAAGTAACAGTTAGAACTGGACATGGAACAACAGACTGGTTCCAAATAGGAAAAAGAGTACGTCAAGGTTGTATATTGTCACCCTGCTTATTTAACTTCTATGCAGAGGACATCATGAGAAATGCTGGGCTGGAAGAAGCACAAGCTGGAATCAGGATTGCTGGGAGAAATATCAATAACCTCAGATATGCAGATAATACCACCCTTATGGCAGAAAGTGAAGAACTAAAGAGCCTCTTGATGAAAGTGAAAGAGGAGAGTGAAAAAGTTGGCTTAAAGCTCAACATTCTGAAAACGAAGATCATGGCATCTGGTCCCATCACTTCATGGGAAATAGATGGGGAAACAGTGGAAACAGTGTCAGACTTTATTTTTTGGGACTGTGTTGTCAAATATATCCTCATAACTTATTTTATATAGAATAATTTGCATCTTTTAATTGCCCTTGTCAGTGTAACCCCTAGTTTGTTCTTTCTGTACGTCTATTTCTTTTTTGTTATATTCACTAGTTTTATTTTTTAAATTCCACATATAAATCAGTATTTTTATTTCTCTAATTTCATCTAGGAGAATGCCCTCCAAGTCTATCTACATGGTTGCAAATGGCAAATTTTCATTCTTTTTAAGATAAAACATTTTAAGGCACCCTTTATAAGCTAAAATTTGTTTCCAATTGCTTCCAAGACCCTCAACTACTGATATAAAAAGTGGGTATCAATTGAAGATAGGAGGAGAAGGGGATGACAGAGGATGAGATGGTTGGATGGCATCACAGACTTTAGGGACATGAGTTTGAGCAAGCTCTGGGAGTTGTTAATGGATAGGGAAGCCTGGCATGCTGCAGTCCATAGGGTTGCAGAGTCAGACACGACTGAGCGACTGAACTAAACTGATCAATAACCACTCATACATATTTGATCAATAACCACTCATACATATTTTGAAGATTTTTTCTCTAGCATAACTCTTTGTAGTAGGCTCACATATTTTCCAATTATATACAGGAGAAACCCAAAGAAAGCATAGATTGTTTAAATAACTTAAGTTCTCAGCTGATATATGTCACCACCTATATTCAAATAGCATGTGACTATATAAGTCTCTTGGGCTTTGGTGCTACATAAACCCCTAAAACTCTGACATAGGATGTACACTTAATAGTGACATAATTGCACAGTTCTTTCATTCATTAATACTCAACATGATATATCCATTTATATATCATGATAGAGAAAAAAGCTGAGTAACAATTTATCACTGCAAAGTAGTCTCTATGATTAAAATTATAGAACAGGTAATTTTCCAATCATTTGCAAGAAAGGAAAGATTTTAGAGATTTTCCTTGGTAACTACTGTCACAAGTTACTGTAGTTTCTACAATTATTTTTGGCATGCCCATGATTTTGAATATTACCCCATTAAAATAGGAATAAATGACAGAACCATCATATGGCAAAAGGAAGTGAAAAACCAATTTTAAAAAATATATATGACTTTTGACTTTGAGGAGACAATTCACTCATATTTATTAAACACTTCTAAGGGTTTGAGAACTCAAGCAGTAAACTTCTGGAAGATAACACATAAAAATTTATAGGCAGGACTACAACTGTGGAATTTGTACACTTAGTATAAATACTTTTCACATGAACCTTAAACTCTTAAGCCGATTCTAGAAGTCTTTCTAAAAAAAGACTTTGTAAAAAAGCTCTACTTCAATATTCTTATCTTCCCTTGCTCTAGGATTGCAAGGCAGCTCTGCTCCAAGTCAATAAACAACATAAAGCAGGTTCAGTTGTCTATTGTGCAGACCGGGTGCATAATTTAATCTGTGCCTTGGTTGAGCTGTTTCGATCTTTCCCTATGTGCCAAGATCTGCCCATTAGTTCCTAAAATCCATCCTAGCATTTAATGAACCTTCTCATCTTTTTGGCGTCATTCTGTGTTTGACTAAAATATTATTGATGCTTAAGTCAACATCGTCTTATTCTGAACCACCACTACCACCTCCACTCCCAATCACATTGATCCATACACATAATGGGAACCCCCCCCCCAAAAACAAAAAAAGACTGAGGGTTTCTTCCGGACCACCTTCTAAAAATCTCCAAACCAACTGGCTTTCCCTTTCAGAAGTGCCTTCTCAGTTATTAGGAATAGTACTTGTAGCTGATTGTGTTAATTATGCATAAACAGAGTTTGATAGGCATGGTCAGTGACTTAAAAAAGAAGAGCTGTTTGTCCTTGTGTTCTGAAGGAGAAAGCAATTGCTGTTTAATTAAAATGAACACATCATCAGTTGGAGATAAGTAGCAGAGAGGCTCACACTAAAATGAAGGTACCAGATATATATTAGATAAAAAGGTATTAAATTTTTCATTAAAAAACAGCTAGGGACACCATCATATTTACTGTATCCAGCAAAAGATCTTCAACTGGCCAGAACCTCCCAGGGCCTCCCTAGGCTTTGGGGCAGCTAAGCAGGGTCCTCACCCTACCCCTGGCTCCTTTGGTCACCAGGAAACAGCCTCCCTTCTGAGATGGGGCTGGAATTAGTGTGTGGAAGGGATGTGCCTACAGCTGGGCCAGCACCTTGGCCCGTGCTCTCCACCTGATGTATACAGTTGGCCCTTGGCCATGAGACTCACATCTCCATTTCTCCTCAGGGTTAAGTATTAAAAAAAAAAATCCCACCAGAAGGGATATAGTTTTATTTACTATATCCAACATACACAAGATTTGTATAAACATATGGTACACCAGTTTACACTTATGGAAACTTCCTCCTCCCTGCTCCATCCTTTCTGACAGGAGACAGTGCTTCTGGGGTTAACAAAGCAATGGGAATCTGACATAGAATACGAGAGACTTGTGAGTTCAAACCAAACTAGCAAGTGTAGGTTTAATATGGTTCTAAGCGCCACAGAAAAGATTGAGGGGCTATAGTGTTTAGAAGATAGATTCTAGAAAATCCTAATATTTGACCTTTAGTAAATAGCATTCATTATGTTTCTATTGGATTTTCAGTACTCTAGGAAGCTAAGATCATGGCATCAGGTCCCATCACTTCATAGAAAATAGATAGGGAAATAGTGGAAACAGTATCAGACTTTATTTTTTTGGGCTCCAAAATCACTGCAGATGGTGATTGCAGCCATGAAATTAAAACACGCTTATTCATCATGCAAAGATGGGCTTGATAAAGGACAGAAATGGTCTGGACCTAACAGAAGCAGAAGATATTAAGAGGTGGCAAGAATATACAGAAGAACTGTATAAAAAAGATCTTCATGACCAAGATAATCATGATGGTGTGATCACTCATCTAGGGCCAGACATCCTGGAATGTGAAGTCAAGTGGGCCTTAGAAAGCATCACTATGAACAAAGCTAGTGGAGGTGATGGAATTCCAACTGAGCTATTTCAAATCCTGAAAGATGATGCTGTGAAAGTGCTGCACTCAATATGCCAGCAAATTTGGAAAACTCAGCAGTGGCCACAGGACTGGAAAAGGTCAGTTTTCATTCCAATCCCAAAGGAAGGCAATGCCAAAGAATGCTCAAACTACTGCACAATTGCACTCATCTCACATGCTAGTAAAGTAACGCTCAAAATTCTCCAAGCCAGGCTTCAGCAATCCGTGAA
The DNA here is from genome assembly GCF_023091745.1 of Budorcas taxicolor. NCBI lineage: Eukaryota > Metazoa > Chordata > Mammalia > Artiodactyla > Bovidae > Budorcas > Budorcas taxicolor. Next base: position 118,068,116 of record NC_068935.1, on the reverse strand, counting down.
CCATGAACTCCCTGATGTTCAAGCTGGTTTTAGAAAAGGCAGAGGAACCAGAAGTCAAATTGCCAACATCCGCTGGATCATCAAAAAAGCAAGAGAGTTCCAGAAAAACGTCTATTTCTGCTTTATTGACTATGCCAAAGCCTTTGTGTGGATCACAATAAACTGTGGAGAATCCTGAAAGAGATGGGAATACCAGACCACCTGACCTGCCTCTTGAGAAATCTGTATGCAGGTCAGGAAGCAACAGTTAGAACTGTACATGGAACAACAGACTGGTTCCAAATAGGAAAAGGAGTACATCAAGGCTGTATATTGTCACCCTGCTTATTTAACTTCTATGCAAAGTCCATCATGAGAAATGCTGGACTGGAAGAAACACAAGCTGAAATCAAGATTGCCAGGAGAAATATCAATAACCTCAGATATGCAGATAATACCACCCTTATGGCAGAAAGTGAAGAGGAACTACAAAGCCTCTTGATGAAAGTGAAAGTGGAGCATGAAAAAGTTGGCTTAAAGCTCCACATTCAGAAAACAAAGATCATGGCATCCGGTCCCATCACTTCATGGGAAATAGATGGGGAAACAGTGGAAACAGTGTCAGACTTTATTTTTTTATCTTCCCCTCAATTATACTGTGGACCTGAAATTGCTGTGAAAAAAAAAAGGCTTAATTTAAATAAACAATTATACAAACATTCAAGGTGAAAGGACTGACTACTTTAACACTATCTTCAAAAAAAAAAAAAACTGATGTAAGAGTATTTCAGTCAAAATAGACTTCAAGATAAGACTTGAGGCAAAGAGGGACTTCTTATAATGACAAAAGAACCACTCTATCAGGAGATATTATAAATTTAGATAAATTAATAATGTTTTAAAACTGATACAGAATGGACAAGGAGAAATAAACCAATCAACAAGTATAGTAAAAGATTTCCAAACACCTTGCACAGCAACTAATTTCATAGACAAAAAAAATAGTAAAAATGCAGAACAATATTAATAGTTCTGACTTAGTAGATACATATTAAATGCTGTAAACAATTGCTCTGGGAACATATACTCAAGTTGCTTGTGGATCATAAAGCAAACCTCAAAAATGCTGAAAGGATTGACAGAGTTTGTGCTTCTCTTTGACAACAGTGAAATAAAACAATAACAAAAGCAATGATAAAGATATCCCTAAATGTTTGTAAATTAGGCAATACACTCCTAAATAATCCATGGGTGACAGAAGAATCATAATCACTCTTAGAAAATATTGTAGCTGAATAACAAAAACATGACAGAAAATCATAAAGAATGTGGCAAAAACCATGCTCAGAAAGTAGTATAGCCTCAAATTCATGTGTTTGAAATGAAAAATGCAGAAAAGTGGGAATTCATTAATTTAGCGTTCTGTCCAGCAATGAACCCAAACAAACCACAAAGTAGGACTACAGAGAAGAAAACAGGTATTATACATAGGAGAGGTGGCAAGAATACACGGAAGAACTGTACAAAAAAGATCTTCACGACTCAGATACTCATGATGGTGTGATCACTAATCTAGAGCTAGACATCCTGGAATGTGAAGTCAAGTGGGCCTTAGAAAGCATCACTATGAACAAAGCTAGTGGAGGTGATGGAATTCCAACTGAGCTATTTCAAATCCTGAAAGATGATGCTGTGAAAGTGCTGCACTCAATATGCCAGCAAATTTGGAAAACTCAGCAGTGGCCACAGGACTGGAAAAGGTCAGTTTTCATTCCAATCCCAAAGGAAGGCAATGCCAAAGAATGCTCAAACTACTGCACAGTTGCACTCATCTCACAGGCTAGTAAAGTAATGCTCAAAATTCTCCAAGCCAGGCTTCAGCAATACGTGAACCATGAACTCCCTGATGTTCAAGCTGGTTTTAGAAAAGGCAGAGGAACCAGAAATCAAATTGCCAACATCCGCTGGATCATGGAAAAAGCAAAAGAATTCCAGAAAAACATCTATTTCTGCTTTATTGACCATGCCAAAGCCTTTGACTGTGTGGATCACCATAAACTGTGGAAAATTCTGAAAGAGATGGGAATACCAGACCACCTAACCTGCCTCTTGAGAAATCTGTATGCAGGTCAGGAAGCAACAGTTAGAACTGGACATGGAACAACAGACTGGTTTCAAATAGGAAAAGGAGTACATCAAGGCTGTATATTGTCACCCTGCTTATTTAACTTGTATGCAGAGTCCATCATGAGAAATGCTGGACTGGAATAAACACAAGCTGGAATCAAGATTGCCGGGAGAAATATCAATAACCTCAGATATGCAGATGACACCACCCTTATGGCAGAAAGTGAAGAGGAGCTAAAAAGCCTCTTGATGAAAGTGAAAGAGGAGAGTGAAAAAGTTGGCTTAAAGCTCCACATTCAGAAAACAAAGATCATGGCATCCGGTCCCATCACTTCATGGGAAATAGATGGGGAGACAGTGGAAACAGTGTCAGACTTTATTTTTGGGGGCTCCAAAATCACTGCAGATGGTGAGTGCAGCCATGAAATTAAAAGATGCTTACTCCTTGGAAGAAAAGTTATGACTAACCTAGATAGCATATTCAAAAGCAGAGACATTACTTTGCCGACTAAGGTCCGTCTAGTCAAGGCTATGGTTTTTCCTGTGGTCATGTATGGATGTGAGAGTTGGACTGTGAAGAAGGCTGAGCGCCAAAGTATTGATGCTTTTGAACTGTGGTGGTGGAGAAGACTCTTGAGAGTCCCTTGGACTGCAAGGAGATCAAACCAGTCCATTCTGAAGGAGATCAACCCTGGAATTTCTTTGGAGGGAATGATGCTGAAGCTGAATCTCCAGTACTTTGGCCACCTCATGCGAAGAGTTGACTCATTGGAAAAGACTCTGATGCTGGGAAGGATTGGAGGCAGTAGGAGAAAGGGACGACCAAGGATGAGATGGCTGGATGGCATCATGGACTCGATGGACAGGAGTCTGAGTGAACTCCAGGAGATGATGATTAACAAGGAGGCCTGGCGTGCTGCGATTCATAGGGTCGCAAAGAGTCGGACACGACTGAGCGACTGAACTGAACTGATACATAGAAATCTATAAAACAGAGATCAATATACAATAGAATTAACAAAGGCAGAATGTAGTCCTTTGGAAATACTTAGAAGTCTGTAAACTCTCAAAAGTATGATGATTCAAAAAAGAGAAAAGGCAGATTACCATTATCAGAAATCATTGGCACATCACACATATCTAATAGAGGTATTTAAAAATAAGAGAATGCTGTAAACAACTATACATGATTAAATTTAAAATTTTAGATGTAATGAAATGTACAAATTTACTGAGAAACACAATTTACCCAACCTGGCACAGGAAAAAACCCCTACGTTCTGGGGGGAGGGAAATTGTATATACATATATAATCATCTATTTCTGTTAAAATGAATACATAATTTAAAATACTCTAAGAAAATTTCAGGATAAAATAGCCTCTTTACTGCATTCTTCTAAATACTTAAGGAAGCAGCAACAAAAACCATACACAAACTTTTCCAAAGTCAGGGGGAGAAATGAATGAGATCTTTTGTTTCATGAGGCCAGAATAATCATGATATCAAAATATGACCAGACATTACAAGAAAGAAACTTATAGGCCACTCTGAACATGGAAACCAACAAAAATCCTAAACAAGACAGTAACAAATCCAGTGATATTTGAAAAGAATTATACATCAAAAGTTGGTTTTATTTCAAAGAATCAAAATTGTCTTAACATATGATCTGTCAATATAATTCCCCACATTAACAGAATATGGGAGAAAAATATATTTTCAGATATAGAATTTTATAAAATTCAACACCTGGTGAAATCTCTGAACAAACCAGAGATAAAAGGAAATTTGTTTAATCTGATAAAAAGCATCAAAATAGCAACATCTGTAATTTCATGCTTGATTAAAAGGCAGATTGTGAATTGATATAGCCACTATGGAAAGAGTATGGAGGTTCCTTAAAAAACTAAAAATAGAACTACCATAGGACCCGGCAATCCCACTCCTGGGCATATACCTGGAGAAAACCGTCATTCAAAAAGAGACATGCACCCCAGTGTTCATTGCAGTACTACTGACAATAGTGAGGACCTGGAAGCAACCTAAATGTCCACTGACATTTATCCAATGAATGGATAAAGATGTGCTACATATAAGCAATGGAATATTACTCAGCCATTAAAAGGAATGAAATTGGGCCGTTTGTAGAGATGGACCTAGAGACTGTCATACAAGATGAAGTAAGGCAGAAAGAGGAAACAAATACCATAATAGCATATATGTGGAATCTACAAAAATGGCACTTATTTATGTAAAACCAAGTACCAAAAAAAGGTTAAAAATCTTTAAAAACTAAAATAAAATATAAAATATTGAGAGAAATGATGGTTACAAAACCAAGTGACAGCAGAGAAACATAATAAAACACTATCAGATTTTGTGTGTGCATGTGTGCTCAAATGGATTTTCCAGAATCATCCTTTAATAGTCTAAAAGACTCTGCAGGTGGTGTTCCCAGATAGCTACTGCTCTTCTCTACTGGGAACTCTGAGAGCAAGGGTAAGTACCGTCTCCAACAAAACCTTAGCTAACCCTAGAGACAATGTATGTGCAATGCAGCCATTTTTTTTTAATGCAGCCATTTTTAAGCCTAACTCTACCAAAATTTGTAAAGTAATTAACCTCCAATTAAAATAAATAAATTTTAAAAAAGATAGCTGATAAACTATGTCCTTTCCCATCAATTCTTCTAGGTTTACAGGGGCCTCAATGCATCCTAAAATTTAATGTTAACCATTTGAGTTATTGCAGGTGTTATTTCCAAACTTAGCAAGTTTATATTCATATGTCAGACTGAAAGATGTTAGGATTTCACGTAGCATCTCTCCATGTTCTGTGCATGTTCTTCCACATTTCTCTCTCTCTTTTTCCTGGTAGCTGAAGCTGGTCTGGTCTCTTTTTGCCAATTCCTTCCCCTATTCCCTCATAACTGCTGTCCTAAAGTCTAAGGATAATTACAAAATAGCTATAAAGAGAAAAATTATAGATGAGCCATTTTCAGGAATGAGTTTGAATGATGATGACTTTTGCTAGATGGAAGAAAGTTCTGATATTAGTACTACTGCCCATGAACTCTATGACATCTTAGTTTTCATTTTTGAAACTGCTTAATGAGGCAACAGATACAAAGTTTAAACAGAGGACAGGTACAGCTGTTGATGGGAATGCAAACTGGTACAGCCACAATGGAAAGCAGTATGGTGTTTCCTCCAAAAGTTAAAAATAGGACTACAGCATGCTCCAGAAATCTCACTTCTGGGTATATATCCAAAAGAATTTTGATCAGATTCATTGCACCATTATTTACAATAGCCAAGTGGTGAAAACAACCTAAACGTTCATCAATAAATGAATGGATAGAGAAAATATGGTGTACACATACAATGGAATATTATTCAACATTTCTAAAAGAAAATGCTACCATTTGTGATATCATGGATAGTCCTGGAAGACATTACACCAAGTGAAATAAGACAGACACAGAAGGACAAATACTGCATGGTTCCAATTATATGAGGAATCTAAAAATACATCATCAAATTCACAGAGAAGAGACTGATGGTTGTGTGAATGAGCAAGACCCTATGAGACTTTCCCAGAATAGACTCCTTTCCATGTCCTCTGCCTGCCTTTTGTTTGTAGAAAAATTTTAGTCATCAAATAAAATTTAATCTGAAAAGTTAGAAAACGGAGAAAGAAAGGAAAAGAGTCAAGTAAGACAAAATAATAATTATTTAGCTATTAAACAAAGTCAAGGACCTGTAGTTCTTCCCCAGGGACTATAGATACTATTCTGAGCCACATCCTTCCAGCCACTCTGCAGATACTGAAACCCCCACCAGGTAGAATACCTTAATGGTTTGCTGTCCGCAAACACATAGACCCAGACGGGTGGAAACTAGAAGGTTGATGTTGTTGACTCCTGACTACCTCACCAGCAGCCAATCAGAAGAATGTCCATGAGCTGATCACACCCAGTTCCTTGAACATAGACTTACTACCTGATCCAGGGCAGGACTCACATTCTTGAGCACATTAGCCTACTGTGACCCTCTTTGCCTGGCAGAGCAATAAAGCTGTTTCTTTCTACTTCACCCAAAACTGTCTCCAAGATTTAATCTGCCAGTGGTGTACATAGGCTGAATTTCAATAACCGTTGCCAGAGGCTGAAAGGAGGGGCAAAAGGAAGAAGCTACTATTTAATAGGTATAACCTTTTAGTGATACAAGAGAAATAAGTCTAGCAATCTGCCGTCCAAAACAGTGCATATATATAGTTAACAGTATCAAGTTGTGGACTTAAAATTGTGTTAAAAGGGTAGACCTCATGTTTAGTGTTTGTAAGAACACTTTCTCTGGTAACAGAGCCAACAGCTGTCGGATTAAATAAGCAACTAAAAAGACACAATGGATATCAAAAGCTGCATTTCAACTTGCTAAAATCAGGGAAAATAGCTCACCCTCCAAATTGCTGTATTTTCAAATGTGAAAGTCCATTAGGTTTGGCTATCATGAATTTCAAAGTCAAATAAAGGTAGATGTGAATTTCCTTGAACAGATTGTTGTGGTAGCATTATTCCTCTAGACTACAGTTCAAGTGTTAGCAGAGGGCTGACTCTTGTTGGGAAAAAAAAAAAAAAGAGCTTGTGCAGAAAGTCAGTCATTGTCACTGCAGTCTGTGCTCATCCATGTCATCTTCACTGAGCCACTGAAGTCACTGATGAAAAGTGTTGACCTCAAATTATTCCTCTGTTCCTAAATGTAATTAGGACCACAGGAGGAAAAATTTTGGTAGTTATTTAATAGCTACCTTTTCTTGTGAAGCCGTTTTGAGTTAAGAATGCTTCACTTGTGAATGTAAACTACAACAGAAAATAGCTACATTTTACTAAGTGCTTGCTCTGTGATGGACACTTCTGAACAGTTGGATGTGCACTACTTCATTAACTGTTGTTTTTTGTTTACAATTTATTGTCCTTCCACTTTTACTGAGATGTATTTGACATACAGTAGTGGAGAAGTTCAAGGTGTACAGCATAACAATTTGTAACCACAGAAGGCCAGTTAGAAACTCTCCCTACCCTGTTTCGAACAAGATACTGAGTGGTTTTCAGGGAAAATAGAACAAAACTGGAAGTCATGAAGCCAAGGCAGGTACAGAGGAGATAATTATGACCTCAAATAACACAAAGATCCCTTTCAGAAAGAAAGGGTCCACTGTCCAAGAAGATCACATGCTGAAGCCCCCTTCCCCCCTTATTTTACCATAAATGGCCAGGTTCCAAAGCCTTCCAATTGAAATTTACACTCCAGCACTTCCAAATATTATACTTATCCTCCCCTACTCATAGAAGACTGATGGAGATCCGCCATCAGGGAAACTCATTACAGCCCTGCCCTCCTGTCTCCTTGACCTTGCAATAAAACTTTTTCTGTTCTCAAAAGCAGGCACCATAGTATTGACTTCTATGTACACTGGGCAGAAAGCTCCTTGCTCAGTAACACATATGTCATGAAATTAATATCACAATAAGCTTACTGAACATCCATTATCTCAGATAGATACTGAAATATTTTTCCTTGTGATGAAAATTCTTAGGATTTCTTTTATTAACTTCCATATATAATATGCATCCTCCACATTTATATAAACCATCCTCCAAATATAAAAAGTTAGACATGATTGAGCAACTGAGCATGCATAAAGTGTTGATTTCACATAATTAGGTGAATTTCGTTTGATAGTGGGATGAAAATAAGATTAGAAGTATCATGAAACATTGCCTAAAATATTGAGACTACTTTATGAGACATAACCACATCTTTAATTGTACATATTGCCTTCAGCCTTAGTTGTATATTTATTTGTTGATTTTCCATCTTCTTCACAAACATCTAAGCCTTCAAAAAAGAAAAAAATCCCTGCTCTCCGAAGTTTCTCCATCAATTTGAACACAAACTAGCACGTGGTAAATGTAAACTACCTGGTGAATGAATGGCTTAATGATGAGATAGCATATTTGCTCTTATTTCCTTAATATTTTTCTTCAAAAATATCTTCCCTGCCTTTATTTATGTATAGTTTGAAAACAATTTTTATTGAAATATAGTTGATGTACCTTAATTTGTATTTTAATTTGCATCAGATGTAACATTTAACAGTTTTATCCCTGTCTCTATCACAGATATTTCTAGGCTATGAAAGTTCTTTAAATTTCAGACTCATTTCCTGAATCCTAATATAGGACATATTTTTCATCTTAAAAAATTGTGAAATACATGTAGTAAAGGCACAAAGTAGAAGCCTGTAGCAGGAAGTGGAGAAGCGTTTTGTGAAGGTCAAGTCTAGGTTCTCTGGGAAACTATCAATAGATTATGAGGAGACCACAGGGAAAGCTCCTTGAAGATGGAGCGCCTGTCTTTGCTTCCAGACATCCATTCGTTGGCTCCATTGGACACACCATGTAATTGTAGCAGAAGCAGCCCATGTCTATCTGACACTCGACAGCTATAGTGAGAGAAAGGTGAGTCTTACTCTGTGACCTCTGAGCTTTTCCAGTCTGTGTACTTGCCATGATTTTCCTGTTACCAAATAGCTAAGAGTTTGGGAGACTCTCCCAGGTACTGAGCTATAAGGCAAGATCGAAGATCTCCCAGGCGGCCAGCCCTGATAACACAGGTGTTAAGAATTAACTTCCAGTGCCTTGAAAGCCTACCTTGTGGGGAGAGAGGGGGTGACACTTGTCAAGTGTCAGTAATTAGGGAATGCCATTGCTGCAGTGTTTGTGATGGGCCATCTGGACTGTCTCTGACCTTTCTCTTCAAGATAAGAGTCAGCAGAGGCACAGCCACTAGGTGCTTTAAAAACATATTTTCACCATACCTTGTTGACCACACACCTATACTATTATTAGGTTGTTAAAAAAAATGATAAGGAGTGGAAAATGTTCTCCTACCTTGCCTAGCAGGAACAGAACTCTAAACAGAAATGCCTGGTGGGTTTCAAGGTGACATGCCGTTTTCCATCTTCTCTTTCCTGGTGCACTATTTGCACCTAGGTAGTCACCAAAGCAATGTAATTAAAGCATTAAGGTGTCCTTTCATTACTTCACCTTTTTGGATCCAATTTATCTAGCAGGTTGTGTTTGTGTTTTTTTTTTTTTTCTTTCCCTAAGCCAGTCATTTGAAGCTCAGATCTTTGCAACTCTCAGAACAGATGGCACAGCCATATTAGCAGTGACACTATATATACACACCAAGTGAACTAGTGCTATTATCCAGTTAAGTGGCTGTCAGCATTTCCATTACAAACCCCAGCTTTCAAGGGTCTATAATTCAGATACTTTAAATAACATCTGGCTGAAACTTGGTGCACAGAAATGATGAGTGTTGAGTAAAAATTAGTATAATTTTGTGAATGCCTGAATACTTCTGAAAGACTCAGCTAGATCAATAGAATCTTTTTTAAGCAATGACTTCCACTTATCAGTATATTTGGAGATTTTCAGCACATGACATTAATTTATCCAGTCATTCATTCAGCAAATATTTATTTCCCATTTCCCATGTGCCAGGCCCTTTTCTAAGTGGTGGAGATCCTCTGGAGAATAAGCGGACAGAGTTCCCTCTCCCTATAGGGCTTTTATATTCATCAAGAAATTGAACATCAGCAAATAAAATAGACATACAAATAAATCTCAAGCCAGTATGTACAGCTAGGGATTAGAGTATGTTTCACAAAGTATTATCAGTATTTTAAATAGTATACCTTGATCCTTCTAATCTTCTTTTCATTCCACTGTCAAAAAGGAGTAACATTTTCTTTGATATTTATATTATCTCAGTCAATCATAGTTAACAAGAATAAATGCAAAGCACATCCTAAAAGAATTTTAGAATCCATGGTAGAACAAACTTTTTCTCACGTGACATTACAGATTTTCAATGGAGCAAAAGATATAAAAAAACATAGAAACTGAGCTTTTCAAATAAATCATGTTAGTTTTAAGATAACTACTATGTAACAGCTGGAGGAGGAAAGGGTACCCAGGTTTTGTAGGGCTTCAGGGTTACACAATTTTGGGAATCCCCTTTTATGAAAATGAATCTCCAGTAACAAATACAAACTGTATTATAAAAATTATTTACAATAGGAAAGGGAATACAAAGTTACAAATTGAAGAAAGCACCCACATAGGCCAACATCAAAAAACCTAGGGCCTATAGAGAAACCCTTGTACGTGACAGTCTCCAAAGCATTATTACCTTTACAACCTTCACAGTAAGTTGGTCTCAGAGTGGAAGAATCCCCTAAGCCAATATGGTGATTTAACATCAATCTTACCACCAAAGAATCTCAAAAGCAGCTGCAGGTTTGAAAGAAAATAGAAGACATGCTGAATACCAACTGAATTATAATAAATGAGAAGCAAATATTTAAGTAACACAAAAGAAACCAGAAATTTCACTATTAAACTTCTGCCTGGTGCCCCCCCCAATTTTTTTTCCTTTAAAACCACATAACATTGTCTGAAAATGTCTATTTTCAAGGCTAGAGTACTGCTTTCTCTCTATGTGATAAATTAGTTTCATGTAGCAGAAATTGTCCGGAGAAGGCAATGGCACCCCACTCCAGTACTCTTGCCTGGAAAATCCCGTGGATGGAGGAGCCTGGTGGGCTGCAGTCCATGGGGTCGCGAAGAGTCAGACACGATTGAGTGACTTCACTTTCACTTTTCACTTTCATGCATTGGAGAAGGAAATGGCAACCCACTCCAGTGTTCTTGCCTGGAGAATCCCAGGGACAGGGGAGCCTGGTGGGCTGCCATCTATGGGGTTGCACAGAGTCGGACACGACTGAAGTGACTTAGAAGCAGCAGCAGAAATTGTCAATTCCAGCAATTGTGACTGCTGAACACCTAACAGAGGAATAATATGGCCATGTTTCATCTTAGTGAAAAAGAGCATTATAATAAGATGAAGGTCACCTGCAAATGTCCAGCGAGTGATCATGGGTGGTCCACAAATTTAACTTGATAAGGAAAAAGGATATAGACAGAAGAGAGTAGGGTTGCTAGACAGTTTTGAGTCAAACCCAAATTTTCACACATATTAGGTAAGAGTCCTGAGGTAAATTAATTTCTCAATCTCAGCTGTGATAACAATATCTCCATTGTAAGCATATTTCCAAGCTTAAGTAAGAGTCCCTTGGACTGTAAGGAAACCAAACCAGTCAATCCTACAGGAAATCAACCCTGAATATTCACTGGAAGGACTGATGCTGAAGCTAAAGCTCCAATACTTTGGCCAGTTGATGCAAACAGTTGACTCATTGGAAAAGGCCCTGATGCTGGGAAAGACTGAGCAGGAGGAGAAGAGGGCAACAGATGATGAAATGGTTGGATGGCATCACCGACTCAATGGACATGAGTTTGAGCAAACTCCAGAAGATAGTGAAGGACAGGGAAGCCTAGCATGCTGCAGTCCATGAGTTGGACAACAACAAATGACATGCCTCTGCTGAGAGAACCAAGCACAGAGGAGACAGTCACTAGCTTCATCTCCATCTGCACTTATAAGTAGTACTGACTGATGAAAATGTGTAGTAAACCAACATATGCTGTCTATAACCCAGATATTTTCTCTGGTAACTCACAAGTGGTGTTTATAGGAGGGTAGCTGCTTTCCAATGCTGTGTTAAAGCTGATTCTTTCTCTTCACAATCTTCTTTCTTGTAGTGTCTTCATCAGGTGATGTCTCTCTCAGCACTGAATGATAACGTCTTTTATTTTAAGAGCTTCCAGGAACTTACTCTGTTCTCCTCTTCTAGAAAAATAAAAGTGGCCATTTCTGTGCATTACAGGATTCTTTCTTTATCAGGCATAATATTTCTATAGGTAAAATGATCACAGTTTCTTTGTTCAAAGATATCCCATTAGCCAGCCAATTACGTGGGTGATCTGTTAGTCTCCTTTACAGCCCAAATGCTCCCTGCTCTCCAATTCATATGAACCTTTAAGAACGCCATATGTTCAAATTGCTTCACTCTGTACTTAGTCCCTTTCCTCCCATTATCCCCATCTGTGTAACTGCATGCTTTAGGGAATGGATACTTGACTTTTCGTCGGTTTTAAATCCAAGTTACTGCCCGGTTTATTTACATGTGCTTTCTTTAATTGCTTTCTTCGGGTATTTAACTTGTTTTGTGTTTACTTGACTAAAAATCTTGGTTAAAATAGTCTGTTCTGTGAAAATGTGGAAAGTTTCCAAGTTGCCCATCTTATTCCTACTTTGAACTTCTAAGGACAAGACCATTTAAGTTTCAATATGGTTGATGAAACACATCCTGTCTTTATTCCTGCATATTGAAGAATAGTTCTGAATCTACATTTCCTACAATTATCTCATCTACTTTTTATTCATGCCACTTAGCCTAGCTGAAAAGACCTCAAGTCTTTAATTAATTAAATGTCATTTACAATGATGTCATTTAAAGTCAAATAATACCTATATGGCTGTTGGTGGGGTGTTACCAAATGATGCCACCATTATTATTATCATTTGAAAGGTTATAATAAAACTGGAGACTATTTGATTGACTTGATATTTTCATTAATATCAGCACTGTTTCAGTATTTGCTTTAAGATTGATTCTGTCTCTTTAAATGGAAACAACCACATCATATTTCTGTACCCCTGCTGAACTGGATAGTACATGGTAAGGATAGAATTATTTAGATGGTTATATTTCTTTGGATCAAAATTGTATTTTTCCTGAAGGGTTTTCTGAAATCTGGCAGAACTTTTTGCCATTGTTCTGCAATGGAGGCAATTTAATAGAAGGCTTTGTCCCCTGTTCCTGCTTTATGAAGGGAATAAGTGATCTCATGAACAATATTGGATTATCCTTCTGCAGCATGTAATAACACTACACAGCTTTCGGGGCCAAGCTTCCACTTAGAGGCAAAGGTTTTGTTATGTACTTCAGGTACCATATTTCTAAGAGCAGAATATAGTGGACTTCAGAAAGGCATTCTAAAATCCAACACAGACTTCACCCTAATTTATGAGTCCCTTTATCACTGGACAGATGTGAGTTTCATACAAGAAGTATTGTTTTACCCATGCTTCTGAAATTGGAGCTCCCTAGACACAACACAGAGATCTGCCAAGTGACCACAAAGCCCAAAACTAAGTATAATGCCTCTACTGTGAATGTTGATGCTACATGAAATCTTCAGGGGTTGGGGGGGGGAATCAAAGCATTTAATTGTGAATAATTTCTTTTTAAATTAACATCTATGACTGACATAGCAGTGTAAAGCAACTTTACTCCAAAAAATAAAAAATAAAATAAAAATGAAAAACCCTATGGATCTATTATTGAAGAGAATATAAAGTCTTTATGACTAGACATGAGACTGCAAAAATATTCCCATCTGGTGGTAGGTTCCTATGTGTGATGTTATGTTGTTGCAGATGGAACATGGCCATTCTCTGCTGCCCCTAGTGTCACCTTGGCAGAAATGCTTACTGAAGCATATAACCTTACCTAATGTGTGGATCGGAGAAGGCAATGGCACCCCACTCCAGTACTCTTGCCTGGAAAATCCCATGGCTGGAGGAGCCTGGTAGGCTGCAGTCCATGGGGTCGCTAAGAGATGGACATGACTGAGTGACTTCACTTTCACTTTTCACTTTCCTGCATTGGAAAAGGAAATCGCAACGCACTCCAGTGTTCTTGCCTGGAGAATCTCAGGGATGGGGGAGCCTGATAGGCTGCCATCTATGGGGTTGCACAGACTCAGACACGACTGAAGTGACTTAGCAGCAGCAGCAGCAGCAATGTGTGGATCACAATAAACTGGAAAATTCTGAAAGAGATGGGAATACCAGACACCTAATCAGCCTCTTGAGAAACCTATATGCAGGTCAGGAAGCAACAGTTAGAAGTGGACATGGAACGATAGACTGGTTCCAAATAGGAAAAGGAGTACGTCAAAGCTGTATATTGTCACCCTGCTTATTTAACTTATATGCAGAGTACATCATGAGAAACGCTGGGCTGGAAGAAGCACAAGCTGGAATCAAGATTGCCAGGAGAAATATCAATGACCTCAGATATGCAGATGACACCACCCTTATGGCAGAAATTGAAGAGGAACTACAAAGCCTCTTGATGAAAGTGAAAGAGGAGAGTGAAAAAGTTGGCTTAAAGCTCAACATTCAGAAAACGAAGATCATGGCATCTGGTCCCATCACTTCATGGGAAATAGATGGGGAGACAGTGGAAACAGTGTCAGGCTTTATTTTTTGGGGCTCCAAAATCACTGCAGATGGTGATTGCAGCCATGAAATTAAAAGATGCTTACTCCTTAGAAGGAAAGTTATGACCAACCTAGACAGCATTGTCAAAAGCAGAGACATTACTTTGCCAACAAAGGTCCATCTAGTCAAGGCTATGGTTTTTCCAGTAGTCATGTATGGATGCAAGAGTTGGACTGTGAAGAAAGCTGAGTGCCGAAGAATTGATGCTTTTGAACTGTGGTGTTGGAGAAGACTCTTGAGAGTCCCTTGGACTGCAAGGAGGTCCAACCAGTCCATTCTAAAGGAGATCAGCCCTGGGTGTTCATTGGAAGGACTGATGCTGAAGCTGAAACTCCAGTACTTTGGCCACCTCATGCGAAGAGTTGACTCACTGGAAAAGACTCTGATGCTGGGAGGGATTGCGGGCAGGAGGAGAACGGGACAACAGAGGATGAGATGGCTGGATGGCATCACTGGCTCGATGGACATGAGTTTGGGTAAACTCCAGGAGTTGGTGATGGACAGGGAGGCCTGGCGTGCTGCGATTCACGGGGTTGCAAAGAGTCGGACATGACTGAGCGACTGAACTGAACTGAACTGAACTGAACAGACATTATGTTGGAGAAGGCAATGGCACCCCACTCCAGTACTCTTGCCTGGAAAATCCCATGGACGGAGGAGCCTGGTAGGCTGCAGTCCATGAGGTCGTGGAGAGTTGGGCACGACTGAGCGACTTCACTTTCACTTTTCACTTTCATGCATTGGAGAAGGAAATGGCAACCCACTCCAGTGTTCTTGCCTGGAAAATCCTAGGGACAGGGGAGCCTGGTGGGCTGCCGTCTATGGGGTCGCACAGAGTTGGACACAACTGAAGCGACTTAGCAGCAGCAGCAACAGACATTATGCAGTGCCTTCCATATCAAATTTCCACCACAGAGTTTGCCATTAAAGGGCAGTGATTGTGACACAGACATATTAAGGGAAAATACCATTTATTCAGGGATATGTGGGGCTTCCCTTGGCTCAGATGTAAAGAATCTGCCTGCAATGCGGGAGACCTGGGTTCAACCCCTGGGTTGGGAAGAGCCCCTGGAGAAGTGAATGGCAACCCACTCCAGTGTTCTTGCCTGGAGAATCCCGTGGAGATAGGAGCCTGACAGGCTACAGTCCATGGGGTCACAAAGAGTTGGACACAACTGACAGACTAAGCACACAGCACAGTTCCCTCTATGGGCTTCCCAGGTGCACAGTTGTCCAAATGCTAAAAACCGTGAGCAAATGAAAGAAATTAACTCCCTGATGATCATGAGCACATATCCCTTACCAGGCCTTTAAAAATGCTTTTCTGAAACTTTGGGGAGTTGGAGGTTGGGGGGCTGGGGTGGGCATAAGCCACTCGTCTCCTTGCATGGCTTTGCCATAAGCATTTCTCTGCTCCAAAGTCCAATGTTTTGGTATTATTTGGCCTCCTTTTGCTTTGGGCACACCAACTTGTGTCAGCTAGCAATTACACAACAATTCGCATTCATTACAACCCCAGTCAATGGAAATTAATGATAATTTGACTATGCTGTACTGAACTCAGCCAGTCTTCTACAATACTTACCCAGAGAGTAAAATTACCATGCAAGATTTCAGTATGACTAACTCATGTGAGGGAAGAAACGCCATTGACATTTCACTGCCAAAATGTCAAATAAGAAGCACATGCTAATTACACGATTAATTTGGTTCAATTATTATTTAGCAGTAACCTCAAATTTTTCATCTTATGTGTTTAAGCTACAGATGTTAGACTGCATTCATAGAAGTGGTTATTTGTATTAAACTTTTCTCTAATTCACAGCTCCATCTTCTAATTTGTCTAAAATATAGAAATCACATATATCAAAATACTCTGATATCTAAATCCAGACACAAGAGATTTGTACTCATCTGTATCTAGTATTACTATTTTTATAGTCTCTTAGACTGACCATGAAATTGTAGCTTCCCATTGTCTGGGTGACCCTTATGTATAATTCTGACTAATAAGAGAAATGTAGACAGAAACAAGCAAAACGGAATGTATTTGATAGGTGCTTTTGGCATCAGTCCACTCACACTATTTTCATTCTCTCTCCTCTTTCTATTCTTTCCCTCCATCCACTTTAAAAGGAAAATAACTTTAAAGATACACACTGCTAAAAAATAATGAATAACTGAATAAAATGATCAACAATTAAGGCACTTATGGAAAAAAATAAGCTTAATCTTCTCTGGATTAGCAGGTCAAAATATAATTGCAAGATTTCTATAGGGGGAGCTGCTGCACTGCTAAACACTGAAGACCCAGCCTCTGGTTAGATAACTGTAATTTAAAGCCTACTTTACATAACAGAAAAGAAACACTAAGGACTTATTAACATGTAATTGCAGAACACTTTTTTTTCTTTCTTCACAATGTCACAGATGTCAACTGAATGTGTGTAAGGAAGTTGATACTACAGTCTGTTGGTAAAACACAGTATTTTTTTGTTTTGTATTTGGAAGAACATAGACCAGGTGACAAGGCAATGTATTAAATGTGGGCTGTATAATATACAGAGAGGTAACTTTACAAAAGAATAAAATAATACAACTTGAGAAAAGTGGGGGATAAAGAATTGACCCCTTCCAGCCCCTAATTCTTTTGCACTAATAGCAAGGGGAAATGTCATAATATAATACAAATTTTAATATGTTTATGTCAGAACTTAATGACTGATACTTGGAAATGTGGTTCTGTAACAAAGGAATGAATCAACATGGATGACAGACAGGAAATAATTAAGATGAGATTTGTGAACTCTTTTTTCGTATGTCACAAAAGCACCAAGCTGTAACTCACTAAATTTAATTAAATTCTAATGGAAACCTCAGTGTCTTTATATTTCTGACTCTTAGCTAAGGGTTATGAATACTAATTATTTTCAGCTATTGTTTTCAAGAGAATCTCACAATTTAGGTTAAAGTATAAATCAGCTATTGGTAAAGAAATACTTAAAATATTAGATGACTATAATGTTATTGATGAGCAGAAATAATGTGATGATTTGAGGTGAAGTTCCTAAGGTTATAGAAAATGTTAGTCAATAAAGACATTAAAATCCAGCAAAGTTGTGTTTTAGCAATAGAATTATAGCTTTTGTAAAATTGAGCATGTAAATGAAAAATATGGTATCTTAATGGTGAAATTTATGGAAATTGCTTTGTTATTTGCTTTCCCAATTTACCCAAAGAATTGTAAATTTCTTCCTAGATTTCTTATTTGAATTCAGGAAAAGTATTTAATTTTATGACCATGTTTTTAGATAATAAAGCTAGTTACATTACAAAAGTTTAAATATTTATAATGCTTTATACCTGGTTGATTTATACAGAAGTTGAACAGACCATTTATAATATTTCTCTGAAGCTTTATTTTCCCTTTTATAGTCACTAAATTCAATGCTTGAATCAAGGTCATAAATTACATAAATTATTAGTTAGTACAGTTACTATAGTTCTTTTCACATGCTCAGGTCTTAATCATAATGTTTATAAGGTATAAAGTGACAAAGTGAAGCAGTTATGAGTTTTTTATATGTAACCTCAACCAGTTTTTAGTAATTAATTATTCTGAAATGTACTAATATGAGAGATAGAGAACAATAAATTTGCATGTTTTTAGCAATGGTGCAGCATAATTCTTAACAATCTGAAATGATATAATATATACACAAAGTTTGTGACAAAAAGATTGTCATAGAAATGAAAAAAAACATTTTTATATTTTTCACAGGCTCAGAGTTTTACTGATATCAAAAAAATCTCACTGATATTATTTCTCTGAAACTGGGATGTATGAAAAGAACTAGTGAAAGTTTGTAGGATAAACTGATTATTTTCATCTACAAGGCTGTTTTGTACTTTCTTTAGTCTTAGGACTTTCAAAGTCTTTAGTATGTGAACTGACTGACTGAATAAATCATGTATGTATTCAATGTGATTTGAAATAAAAGAAGAAAGTGAAATCTGGGGATAATCAATTAGTTAATTTGAAAAGTAATATTGTTAATTAATTTAACAAACATTCACTGAGCTGCATGCCTGGCACTGTAATAATCCTTTGAAATGAATCATCCAATGAAATATGTGCTTGTCCTCAGGAGATAAGTCCTAATACATATGAAAACTAAATATCTGGATAGGGAGAAAAGACAGAGATAAACGTCATGGAATTGTATTTAAACAGATAGGTAACTCTGAAATCCTGGCAGAGAGACAAGGAAAAGGAAAGAAAGGAGTTTAGAGGAAACTTCTCAAAGGTAGTATAGACTGAGATATGGTATATAAGCACAAATATAAATTAATTTCCCATCACTCCAATGAGACACACGTGCACATGC
This sequence comes from Budorcas taxicolor, assembly GCF_023091745.1. Lineage (NCBI taxonomy): Eukaryota > Metazoa > Chordata > Mammalia > Artiodactyla > Bovidae > Budorcas > Budorcas taxicolor. The sequence continues at coordinate 118,049,294 of NC_068935.1, read as the reverse complement.
ATAATTCATATGCAACTATTTCAGCCAATTTAAATATAAAATCTGAGGGTAATATAGAGGAAAAGGTCAAATATCTCTTTATAATCTCTGGTTAATTCAGCTACCTATATTTAAATCTCATAATATAAATATTAAGTTGGCCAAAATGTTTGTTCGGCCAATGAACTTTTTGGCCAACTCAATAGGATTTTAAAATATTTCTTTATTCTACTCACATTTAATGAAATACTTTTCTTAAGACACTTCAAAGCCCACTCCAACATCAATGTCCTCCCATTACCTTGGTCCCTTTTCTGTATCCCCTAACACAGTGTTCTAGAACGCATACTACTTCAGTCTAAGTTATTTGAGAGACAGTGCCTTTTTGATTGTGTATTTGGTATTCTTAATGGAAATGTTAAGTCATGAATGTCTGTTTGCCTATCATAGGGAATTAAAAAATTAACTATCCTTTTGATGTAATTTGTGATCGCCACAAAATAACTCCTGATAATTCTTAGATAATCTTGAAATGGCTTGTTTTCAGTGGTATCTGACAATTAAAATAGTGATGTATGAGATAACTGCTTTCTATTTTTTTTCTGGGGGTGGGGAGCACTGCTAAATTAGTATTTCTGAGATTTAAGTACTCCTTAAAAGTACTCACAGTGGGAAAGTCTAGGGTAATATTAAGTTCAGCTTTCTGGAAATTTTATTTGCTAGTATGCAGTGTGAATTTATAGAGGGAAATGTAATAAGTGACATTTCTCTTTTAAAAAGTATACAACTTTTAAAAAATTTTATTTTATTTTCATGGAGCATTTTATGAGAGTGAGGCTCTGTGGCACATGTTACAAAAAAGAAAGCTGTACTTTATTACATGTGATACAGATTAGGTACTCCAAAGATTGTTAAGTATAAAGTGTGTGGTGACAGGATATAAAACTGGAAAGGTGCTGGGGGCTCTTGCTATGAATGTGAAATGCTGTGGAGCTGGTATTTAGGTACAAGAGGCAGTGGGGGTGGGGCTGGGAAGAGGTAGATGGTAACTCTAGAAACCACTGCATGTGGTCATGTTCAAACAAATATTTAGGAGTTATACAGGATTGGGTTGGACAATCACCTAGAAACATGTGTCTAAATCTATCAAGTTTGAATCCACTGTCAACATTCTACCCTGAAACAATATGTGTGTTTTTGCACACGTCAGCAGAATGCCTTGCTTTTTAAATAGTCACACAATGCAATTGCCATTCTGTAATTGCAGATGAAGCCATTAGCTACACAGTGGCATTCTGTGATTTTTTTGTTGTTGTTAAGTATATATACATTCTAATATAGATTGCTGGCTTTTAAAAAACTGCATTTCCTTGAATTTTGGAAGGACTAACGTGAACTTCAAAGGAGTTCTCCCAGCTACATTTGCTTAAGAAGATGAAGTCAATGTTCTGTCCATGAATGCAGAGTTGCAGTATGGAATAGTGCTTGAATGGGAAGAAAGAGGAATTAGACTGGCTTTTCATCTGCTCAAGTTCTGAGAATGTATAAACTATTAGCAGGACCTAATTCTTCCCCTTTTACTCATGTTATTTTCTCACATACTCTAATTTCTTCTCCTATTCATTTTTCAAATCCAAAGGAGTGGTGAGTTGGAAATAAGGCATCACATCTAACTACTCCAGAACTCAAAGGGATTTCTTTATTAGATTACTACCTGACAGTCTGCAATTTAGTGCCATTACAGGTACACCTTGGAGATATTGTGAGTTTGGTTCAAGACCATCACAATAAAGCCAATATCACTATAAAAGAAGTTATGCAATTTTTTGGTTTCCCAGTACATATAAAACAATGTTCACACTATACTGCAGTCTATAAGTGTGCAATGGTATGTCTGAAACCACATGTATATACTTTATTAAAAATATTTTACTCCTAAGAAATGCTAACCACCATCTGAGCCTTCATCAAGTCATAATCTTTATGCTCGTGGAGAGTTTGAAACATTGTGAGAATTACCAAAATATGACACAGAAACATGAAGTAAGAAAACAATGCCAGAAAAAGGGTGCTGATACAATTGCTCAGTGCAGGGCTGCCACAAAGTTTTAATCTGTAAAAAAAAAAAAAAAAGCACAAAAACAGCAATAAAGAGAACTGCAATAAAATGAGGTGTGCCTATAATTCCATTCTTGGTTATAGAATCACTCTCAAAATTGCCCTTTTAAAGGTCAAGTTGACAAAACCTAATGGACACTTCTATGACCTCAATATTAAAGCAGTATTAAGTTTTTCTTGAACCCATCTGTCCACTCCATCTCAATTTCTTTGGTTGGTTCCATCTTTTATGAACAATCCCCAAAATCTTTGTAAGTCCTAGTAGTTAGATTTACAGTGTCAGGGAAAAAGTTTTCCTCTATTCTTCTAGGTTCTTTTGACTGGCCTAAGAATTAATTGACTGGAGAAAAATCACACAAAAGTTTACTAATATGTATACATAGGAGGGAGCTTCCCAGGTGGATCAATGATAAAGAATCCACCTGCCAATGCAGGAGGTGCAAGAGATGTGCGTCCAATCCCTGGGTTAGGAAGATCCTCTAGAGAAGGAAATGGCAACCCACTCCAGTATTCTTGCCTGGGAAATCCCATGGACAGAGGAGCCTGGCGGGCTAGATTCCATAGGGTTGCAAAGAGTTGGACATGACTGAGGGACTGAGCACGCATGCACATACATGGGAGAGACCAAGGTAACCTGAGTAACTTACCAAGATGGCAGAAGCCTTCACCTTACCATCTTCAGCTAGAAACAAAAGAGGATATGGGGCAAAGCAGGTAGTGGTTTGAGACTTGAAAGGAGAGGAAGGCAATTTGACTGGGGACCAAAAGGCAAATGTTTGCTGGCCCCATCAGAGACAATGGGACACAGAGAGGAATTTTAACAGGCAGATTTTTCAAAGAAATTATATTTTAAAATTTGATTGCAGCAGGTGTTAGTTGTGACATGCAAACTCTTAGTTGCACCAAGTGAGATACAGTTCCCAGCTCAGGGGTCATGGCCGCCTGCATTGGGAAGATGGAGTCTTAGCCACTGGACTACCAGGAAAGTCCCTAACAGACTTGTCCAGGTACTTTTCTGTCTACACACCTGCTTACACTGTATTACATTATATTGCATTGCATATACCATAGCTATCCATGCCAATAACTCCCTTCCTGGAACAGGTCCTCCATCTACATTCTTTAAACTGTTAGAGCAAGGGTCAAAGATCCTTTCTGAGTCTTTGATTGTTTTCAGCTTGAAATAATTCCCATGACAGTAACACATTTGGGGGTGGCAAATGTTTTCTCTTACAACCCCAAAATAAATACCCTGGAAGCATAGTCATCTAAAGCAATGGAAGAGGGATAAAATGGACGTTAACTGAGTTTCAGAAAAATAACATTTAAAAAGGCTGCCTGCCCTATTAAACCCTAAATGGACATATCATTTTCAGCAATTACAAAAGTAGCCAGAATACTAAAAGTGCTCTTCAAATATAAAGCACAAGATCTAGAAACTGCACAACTTTTATGTCATTTATATTTCATTTTTAATTTAAACCTCAATCAGTCTTCCTTTCCTAATATAATCCATCCATTTCTCCCTCTCTACATTACAGTTCTCATTTAAAATATAATCTCTTTTTTATAATGGATAGGTTTTCTACGAGTAAAATAATTTCAATTGAAGACTCAAGGAGGGAAGGTTGAAGTTAAATGCTTCAAATAATTCCATATTAAGTATCTAAGAACAGGAAATCGAGGGTGCTAACATGGCAGAGAAGAGGAAAAAAAATCAAATAATTTTTTTTTTAAATTACTGACTCCCTGATGATTTCTGCAGTAAGTTATAACTATTCCTGGGACTCTACGCTATCAAAACAATCAACTTAAAAATGAGCCATTTTATCTTTTGCATCATCATAGGAGAATCATTCCTAAAAAGTTAGCCAAATAACTGCCTTAAATTATCTTCTTCAACAATGGGCATGTACACATTGCTATATTTAAAATGGATAACCAACAAGGACCTACTGTATAGCACATGGAACTCAGCTCAATGCTATGAGGCAGCCTGGATAGGAGGAGAGTTTGGGGGAGAATGGATACATGTATATGTATGGCTGAGTCCCTCTACTGTTCACCTGAAACAATTGCAAGATTATTAATCAGCTACATGCCGATACAAAATGAAAAGTTTAGAAAAAAAAATTACCAAAAAAAAAAAAATTGAACACAAATGGTGACCCAGATGATAAAGAATCTGCCTACAATGTGGGAAACCCAAGTTCAATCTCTGGGTCAGGAAGATCACCTGGACAAGGGAATGGCTATGCATTCCAATATTCCTGGCTGTAGAACTCCATGGATGGAGGTCCCAGGCCGGCTGCAGTCCAAGGGGTTGCAAACAGTCAGACACGATTGAGCAATTGACATACACACACAAAAGCTGCAGAAGGCCCGGCCTTTCTCTTTACTGATCAGGCACTCATATGCACATATATTTCTCGCTTCTCACTGGCTTGCTTTCTGTACTGCTTACATTGCTAAAAGCACTTGGGCTTTTTTCTATATAATGTCTGATTTCATGCTGAGAGAGCCCCTATTGGTATCTAATGAAACAAAGAATGGAATGTATATGGTATCATGATCCCTTAAAATCATATTCTCTTAGAGGCTTATTTCTCCTGGAAAGCACAAAGGAGGGTCATTTACTGGTTTTCTTTTTTGTTTTTGAAAAAAAAAAAAACAAACCTCCCCAAATTGAGCCATCTTTTGATAGACTTTGGATAGACTAGGTAACTTACATTTGAGAATGTAGTAGTACCTTTTAAAATCATATTTTTGAACTGTTGGTCAAACATGACATTGATTTTAATCATGTATCTAGTCAGTTATATTCTCTTATTTAATTCAAAAAATATATGCTGTGATTTTTGAGGTGTTGTATGAGGGTCTTGTGCTACAATTGATAAATGGTATTCTTTCATTTCTAAACTACAAATTCTTACTTCATTTTACCTGTGTTATCACACTTAATAAAAGTGTTAGTTGCTCAGACATCTCCAACTCTTTGCGAGCACATGGACTGTAGCCCACCAGGCTCCCCTGTCCATGAGATTCTTCAGGCAAGAATACTGGAATGGGTCACCATTCCCTTCTCCAGGGTATTGAACACAGGTCTCCTGCATTGCAGACAAATTCTTTATCATCTGAGCCAACAGAGAAGCCCAACTCTACCTAGGCCCCACTTAAAGTTTTAGGTTAAAGCAGTTTTTGTGGGTATCTGTATCTTTTTAAAAAAATTTTCTAAATGAAAGTATTAATAAATACTTCCACTATTTTATCATTAAGAACAATGTTGGCTAGTTATATTTTCCCAGATATTCTTTGTGGTAGAAAATATCCCTAATTCTATTTCTTTTTCTGTGGCACAAAGGAAAAGTACATTTTCAACCTTCCTTTTGGTGGTAATAGGGTCCTATTATGGAGTTTTGGCCACTGGGATATGGAAAAAAGTCAAACACACAACTTCCAGGAACAAGTAGTCATGACTTCCAGTCATAAACCACCATGGTATATCAGCCACAGTACTTCTCTCTGTCCATAAGGCTGGAAGCAGAGGACACCAGGATGTTAGAGTCACAAAATAGAAGGAGCACCACACCTTGTGTCGCTGTGTTTCAGGTGAGGTTCATCATTAAGCAGTCTCTGAGACTAAGATGAATGTGTAGAAGATTTGTTAGACTAATCCATTAAAATTTTTTTTATTGAAGTATAGTTGATTTAAAACATTGTGTTAGTTTGTGGTGTACAGCAAACTGATTCAGAAAGAATTTTTAAATATGGAAAGGGAGAAAACTAAAAAGCGGTCCTATGATTTTATATGCACACACACACACACACACACACCTTGGAATGTATATGTATATGATATATGCCTTGGAGCAGCAACCCACATATTAGCATGGAGCTATTGGCACGCATGTCTTTGCTTCTATATACCAATCTCCAGGAGAAGAAACCAAACCTTTCAAAGATGTATGATTCTAGGGCTAGAGTAGAAAAAATACAGTATGTACCTGAATATCCTCTTATGTCAGGAAAAAAGGAAGTACTCAGAGAAAGATGGGGACATGTCAAAAAGGCACCTACTGACCAAGTCTGAGACTGGGGTAAATACTAATCATAGCGGATTACTGTCCATTTAATAAAACAGGAAACCTGACTGCATACTGATATAAGTGAATAAGTAAAAAGTTTGAGCCAAACAAGCTGTTTACATATTTTCAAAGTTAGCTTCTCTGTGAGATAATTATGAACTAAAGAGAGGAAAGCATAACTTTACAGAGCCTGGAAGTTGACATTTTATACTCAAGAGAACAAAGTGAGCATCAACAGTAATGAGCCAAAGCTGCTGCTGCTGCTAAGTCGCTTCAGTCGTGTCCAACTCTGTGCGACCCCATAGATGGCAGCCCACCAGGCTCCCCCGTCCCTGGGATTCTCAAGGCAAGAACACTGGAGTGGGTTGCCATTTCCTTCTCCAAAATGAGCCAAAGCAATACTGTTCAATAGGAAGCATTAAGAATAACACTTGATAATTTGAATATAATTGTAAGGAAATGTCAGACAAACCCAAATTGAAAATTCTATAAAGTAACTATAAAATTCTATCAAGGTCATGAAAGTCAAAGATAAAAGAATTTTTTCAGAGTGATGGAAACTCTGGAAATATAAGAAGCTAATGTAATTACTTAGTTAGTTCAGTCGCTCAGTCATATCCGACTCTTTGCAACCCCATGAATCGCAGCATACCAGGCCTCCCTGTCCATCACCAACTCCTGGAGTTCACTCAGACTCACGTCCATCGAGTCGGTGATGCCATCCAGCCATCTCATCCTCTGTCGTCCCCTTCTCCTCCTGCCCCCAATCCCTCCCAGCATCAGTCTTTTCCAATGAGTCAACTCTTCACATGAGGTGGCCAAAGTACTGGAGTTTCAGCTTCAGCATCATTCCCTCCAAAGAAATCCCAGGGCTGATCCCCTTCAGAATAGACTGGTTGGATCTCCTTGCTAATGTAATGTCTGATTCTAAATTGGATCATTTTGTCATAAAGAACATCACTGGGACAATTATAATATGAATGGAACTTCAAATTAAATAGTAGCCATTTAATAACATTATTTTTCTGACTTAAATGCTTCAAACAAGGACATTTCCCTATATCATTTATGTAGGAATAGAAAATAAACCTTTGGAAGAATTAGTGCACCAGGTTACCGCCCACTCTCTCCTAGGTTGGGGAATATAAACAGTATTTGTTCTTTCAGTGTTTCTACAAGTTTGAAACTACTTAAGTATATTTATACAAAAAGATCAAAACATCCTTGGTAGATGTGGTATGTATCTGAAACACAGTATGTAAGAAAGACATATTTATGAGGTCATATGATAAACAAAATGAAAGAGAATGAAAAAATAAAGGATTTTTTCATATTAAAATGAGTTTATATGCCTGGAAAACAAATAAATTGAAAAAATATGCACTGCACTTTTGAAAGAATGAAAATAACATATTCAGTATATAACAGGTTTTAGCAAACTTTTCAAAAATGCATGTATTGGGTGTATTTAAAGCATTTATATGTGTAAACTGTATTTTTGAGATTACAAAGCCACAAAAAGAAAAAAATGCTCAAAATAACAGGTATGAATCAGTGTTTATCAGCTTCTATGCCCATTCATTTCTGGAAATCCTAATATTGATAAGTGTTTCAAAATGGTTCCTGAAGTACCTAGGGAGTGACTCATGTGTCTCTTCAACTAAAAGGTGGCAGCAGTGATTATCTGACTCAGTTCAGTTCAGTCACTCAGTCGTGTCCGATGGCGCTTTAATTTTCTATCCTGAGGTTTCCTCTTTCGGTTGAGGCTAATAGAAACAACACTGTCATTTCCCCTAGAAGTCACTACTGTTGTTTATGCCTGCCAAAAGCAGTGTTTCAGTGGTTGGTGCCTGCTAATGATTCCATCAAGTTGGCTAATGCCTGATACTGACAGTGATTATGTCTGAGATGAGACTATTATCTCCTGTCATTGGCAAAACCACAAACATGCCAATACCACCCTTTGGAAGACATCACTCCATTTCTTCAGGAGAATAAAAAACTGCTACAATGACACATCTGCTCTGTGTGTTAATTCAACTTTAGCTTTTCATTTGTTCTTTTGATTACTAGGACTTATGCAAGGACTCAGGCAAGAGCTCAAGAGGCTGGAAAGGAGCATGATCTAAGCGGCATGTTAATTTTTCTCTGTAATCTCTCTCCTCGCTTTAGGTTCGTTCTGTATGCTTTTTTCCTCTCTCATTGTATTGTCTCCAAAAAGGTGATCAATAAGCCAACATATTTTAGATATGCACAGAAATAAGTAGACCTATAATCACAATGGTGTGATCACTCACCTAGAGCCAGACATCCTGGAATATGAAGTCAACTGGGCCTTAGAAAGCATCACTACGAACAAAGCTAGTGGAGATGATGGAATTCTAGTTGAGCTATTTCAAATCCTGAAAGATGATGCTGTGAAAGTGCTGCATTCAATATGCCAGCAAATTTGGAAAACTCAGCAGTGGCCACAGGACTGGAAAAGGTCAGTTTTCATTCCAATCCCAAAGAAAGGCAATGCCAAAGAATGCTCAAACTACCACACAATTGCACTCATCTCACATGCTAGTAAAGTAATGCTTAAAATTCTCCAAGCCAGGCTTCAGCAGTACATGAACCCTGAACTTCCAGATGTTCAAGCTGGTTTTAGAAAAGGCAGAGGAACCAGAGATCAAATTGCCAACATCCATTGGATCATTGAAAAAGAAAGAGAGTTCCAGAAAAATATATATTTCTGCTTTCTTGACTATGCCAAAGCCTTTGACTGTGTGGATCACAACAAACTGTGGAAAATTCTTAAACAGGTAGGAATATAAGACCACCTTACCTGCCTCCTAAGAAATCTGTATACAGGTTAAGAAGCAACAGTTAGAACCGGACATGGAACAGCAGACTATGTTCCAAATCAGGAAAGAAGTACGTCAAGGCTGTATATTGTCACCCTGCTTATTTAACTTACATGCAGAATATATCATGAGAAATGCTGGGCTGGAAGAAGCACAAGCTGGAATCAAGGTTGCCAGGAGAAATTTCAATAACCTCAGATATGCAGATGACACCACCCTTATGGCAGAAAGTGAAGAGGAACTAAAAAGCCTCTTGAAAGTGAAAGAGGAGGGTGAAAAAGTTGGCTTAAAGCTCAACATTCAGAAAATGAAGATTATGGCATCTGGTCCCATCACTTAATGGGAAATAGATGGGGAAACAGTGGAAACAGTGTTAGACTTTATTTTATTTTATTTTTATTTTTTTTGGCTCCAAAATCACTGCAGATGGTGACTGCAGCCATGAAACTAAAAGACGCTTACTCCTTGGAAGGAAAGTTATGACCAACCTAGATAGCATATTCAAAAGCATAGATATTACTTTGCCAACAAAGGCCCATCTAGTCAAGGCTATGGTTTTTCCAGTGGTCATTTATGGATGTGAGAGTTGGACTGTGAAGAAAGCTGAGTGCCAAAGAATTGATGCTTTTGACCTGTGGTGTTGGAGAAGACTCTTGAGAGTCCCTTGGACTGCAAGGAGATTCAACCAGTCCATTCTATAGGAGATCAGTCCTGGGTGTTCATTGGAAGGACTGATGCTAAAGCTGAAACTCCAGTACTTTGGCCACCTCATGCGAAGAGATGACTCATTGGAAAAGACTCTGATGCTGGGAGGGATTGTGGGCAGGAGGAGAAGGGGTCGACAGAGGATGAGATGGCTGGATGGCATCACCGACTCGATGGACATGAATTTGAGTAAACTCCGGGACTTGGTGATGGACAGGGAGGCCTGGCATGCTGCGATTCATGGGGTCGCAGAGTCAGACACTACTGAGCAACTGAACTGAACTGAACTGAACTGAAGAATGATTCAGTCTTTGACTCAGGCATCATCCTAAGTACACATGAATGCCCTTCTCTTCCATTCACAAATGCTAGCATGTGGCAGTAACTGTCAATTCAGTCCAGCCACTCAGTCATGTCCCACTGTTCATGACCCCATAGACTGCAGTATGCCAGGCTGCCCTGTCCATCACCAACTCCCTGAGCTTGCTCAAACTCATGTCCATTGAGTGGGTGATGCCCTCCAATCATCTCATCTTCTGTCATCTCCTTCTCCTCCTGCCTTCAATTTTTCCCAGCATCATGGTCTTTTCTGATGAGTCAGTTCTTTGCATCAGGTGGCCAAAATATTGGAGCTTCATCATCAGTCCTTCCAATGACTATTCAGGACTGATTTCCTTTGGGATGGATTGGTTGGATCTCCTAGCAGTCCAAGGGACTCTCAAGAGTCTTCTCCAACACCACAGTTCAAAAGCATCAATTCTTCTTCAACTGTGTGCAGTATGCTGCTGCTGCTGCTGCTGCTGCTACTAAGTCGCTTCAGTTGTGTCTGACTCTGTGTGACCCTATAGACAGCAGCCCACCAGGCTCTCCCATCCCTGGGATTCTCCAGGCAAGAACACTGGAGTGGGTTGCCATTTCCATCTACAATGCATGAAAGTGAAAAGTGAAAGTGAAGTTGCTCAGTCATGTCCGACTCTGCGACCCCATGGACTGTAGCCCACCAGGCTCCTCGTCCATGAGATTTTCCAGGCAAGAGTACTAGAGTAGGATGCCATCACCTATTCTGGTGTGCAGTATACTACACAGTTTTTTAGGAAGGGAGACCAAATCCCATTAGTCTGCACTGCATTTCAAGTTCATTACCCTCATTTATACTGTTAAAGGCAATAGTAGTGTTAAAGAATATCTGTACTGAATTCCAAGGACATCTTGGAAATTCCATGAACTATGTAGCCTGTTACTTAAAACTTTCCTCTCAAATCTCATTTCTGTTTTTTAAAAATATCATAAATATATAGAAAGCATCACACCATGTAATATTATATCATATAATTATGATGTGTAGTTGTGTGTATATATAGTCTGTAAAGCTGTAGTAAAACCAAGGTATCTATATTAAAAATTATGAACAAGTAAAAACTTTTAACCTTTTTAAATTAAATCAATTTAATAGCTCTAAAATTATTTTGATTATTGAGATGATTTAGCTCCTTTATGTTAAAGAAAATAAGGATCACATATATGTATGAAATAAATTAATATCAGGATACTGAAATCACAAATTTTAGTATCCTTCAACTTATTGAGCTAACGTGGACTTGACAAATAAAGAATGGGTTGTACTGCTTCAGCAAACAGCATGATCATGGAAGAAGTTTTATCTTTTAAGGAAGCAAGTTAGTAGTAATTAAAAATGTACATTAGATGAGAAATATAGTTCATTTTAAGAGAGGGTCCTCATTTGCAACACTTGCTAAGATGCTAATGTATAATTTAAATTCCTTTGGGATATTCAAATAAGGCAGGATAAATAGTATACACTTATACTCCCTCATTCTAAAATGAAAAGCAAACCTCATACAGCTTCAGGAAGGGAAATGATTCCAGAGCAAAGATTAACATTAAAATTGGGGAAAGATAAATGATAATTTCAAGGTTTCCAATAGAATATATACAATAGCAGCTACTCAATAAGATGACGAGGGCATTAAAGCAGTAATTATTTTTGTGGCATCATTTTTTTTTTTTTAATGAGAATTTCTTTTTGTTATTTTTAGTTTTTTTAAAATGTCCTTTCCCCCTGCAGTTTACATTCTTATTAAAGGATTTTTTTTATCTTAATGGAATAGACAGATCATAAATAATCTACATGCATATGTGTGCTATCCTTAAAAATTAAAATGTTAATTTGAGGAGGTAAAATGCAATAATGATAAAATATTATATTACAATCAGGAGAATGAAGTGTTTTAAAATGAGCTATTAAATTTCTGCCATATTATATGACACCAGGCTATGGACTGCTCCTTGGAATAGAGGATAGATGAACATCCAGTAAGCTGTTATCTATTTCTTAAGCATTTCCACTTTGTCCATTAAGGCATTTATATCCTCGCCCATTTTGTTCCCAAATTGGTTTTATGCTCCATTGAATTATGTATTAATAATCATACAGTTGGGACTTTCTCAGGTATAGAATATTTTCTCTCTCCTTTTAAAGGTTAATATTTATATCAAGTAGGTTTGCAGTGTTTAGGTATCTGCATAAAAGGTTTTTTCCTCTCATTCCCAGTGAATTAAAATCCTTGCTCTAAGACTTCAAGAAGATTATCTAAGAACTCTCTGTACCTTTTCTTGTAGATACAAAAAAAAAAAAATTGCAGAGTCCATGGAATGTATTTTAGGTTATTAAAACCTTGTCAGGCATACCAGTTAGTTTGATGATAGCCTATGAAGAACTGCAAAAAATGAGACAAAGATGCTGGACTAGTTATTATCACAAACTTCCCTGGGCAAAAAGTAGGTGGTGTCTTTTCAGACAAGATGCTTTACAAACACAACCACACCTCTGCAACTGGAAATATTGTGGTGGAAGGGAAAATGAATTGGTGGAAGTCAGGCCCAGCATAAAAAAAATCTTTTAAAAAACGTTTTCCCTGACATTTACTTGATCTAAGAACTAGCTTCTTCTATGTACAGCGGAGGCTACCTGTCAATAAGATATCCTAGTATCCAGTTTACCAAATGGTCTCCATCTTTCAGTTCTGTTCAGTTCAGTTCAGTCACTCAGTCGTGTCCGACTCTTTGAGACCCCATGAACCGCAGCATGCCAGGCCTCCCTATCCATCACCAACTCTCGCAGGCCACCCAAACTAATGTCCATTGAGTTGGTGATCGCCATGCAACCATCTCATCCTCTGTCGTCCCTTTCTCCTTCTACCTTCAATCTTTCCCAGCATAAGGGTCTTTTCTAATGAGCCAGCTCTTCGCATCAGGTGGCCAAAGTATTGGAGTTTCAGCTTCAACATCAATCCTTCCAATGAATATTCAGGACTGATCTCCTTTAAGATGGACTGGTTGGATCTCCTTGCAGTCCAAGGGACTCTCAAGAGTCTTCTCCAACACCAGAGTTCAAAAGCATCAATTCTTCAGTGCTCAGCTTTCTTTATAGTCCAACTCTCACATCCATACATGACTACTGGAAAAACCATAGCCTTGACTAGGTAGACCTTTGTTGGCAAAGTAATGTCTCTGTTTTTTAATATGCTGTCTAGGTTGGTCATACCTTTTCTTTCAAGGAGTAAGCGTCTTTTAATTTCATGGCTGCAGTCACCATCTGCAGTGATTTTGGAGCCCCCTAAAATAAAGTCAGCCACTGTTTCCACTGTTTCCCCATCTATTTGCCTTAACAGACCTGATTTCTGGAGTCTAGGATCTATGACTAGGGCTGGGGCACAATGGAGGTGCAGCAGGAGGGGTCCCAGATTCTAATCACAAAGATGCTCCTTGGCCATTTTTCTATAGGATTTTTATTGGGGTAATAGGTAGAGAGAGGAAGCTGCTCTGAATGTGTAACTCTGTGGTCAGAGGGCTTCTCTCTGTGCCTAACATTTACTCTCACAAGTGCTAGTTATGGGGGATTATGCTTATCTGCAAACTATGCTCCAGACAGAAACTTCATACCCATTAAACAACAATTCTCACTCCCTCCTCCTAGCAGCCCCTGGCAACCGTCTTCTGTCTCTATGAGTTTGCCTATCCTAGATATCTCACATAAGTAGAATCATACAAGATTTGCTCTTTTGTGTCTAGCATATTTCACTAGCATAATGTTTTTAATTTTCATCCATTTTGCAGCATACATCAAAATTTTATCCCGTTTAGGCTGAATAATATTATATTGCATATATATGTGTGTCTATATACATGTATGCATATACTCACATGCACACATACATATATGTATATACACACACTATATTTTTGTTTATCCTTTCACATGTTGACAGACATCATTTGGGTGGTTTTCACCTTCTGGCTATTGTGTATAATGCTATGAACATTGGTGTATAAATATCTGTTGGAGTTACTGATTTCAATTCTTTTGGGTATACCTAAAAGTGCAAGTTCCTGGATCATGTGGTAATTCCATGTTTCACTTTTTGAGCAACTTCCATACTGTTTTCCCTAGTGGCTGCACCATGTTATATTTCCATTAGCAATGGCCAAGGGTTCCAATTTTTCCACATCCTCAGCAACACGTTAGATTTTCATTTTTCAAAAAACAGACATCTTAACATATATGAAATGATGTGTATATGGTTTTTGACCTTTCTCACAGTTTATGAGGTTTATAGACCTTATGCATTCCTTTCTTTTTTCTTCCTCATAAAACATCTACTCATGAAACATCTACTATTTCTTGATAAACCACTGTACTAATATTTGATAATTAACCATTACCTAATTTTATATCATTTTCCCTTCATATTACCATGCAGATAGTGATATAACTAAAGATAATTATCAAGTTTTTATTTAAATAAGAAAGTGTGTTCTATTCAAAAGTAAGGTAAGAGAGAATTTAAGAACTATGAGGAAAACCACAGAGAGGTAGATAAGTAAGAAGCCTAGGAAAAATATCCAACTAACACCATGCCTTTACACCTAGTATTTTAATGTCAGAATTACTAAAATAATAAATGTGATATTAAATTTATGCTTGGTACTATAATAATAAAAATTTTAGGTTTTTCCTTTTCAATTAGATTAACACAAAAATCTCCATTTCATTTGTTTTTGGATTTCTATTCATTGTGTTGAAGACTCAGTTGATGCCAAAATAGAGGTTTTAGAACTAGGCTAAAAAGAAAACTCAAAGATCAGGAGAAATGAGGGATACTTTGCTGCCGGGGTCCAGCCCCGGTGGATCCAGGGTAATTTGAAGTGGGGATGGAGTCAGCGTCCTAGGAATTAATTGCTTAATTAAAGATATGGAGGGAGATTAGAAAGAAATAGTGTAGTAGGAAAATATTAGTGGAGAAAAAGAGGCTGAATAACTTGGTTTACGTGGGATACCAATAAAGCTTCGAGACAAGAAGCTTGCACCACCTACGTAGGCCACCGGTGCCCACTTGAATAGCGGAGGGTGCCCCTCCTTGGGCTCCCTCTCACATGGATCTTAAAAGCCAGGGCAAAATTAGCAGGCTTGGCAAGCACCCACGTTCCAGATGGGAATTCAGCCAGAAAAACGGAGAACAAGAAAGAATGACACGGGGGAATCAGTCTTTCCAGAAATTGATCCGTTTTCTTTATTTTCAGGTTTGCTTATATACCTTTTTTTACACATAGAGACAAATGGAAATTTTAAAGTCATGCAGGGGTCAGCAGTCCTGACCTTTATCAAAATCAGGTGCTTCATATAAATGTATACAAAAAGGTCTTAGGGGTTTTACATCATCTTCTGGCCAGGGGGCCTGCTAACATTTTATGATCCTTTCTTCCTGATAATGGTCAGTCAACCAAAAAACTTATTTTCCAGGGGTGATTTTTCTTAAACCAGGCACCACCCTCCGAAGGTACCAGATAAAGTTGCATTCCTATAGGGTGAGGGTGTAGTGGGTTACAATTAAGAAAGGAATTTACTTAGCCTAAGGTTAACATGATTGATCTTAAAGGTTAATACTTATTTCTTTTATATGCTAGTTATATATTCACTAACATGTATAAGGGCAGGGGATTTAGCAGCAAATATTGGCCCAATAAATGAAAAACCCTTCACCAACATGTTTTTATCTTTAGAAAAACCCAATGCTAACTAAAACTTTCAAAATACTCCAAACTCTCTGTGCTGTTCGTGGTTGAGAGGTTGTAAACAATCATGTAAGTAGTAGCATAATCCTGTCACACAAGCTAGTCTGCCAGCAGAGAGGTTTGACCTGAGACACCCTTGTCACCCCCAGGAACTTTTATTACCTGGAGCTGTAGGTTAACTCCTTCTGCTTTGCGGGGGACAGCCCCCCGCAAAGTCAGAGGTGTAGGCGAGAGCATAAAGCAGTAAAGTAGGCAGACTCCGGTTTTGGGGGTAGATGCTCAGGAACAAGGGGTTTCCTGAGGCTCGATCCCGCCTTTGCGTATGCCGAAGCCTCCTTCCTCATGACCTTTGCCACGGGCAGAGTTCCTCACACTGGCTCCCGGCACATTGCCCCATGATGGCAGGAAATGAGAAGGGGTAACATCAATAGAAACAGGGTAGATCTGAAAGTTCTATTTCTAAATAAATGATCTCAAGTATAATCATTTCTACTCAGTGCTTCCTAGTGGCCCTCCTAAGGGTAGATACAAGGAAAAGGGAACTGGGCAGGATGTGAGGAATTTATTCATACACAAAAATCAGACAATAAATTATAATCATGGAATGCACCCATTAGATCTTCTTCTTCCCAACTTTCCCCCAAACCTGAGTTCTTCCTAAGAGCCACAATATTAGCAACTGTGATTAAAAGCTTTCTTCTCATGTATAAAAATAAAAGCACTATATTACAGAAAAACCCAAGTGAACTTTTTGGGAAACCCAATATTGAAAAGCACATTGTAAATCTTAAAGTTCTGTACACATATGAGGCATTATTAGTGTATTTTAAAAGTTAATATTTTATATGTGAGATATTCTTAGGAAAAATACAGAGCTTTTTAAGTGTGATAGAAGTTATAAGAAGAAGGAATGATCATGTTTGTGAGAAAGTGAGCAAAGTGCTTCAGGATTAGTCCTCAGCTTTAGAAACAAAGGAGTATCTATTTGAAAAAAAAATGGATATGCTGTGCTTAGTCACTCAGTCGGGTCTGATTCTTTGTGATCCCCATGGACTATAACCAGCCAGGATCCTCTGTCCATGGGATTCTCCAGGCAAGAATACTAGAGTGGGTTGCCATGCCCTCTGCCAGGGGATCTTCCCAACCTAGGGATTGAACCCAGGTCTCCCACAATGTAAGCAGATTCTTTACTGTCTGAGCAACCAAGGAAGCCCAAGAATACTGGAGTGAGTAGTCTATCCTTTCTCCAGGAGAACTTCCCTACCCAGGAATAGTAGTGGAGTCTCCTGCATCACAGGCAGATTCTTTACTAGCTGAGGTACTGGGAAGCAGCCCACCTCAAAAAAAAAAGAAAAAAAGATATATCACTTTAAAGGATTTAATGAGCATTTCTACCTTTAGAAATTAATATATGAACAAACATTAACTATGATCATACATTTTAATGACAGATTGATTTCTAATGTTAAAATGCTGCTTTACCTTCATATTGAAATCACTCATTTATGTATACAATAATATCTAGTTTGCTAAAAGTGGAACAAAGCACACTAGATTGATAAGGCATCCTCTCCCAAATCTACCTTACTTGAATTTTCTGAGTAATTTACACTCAAGTCAGTTTGGAAATAGTATGTTGCCATAAAATGCTGACTGCAATCGACCACTGGTGACTGTTTCTCAAACTGTCTCTTCCTGTGGGATAGGAAATGGAAGCAATTGATTTTCTGTTGGCTTTGCTACTTGGTAACAATTGGAAAATAAGCAGGGAGCTAATGAAGTTACAGATGCTCTATGCTTGTCATTCTGAGCAGTCACTGAGGAGATTGAACACTCAGAGTAGCAAATGTTGTATTTCTAATGGCTGCTTTCTTGAAAAGTATATGGATAAACACTTGATTAGTTAAGAGTCACCAGATGATCTTTCTTTGTGCTACTTGAACTATAGTGAACTATAACTATATAACTATAGTGAACTATAATGTTAGTTACCAGAGAAGGCAATGGCACCCCACTCCAGTACTCTTGCCTGGAAAATCCCACGGATAGAGGAGCCTGGTAGGCTGCAGTCCATGGGGTTGTGAAGAGTCAGACAAGACTGAGTGACTATCCTTTCACTTTTCACTTTCATGCACTGGGGAAGGAAGTGGCAACCCATTCCGGTGTTCTTGCCTGGAGAATCCCAGGGACGGGGAAATCTGGTGGGCTTCTGTCTATGGGGTCGCACAGAGTCAGACACAATTGAAGTGAATTAGCAGCAGCAGCAGTAGCAGTGCTGGTTACTCAGTCATGTCCAACTCTTTGTGACCCCACGGTCTGTAGCCCACCAGGCTTTTCGGTCCATGGGATTCTTCAGGCAAGAATACTGGAGTGCATTGCCATTTCCTTCTCCAGGGGATCACCCAACCCAGGGATCAAAGCCAGGTCTCTTGCATTGCAGGCAGATTCTTTTACTATCTGAGCCACAAGGGAAGCCCTTGAACTATAGAAATGTTAATTATAAAACTTCTGGAAAGAATCCACTTTGTATATTTCATCTTCTCATCATATCTCAAGGAACTAGGATAACTGAGTCTGACAGTTAGAAAAATAAATGCATAATATTAACAGGAGAATGTAGAAAATAGATCACTGAAACAGAACTAAGAGGTAAGACCAGAAACATATTTATGTGAAAGTTAAGTGTGTGATAGTGATGCAATTTGAAACCAGGAGGGGAAAAAAATAGAAGTTTGCTTCAAAGGTGAGTCAATTTGATATACATTTGCAGAAAAGAAAAAAAAAAAAAACAAAGGCAGAGCTGTGACTTACATAACTGATGAAAATAAAATTTGAGCTGCATTAAAGAGTGTAATGGGAGAAGGCAATGGCAACCCACTCCAGTACTCTCACCTGGAAAAGCCCATGGAAGGTGGAGCCTGGTGGGCTGCCGTCTATGGGGTCGCACAGAGTCGGACATGACTGAAGTGATTTAGTAGTAGTAGTAGTAGTAAAGAGTTTAACATAAAGAGAAATAAAGCAAACTATTTAAGTTTTAAAAGAGAAAGACAATGCTTAGGATCTTGAGCTAGAAATGGCTTCCTTAGCAGGAAAGAATTAATTTTAAAAGGATATCATACAAATTTGACTATCCTAAATTTCCTTATTTGTATGGCAAATGACAGCAGAAAGTTCAGTATCAGTGTAGAATTATTATATATTATATTATATTATTATATATTATATTTTGTATAATATTTCCAAAGTATATGAAATAGTATAACAATGTACAAATTCACTACTATAAATCATAAAAGATAAAATAACCAAGGTGAAAGTCATCAGGGATTTCCATGGGGGTTCAGTGGTTAAGACTCCATGCTTCCATAGCAGGTTTGATCCCTGGTGGGGGAACTATGCCACATGGTGCAACCAAAGTGGGCGGGGGGGAGGTGAAGAAAATGTCACAAGAAGCAATTCATGGAATTGTGGTTGTAGCTGATGCCAAACATGAGAGATGTTTTATGCAGGTGGAAATGATCCAATAGATGGGAAGATTATTAATTCAGGAGAGAAATTGAGTCTTGCTGGGGCAAAGTGCTTGACTCAGAGGAAAAGGGATAGGGTTCATTAATGGAGAATTTGGCCTTATCTAGGTATATCAACAGTCCCTCCAGAGAGTCTAGAGCATAGACATAGTGGTGAAAACCTGTATTTTCTTCTGATTGCTTTATTTATTTATTTATTTTCTGTGAAATGGAATGTAGCATCATCAGGTGAGTGATCAAAGAAAAGGAGACATTGGCAATGTGACAAGAAAGAACAAATTACAAATTAGTTCCCTAAGACAGAATGGACAGGTACATGTAGTATGGTTGCTAAATAGCATTAGGATCCCATAAAGTGAGTGGCAATGAAGTTAAGTGGGTCTAAATACCATGGAGGATTCTTCAGGTGGCTCAGTGGTAAAGAACCCATCTGTAAATGCAAGAGACCTGCGTTCAATCCCTGGGTCAGGAATATCCCCTGGAGGAGGAAATGGCAACCCACTCCAGTATTCTTGCCTGGGGAATCCCATGGACAGAGGAGCCTGGCAGGCTACAGTCCATGGGGTCACAAACAGCTGGACACGACTGAACAACTAAACAACAATAACAACAAACACCATAGAATGTGCTTTGCTCTAGCTATATTTACCCATGCATGTGCCATCAAGGACTAGGCAGAAATGGGGAGCTGTAGGATGTACAAGAAGGTATGACTTAGTGAGAAAAGAGCAAGAGATTTGAGGATCTGTGCAATAGAGGAATAATAATGATTGAGCATGAAATTTAGGTTGAATTAAAAAACAAAGTAAAGACAGGAGAGACATGAGAGACATAAAAGATATTATCGAATCAACCAGATGAAGGTAGCGGTGGCTGACTTGAGGGAGTAAGTTGAAAGATATGGCAGGTGGTAATTGAAGGATGGGGGGGCTTGAACTGGGATTCTGAGGAGGCTATATTTACTGGCAGTAACAAAATCTATGGCCATTAGTTTATGGTTAAGGTATGATGAAAGAAAAAATTATTGGATAAAATAAAAATCAAGGCCAACAGTTAAAATGGATACTGGAATCAGCTATCAGCTGTATAACATGAGTAGTATACCAGAAAATGTCAATGAACCAGGAGCAAAATAACATATTAGTAAAATGAGACATATGAGCTTAAGGGACTGTGGATGGCTGCAATGAGGAGTTTTACACTCTAATGACAAGAGATTCAAATACAGGATATTTTAAGGAAGACAGAAGAATGGTATGGAAGCAGCAATGAAGAGTAACCCTACCTGTAGATAAGAGGAGTATAAGAGTATAGGAAGAAAACAGCTATCACTTATGACTATTCCAGGGGAAGCAGTATTTTGAGGAAGAATTCCTAGTTACAGTTTAAGCAAGAAGAAGGAAACTTTGATTAAAGTTTGAGAAAATAGGGGATTCTGCTGATAACTGATCTGTGGTACACTGGGTAAGATGAAATAATTTCAGTAGGTGGGGAGGAGCAAATTTTGCCACCCCCCCAAATTCATTCTTCACTCTTCTTTTATCTGTTGCATACCCCAGGAATGTGACTCCTATGGACTCCATCCCCTTAACTGGTCAACATTTGATTTTGGATAAAAGGTGGTGATCGTAGGTCTTGCAAGCCAGTTGGACCTGTCCAAAAGTACCAATAGATATTTGATTCATACCAAAAGATCCCTGACATTTGGTGTTTTCCAAAATGTCCATGAGTGTATTTGGTCCATGACAAATTGTTCTGGACGAGACCAAATATCAAGGACCTTTTGGTGTGGACCAAATGTTTCATGGATGTTTTGGATAGGACCAAATGGTTCTCTAACAATCAAGGACAGTTTGGCATGAATCAGGTATCTTATGAACAACAAGTCTTGTGCACCAAATATCTCATGGATGTTTTAGACAGAACCAAACTCCCTGGTGGCTCAGAGGTTAAAGCGTCTGCCTCTAATACAGGAGACCTGGGTTCAATCCCTGGGTCAGGAAGATCCCCTGGAGAAGGAAATGGCAACCCACTCCAGTATTCTTGCTTGGAGAATCCCTGGATGGAGGAGCCTGGTGGGCTACAGTCCATGGGGTCGCAAAGAGTCGGACACGACTGAGCGACTTAACTTAAAAATCTGCCAGCTTTCTTAGAGAAGATTGTACAGTAGGAGGAAAGAGGATGGGAATACCACTTTTTCCTTGCCCCTCTCTCCCTGTTGTAAGTCATTATTCACACTATGTTTGCCCCATTTCATCATTATTGCCTCTCTTTTCCTTCTCCAATGCTTTAGCTTTCACTACGCGCCTTAAACACTCTTCTCCCATTATATTTACGGTAATTTCTTTTTGTTGTTTGTCTCTGGGTACATCAACTTCTTGTTGGTTGCTTTAACTCTGCTCTCTGTAAATTGCTCTTTCATAACATCTCTTCAGGTGAGCCATCTGAGTGGCATTCTATTTCACGGTAGGACCCTGATTAATTCAGAGTGTGATGTAGGGTCACAACAGAACAGATTCCTATTACCAGAATGACCAGTGGTTGCTATGGGGACTTCCAAGAAAGATATAAAGTATGCAGAGAGATCATTGCTGACTTTCCCTAGGAGGAAAAATCTCTGATTTGTTAAGGTAAATAAGAAGCGGGGGATTAGTGCCATGAGCATGCAGACTTCCAGACCTCTAATTAACTCCTGCTGATGGAAACATACAATGGTATAGGGGATGGTCTTGATGCAAGTGTGTGGGTTCTTTATTGACTTGTTAACATTCAGAAGATGAAAAATTAAATTAGTACATATCCTAAAACCACAAAAATAAAATGCATGAAAACAGAAGGCAAATATTAAGCCATTAAATGAATAGACATTAAGGGCATGTGTGCTAAGTTGCTTCAGTTGTGTCTGACTCTTTCTGACCCTATGGACTGAAGCCCACCAGACTCCTCTGTCCCTGGGATTCTCCAGGCAAGAATACTGGAGTGGGGTGCCATGCTCTCCTCCAGGGGATCTTCCCAACACAGGGATCAAACCTGTGTCTCTTAGGCCTCCTGCATTGGCAGGCAGGTTCTTTACTACTAGGGCCTCTTGGGAAGCCAGACATGAAGGGACTTAATGTGTATTGTATACATATGAATGGAGACAAATATTTTGAGTGTGAAGGTGAGCATAGAGTGTCATTGGAGAAAAGGTGTAGTAATGTAATATTTTAGTGCAAAAGCACTTTCTAAACAGCTTTTCTAAACATTATGAAATGTAAAGTCCTAATCTGGACCTATATTTTCAAGTATTATGAAAAAGTCAAATTCTGAATGAAAAGCTATTCAAAGGTTAATTAAAACCCTGCCCATAGTGGTATTTGAATTAGAGATCAGGGAACATAGACACAGAAGTTATAAATCCAAACTAGAGAAGATGAGGGTGCAGCCCTGTCTCTAGTCTGTCTGTTTCAACCATAGGCTAGGGATAATTTATTCTCTGGGACCAGATCTGAGTCTAGAAAGAAAATCTAATGTTAATGAGACTAATTTCCACTTGAAATGCATGAAGCTTAATCTTTTGTCTTAACTAGCTACAAAATGAAGTGTATTTCTTACAGCTTGTCTGTCAGTATTGTTACTCATATCTAGTTTCTAGATTCTACCCATCCAGAGTTTCTATTTTTACCTTTGCTACATGACAATGTACATGAGTTCTAGCTCATTGGCCATTATTTCCTGAGCCTAGTATCTCTAGATTCTGCTACTCCATTCCTTAGATCCTGGATTTAATGACCCTAGACTATTTCTTCATGACTCTAGTAACATTTTTTTTTTGTTTGTCCTCTGATCCTCCTAGTGTAGAGTACTTCCAAGAAATATCCTGTCTCTTCTTTCCTCTTTTTACGTATTTAACCCAGTTCATAGCTTCCAGCTCTCCTGGTGAGTAGTACAAGTCAAACCTCCAAATAATCTGAAGCAATAAAGTTTCCTATGGTTTCCAAAGACATACTGATGTCTCCCAATTGAGCACATAGAGTTGAGTTTTCTAAACTGAGGTTATTATTGTTTATGGATATATTTCATGTGAGTAATTGTTGGTATGGAGTCAGCTACAGGAAGAATGTATCTGATACTGACAATGATTATTTGGTTAACTGAATAGAATCTTATTCCCACCTCCCTCCATGCTTCTAGGAATATAATACATGTGTCTGAGAGCAGAAGTAGAGGTTTATTTCTAAAGGTATTATATATTTTGCTTCAAGTTCTGCCTAGTAGAGGCTTATATAATTTTGATTAGAAATCATATTGAATTCCCTTGAAGTGGGTAAACAGTGAGTACAAGGGGAAAATGTAATACTATGTAACAAAGAGGTGAAGTTGAGACAAGAAAAATCAGAACTTTCAGAGGAAAAAATAATTCTCCCTAAATTGAATGTGGGAAAAAATAACTTGAATTTTAGTTCTGTCATACATAACCATCTGAATTGAATTGAATCTAATTCTACCCTGTGACTTTCATTTGTTCTCCCTTTCACTCACCTTTTCCTACCTCTTCTCAAATGCCCCCTTCCAGTATGAGGATTTTTGCAGAACTAATCAAAAACAACAATTCTGAAAAAATTCAATTCCTTTCTACACAGAAGGGGTATACATATAATGCCCACATGCATATCTACCTATAAATTTTCTTCAACAGTCTCACTCTCAGAGAGCCAACATCTATCAGTTAATCATATCCTGTTAGATCTACTATTGAGTGCAATGATATTCCCATCTGCCACATTCATTGTACTTAAATAGCTGCTTATATTTGGAACAGCACTTTGACTTCTTTAGTTTTCATCACTCTACCGGTTTAATCCTTTACCTGGACATTCAAAGGTTCTAATTACCATGGGATCCATAAGATCACCCCCAATCCCACTGTATTTCAGTATCTAGCCATTTTTAATTGAATTAAGATGAAATCACAAGTTCTACCCCTGGTAGGGTGGCTATGCTACTCAAAGTCCATAGACAGTGAAAGAGCAAGCTGCTTCACAGAGTATAGGTCAAGAACATGTTTAGTGGCAGAAATGTCAGATGAACATTCTTTCTTCTTTTTGACCTTCCAGTAGATAAACTGCATGAGTTAAAAACGGAAATGTTCTGGAAAATGTCACTCAGGATTTATCTGCAGAGAACAGAAGCTACTCAAGATAAAGTGAGAAAGGAATTTTTTTATAGGAAATTCACTCTCACAGTCTCCTTGATTTTAGAAACAGAACATAAATGAATGCAGTAGACTGGATTCTTGTTGCCAGCTCTGCTCCATGTTATTGGATTGTACACCCAAGCTCTCTGTCATGTGACATTGAAGTGTCCACCATTGAAGTGTAGACCAGGTACAGTCTATGTCTCCATCCCAACCACTGTGCAACTATGGCAGTTCTGAGTAGATGTTTTAAGAATAATCTTTTATTTCCACTGACTCTTGCTCTGCTGTTGCTCATCATGAGAAGGGCAAGGCCTTGGGCACTGCTGCTGCTTTTAGCCTAGATCTCAGAATGATAGCCCTATGAAGCAGAACTGAGCCTGATCTGCTGCCTGACATAGAGCTGTCACAGCCAGTTCACAAACCCATGAGAAAGAAACACGGTAGACAATTGAAATTTTGAGCAACAGTTGACTACTTAACTGTAGTTCACAGAATGGATGTGAAAGTCACATCACAGAACTGAGTCACCAAGGGAAAGAATCTACCACATAACATTCTCACTAAACACTGCTGATCAGAGTTTATGCATATGTCAATGATCAGCTGGAAGGGAGCATGCTGGAAGGTCATTTGCCCCGTTCATTTCATAAGGATGTAAAAGAAAAGAATGATCCTCAACATCAACTAGTTATAGTTCAATAAAAGTTTATTTTTAAAATCAGTTAAGGAGAGATGGATATATATATATATATATATTTTTTTTTTACAAAGGCAAAGCATATGAATAGGAAATTTTAAAAAGAACTATAGTCAAGAAATTTTAATACTGATGAAAGAAATATAATGTAAATATCAGGATATCATTTGTTTGCAAATCCTGAGGAAATATATACCTAGATCTTGATCTAAATATACCACCCCAGATTTGGGATAATAAAAATTATGAATGATCACCTGTATAAATATAAATGACCTTAAAAATGATGAAAAGGACATTTGCCAAGAAATCTTTAAAATGAAACAGTGCCAGTAGAATGGTATTTAATATTTTTAAAAAAACTTCCTTTAGTGCAATTCAGCACTATGTATCAGAAGTGTTAAAACTATTCAGAGCCTTAACCTAGCAGTTAGATTTCTAGGAATTTGTCTTACAGGAATAATGAGAATTATGAATATGAATCCTTATAAAAGAATGCTCAATACAAGTCAAATTTAAAATTGGCTATTTTAGAGCACCACTAAATGTTGAAAAGAAAAGACTGGTAGAACAAATTATTTGTTATTCACTCAACTGAATATTATCATGACTTTATAAAATAATGATATTTTTAAAAATGCATGTTTTGGAAATCATAATACCAGTATCTGAACCAGTGTTCTAGTACTTATTATCAATGTGGTCAGGAGCAAGTCACTTATTCTTTTAAAGATTCAGCTTTTTTTATATCTAAATAAAGATAATAATATCTAAAATAAAAATATCACCTACATCAAATTGTTACTATGCACATTATTGAGGTATACCTGAAAATTACTTAGACGAGAACCTGGCCTTCAGTGCGTGCATGCTAAGTCACTTCAGTCATGTCCAACTCTTTGTGACCCTGTGGACTGTAGCCCACCAGGCTGTTCTGTCCATGGGATTCTCCAGGCAAGAATACTGGAGTGGGTTGCCATGCCCTCCTCCAGGGGATCTTGCTGACCCAGGGATTGAACCCACATCTCTTATGTCTCCTGCACTGGCAGGCAGGATCTTTACCACTGAGCCACCTCAGAAGCTCCCAGCCTTTAGTATATTGTGGCTTTTATTATTACTATGAAACTACTAACATAATAATATAGGGAAAACTTCTGTAATGTATAAAGTGTGCAAAACCCCATGTTATGAACCAGTACACGTGGTATGATTCCAATTTTGTGGGAAATATAAAGGGAAAGATGTGATGAAGAAAAAGATAAGAGAAATGAAATGATTTCTCTTTAATTACTCTATTTTCTCTCTCTCTATGTATATATGCAAATATGCATACATATTGTGAATACACACACACACATACATATATATATACACACACATATATATAAAACTTTGTTAGTTTTCTAAGATGCCTATTTATTCCACTGTCAGAAAAACATTATAATTTATTGATGTCAGCAAATAAGTTATATAGGTAGTGACCTAGGAAGTAATTTTGCTCTTGTAAAAGGGCTTCCCTGGTGGCTCAGACCATTAAAGAATCTGCCTGCAATGTGAGAGACCAGGGTTTCATCCCTGGGTTGGGAGGATCCCATGGAGAAGGGAATGGTAATGCATTTTAGTATTCTTTCCTGGAGGATTTCATGAACAGAGAATTCTGGTGGCTTACAGTCCATAGGGTTGTAAGAAATGGACATGAATGAGTGACTAACACTTAAATATATATATATATATATATATAATATATATTATATATATATAGTCATCAAATAGATCAAAATAATACATAATAATATTTCACACAATAAGGTAAACATCTTATTCATGAAGAGAAGATTCAAGAGCAAGGACTTTAATTATCTGTATATAAGGATTCTATAGTTACAACACCATATATCCTATTAGTGTACTGAAAACAAAAAGAATGGAAAAAGCAAATACTCCTAAGGGACTCAAGAAAGACAAGGCAGAATTTGTGGCAGGGAAATTAAAATAAGAAAACAGGAGTCTGTACCTTGGTAACCATGATGCCAAACCTATTGGGAGAAAGTTAGCTGATCATTGCAGTTAATCTACTGAAACTATGTGAGGTGACAAATGCCACAGTCACTCCGAGGTCCTGAGAATTAAGGCAAACACTGCTCAATATTCATGGCCACACATCAGCTCACGTCACCACATATCCCATGAAGGTGGTAGCAACAATCCTGCTCTTGACAAACACATTTCCTCACACTTACATACTCACATTCTTATTCTTTGAATGATGGTTTTAAACCAGGTTTATATAAACCCATGAAATATGAAAGAATGAAGGATATGAATTATGAAATATGAAAGAAAGAATGAAGGGATGGAGCCAAAGCAAAAACAACACCCAGTTGTGGATGTGACTGGTGATGGAAGCAAGGTCCGATGCTGTAAAGAGCAATATTGTATAGGAACCTAGAATGTCAGGTCCATGAATCAAAGCAAATTGGAAGTGATCAAACAGGAGATGGCAAGAGTGAACGTAGACATTTTAGGAATCAGCAAACTAAACTGGATTGGAATGGGTGAATTTAACTCAGATGACCATTATATCCACTACTGTGGGCAAGAATCCCTTAGAAGAAATGGAGTAGCCATCATAGTCAACAAAAGAGTCTGAAATGCAGTACTTGGATGCAGTCTTAAAAATGACAGAATGATCTCTGTTTGTTTCCAAGGCAAACCATTCAATATCACAGTAATCCAAGTCTATGCCCCGACCAGTAATGCTGAAGAAGCTGAAGTTGAAAGATTCTACGAAGACCTTCTAGAATTAATACCCCCAAAAGATGTCCTTTTCATTGTAGGGGACTGGAATGCAAAAGTAGGAAGTCAAGAAACACCTGGAGTAACAGGCCAATTTGGCCTTGGAGTACAGAATGAAGCAGGGCAAAGCCTAATAGAGTTCTGCTAAGAGAACGCACTGGTCATAGCAAACACCCTCTTCCAATAACACAAGAGAAGACTCTACACATGGACATCACCAGATGGTCAACACCAAAATCAGATTGATTATATTCTTTGCAGCCAAAGATGGAGAAGCTCTATACAGTCAGCAAAAACAAGACCAGAAGCTGACTGTGGCTCAGATCATGAACTCCTTATTTGCAAATTCTGACTTAAATTGAAGAAAGTAGGGAAAACCACCACACCATTCAGGTATGACCAAAATAAAATCCCTAACAATTATACAGTGGAAGTGAGAAATAGATTTAAGGGACTAGATCTGATAGAGTGCCTGATGAATTACGGATGGAGGTTCATGACATTGTACAGAAGACAGAAGACAGGGATAAAGAACATCCCCAAGAAAAAGAAATGCAAAAGAAGCAGAATGGCCTTAGCAATGGCCTTCAGGAGGCCTTAGCAATAGCTATGAAAAGAAGAGTAGAAAAAAGCAAAGGAGAAAAGGAAAGATATATCCATTTGAATGCAGAATTCCAAAGAATAGCAAGAGGAGATAAGAAAGCCTTCCTCAGTGATCAGTGCAAAGAAATAGAGGGAAAAAAATAGAATGGGAAAGACTAGAGATTTCTTCAAGAAACTTAGATATACGAAGGGAACATTTCATGCAAAGATGGGCTTGATAAAGGACAGAAACGGTATGGAAGCAGAAAATATTAAGAAGAGGTGGCAAGGATACACAGATGAACTGTGCAAAAAAGACCTTCATGACCCAGATAATCACGACAGTGTGATCACTCACCTAGAGACAGACATCCTGGAGTGTGAAGTCAAGTGGGCCTTAGGAAACATCACTACAAACAAAGCTAGTGGAGGTGATGGGATTCCAGTTGAGCTATTTCAAATCCTGAAAAATGATGCTGTGAATGTACAGCACTCAATATGCCAGCAAATTTAGAAAACTCAGCAGTGGCCACAGGACTGGAAAAGGTCAGTTTTCATTCCAATCCCAAAGAAAGGCAATGTCAAAGAATGCTTAGACTACCTCACAATTGCACTCAACTCACACACTAGTAAATAATGCTCAAAATTCTCCAAGCGAGGCTTCAACAATACGTGAACTGTGATCTTGCAGATGTACAACCTGGTTTTAGAAAAGGCAGAGGAACCTGAGATCAAATTGCCGACATCCGCTGGATCATGGAAAAAGCAAGAGAGTTCCAGAAAAACATCTATTTCTGCTTTATTGACTATGCCAAAGCCTTTGACTGTGTGGATCACATAAACTGTGGAAAATTCAAGAGATGGGAATACCAGCCCACCTGACCTGCCTCTTGAGAAATCTGTATGCAGATCAGGAAGCAACAGTTAGAACTAGACATGGAACAACAGACTGGTTCCGAATCGGGAAAGGAGTACATCAAGGCTGTATATTGTCACCCTGCTTATTTAACTTATATACAGAGTACATCATGAGAAACGCTGGGCTGGAGGAAGCACAAGCTGGAGTCAAGATTGTTGGGAGAAATATCAATAACCTCGGATACGCAGATGGCATCAGCTTTATGGCAGAAAGTGAAGAAGAACTAAAGAGCCTCTTGGAAAGTGGAAGAGGAGAGTGAAAAGTTGGCTTAAAGCTCAATATTTAGAAAACAAAGATCATGACATCTGCTCCCATCAGTTCATGGCAAATGGAGAAACATGGAAACAGTGGCAGACTTTATTTTGGGGGGCTCCAAAATCACTGCAGATGGTGATTGCAGCCATGAAATGAAAGATACTTACTCCTTGGAAGAAAAATTATGACCAACCTAGACAGCATATTAAAAAGCAGAGACATTACTTTGCCAGCAAAGGTCTGTCTAGTCAAGGCTATGGACTATAAAGAAAGCTGAGCACCAAAGAATTGATGCTTTTAAACTGTAGTGTTGGAGAAGATTCTTGAGAATCCCTTGGACTGCAAGGAGATCCAACCAGCCCTAAAGGCAATCAGCCCTGAATGTTCATTGGAAGGACTAATGTTGAAGCTGAAACTCCAGTACTTTGGGCCCCTGATGCAAAGTGCTGACTCATTGCAAAAGGCCCTGATGCTGGGAAAGTTTGAAGGCAAGAGGAGAAGGGGACGACAGAGAATGAGATGGTTGGATGGTATCACCTACTCAATGGACATGAGTTTGAGTCAACTCCAGGAGCTGTGATGGACAGGGAGGCCTGGCGTGCTGCAGTCCCTGGAGTTGCAAAGAGTCAGACACGACTGAGCAACTGAACTGAACTGACAAAATATGAATTTTACACCTTACATTTTTATCCCTCTCACAAGTTGAGTGGGCATTCTCTCCTCAATATGAAAGACACTTAGCATATCCAAAGTGTTTCTGCTATTTCCTGGAATTTCTGGTTTCAGGAAAACTAGGTAAAGATGCAAACAATAAACCATTTTATTCTTTTAGGCAACTCCAAATCCATGGCATGGGAGAATAGACTTAATGGCTTATGCTAAAAGGCTATCATGTTTCTGACTCTAAAAATCGCCCATATGAATTTGCTTTCCAATATTTGATGCTATATTCACTTTGTTCTCTAATCTTTCTTATTCTTTGCTCTTTTCCCCCCGGAATCCACTTAAGTAGCAGAATTAGTCCCTTTTTATTTTCTGGCTTTCAGGTCATATTCTATGAGCAAGTTGGATACATATAATCACTAGGCTAGCATTGTGAATATAGTGAAATATTTCTTCCAGAAGGCAGATTTTAATTATGATTCTATTTAAAGGCTATCAGTAACATGGTAAAATTTATATTCACTATTCTTCTCTAAAATAGTAGGGACTTATAATTTTTTTTCTTAAATCTGTTTTATTATTTCCTTTGAAAGATGTGTTAAAAATATTCAAATGCTACTGATAACTCCTACCCGAAATAATTATATTACTTTGTTGAAAATTACTATTACTATTTAATCCACAGTTGATGAGTTACTATGATTATGACTGAATCTCTCTCTCTTTTTTTAATGTATAACTTCCACTCACCAGGAACACAAGAGCAAGCAGTGCCATATGCACTCTCTGAGACAGACTTATCAAGCATTGAATCAAAATTTCCCCTTCTCCTTCTAAATTAACTGAATTGAATAGAACCAGAGATCAGAAATAATAGATTTAAACTAAAGCTAAAATGTCACAGTTTCTGTTAATAATCATTTGCATGCTGTGTTATTGAAAGCAATACCATCTTCACACAAGTCCACTCTCTATCAATGAATTCAAAGCAATTTTGACAATAGTTAACTGACAGAGAACCAAGAACTCATCTGAGCAACCATCAGCTCATTTAATTCCCTCCTCAACCCTGAGAGGAAGTAAAACTGTTATCTTCATTACACAGATGAGGAAACGGAGACCCTAAGGTTAACTTTAAGGTTAACCCTAATGTGAACTTCCAGATGTTCAAGCTGGATTTAGAAAAGGCAGAGGAACTGGATATCAAACTGCCAGCATCCATTTCATCATTGAGGAAGCAAGAGAGTTCCAGAAAAACATCTACTTCTGCTTTATTGATTATGACAAAGCCTTTGACTGTGTGGATCACAACAAACTCTGGAAAATTCTTCAAGAGATGAGAATACCAGACCATCTACCTGCCTCCTGAGAAATCTGTATGCAGGTCAAGAAGCAAAAGTTAAAACTGGATGTGAAACAACAGACTGGTTCCAAATCAGGAAAGGAGTACATAAAGGCTGTATATTGTTACAGTGCTTTTTAAATTTATATGCAGAGTACATCATGCGAAATGCTAGGCTGGACGAAGTACAAGCTGGAGTCAAGATTGTTGGGAGAAATATCAATAACCTCAGATATGCAGATGACACCACCCTTATGGCAGAAAGTGAAGAACTAAAGAGCCTCTTGATGAAAGTGAAAGAGGACAGTGGAAAAGTTGGCTTAAAACTCAACATTCAGAAAACAATGATCACAGCATCTGGTCCCATCACTTCATGCCAAATAGATGGGGAAACAACAGAAACAGTGACAGACTTTATTTTTTTGGACTCCAAAATCACTGCAGATGGTGACTGCAGCCATGAAATTAAAAGACGCTTGCTCCTTGGAAGAAAAGCTATGACCAACCTAGATGGCATATTAAAAAGCAGAGACATTACTTTGCCAACAAAGGTCCGTCTAGTCAAGGATATGGTTTTTCCAGTAGTCATGTATGGATGTGAGAGTTGGACTATAAAGAAAGCTGAGTGCCAAAGAATTGATGCTTTTGAACTGTGGTGTTGGAGAAGAGTCTTGAGAGTCCCTTGGACTGCAAGGAGATCCAACCAGTCCACCCTAAAGGAAATCAGTCCTTAATATTCATTGGAAGGACTGATGCTAAAGTTGAAACTCCAATACTTTGGCCACCTCATGCGAAGAGTTGACTCATTAGAAAAGACCTTGATGGTGGGAAAGACTGAAGGCAGAAGGAGAAGGGGATGACAGAGGATAAGATGTTTGAGTGGCATCACTGATTTGATAGACATGAGTTTGAGCAAGCTCTGGGAGTTGGTGATGGACAAGGAAGCCTGGCATATAGCAGCCCATGGGGTCGCAAAGAGTCAGAAATGACTGAGTGACTGAATTGTACTGAAAATTAACTAAATTGCCTAAGATTACCTAGGTGATGACCAATGTGGGTATTTCAAGTGCTTTCTCCTACATAATATCTACAAACAAGCTTCTACGTACTTTACATGCAACAGACAAAATTGAAGTCATAAGGAAACAGAGAGAGGACTAAATAGATTGACCAACTGTCCCAGTTTGCCCAGGACTAAGGGGTTTCCTGGGATGGGCAACCTTCAGCGCTAAAATCAGACAGGTCTTGAGCACACTGGGAAATAGGGGTCACCCAAAAAGAATCTAATAAATGTGAGGTCAGCAAAATTACAGGTTTGAACCCTGAGTTGAAAAGAGCCCCTGGAGGGGGAAATGGCAACCCACTCCAGTTTTCTTGCCTGGGAAATCCCATGGACAGAAAAGCCTGGCAGGCCACAGTCTATGGGGTCACAAAGCATTGGACAAGACTGAGTGACTAGCACTTTCAACAAAATGATGATAGTCAGTACTGTAGCCTGTTGATGTATGTTCTTATCTTATCTTATCCCTTATCTTATGTTAAAGGATAATGTCTTATCCCTCATGAAATATCACTCTGATTCTCTCAGGTGATGACCATGTTACTAATTTATCTGAGAGAAATGAAAGTGATCATAGTAAAACCTCTCCTTCTATCAAACATCTCACTGTAATATTTGTATAATATATGTCTGAATATTGGTAGAACAGATGGACTGTGTATACATCTAATGCCAATTTTCTCTTGCCATACTGAACATACTCAACTCTTTTCCTACTAAAAATGTTGACTATAGCCATGGATTGGAAAACTCAGTATTATCATGGGTGAAGAGGAAGAAGTTTTCCTCTACTCTTCTAGATTCTTCTGGCTGGTTGAAGAATTCAATTGACATGAGACAGATTAACAGGAGAAAACCGAATAAAAGATTAATAACATGTCTAGTGCTGCGCAGGCACAGGAGGGCCTAGAGGAGCTGTCCCACATTGAAGGTCAGGAACGGAGGTGGTAAGGAGATACCCCTCATCCAAGGTAAGGAGCAGCGGCTATGCTTTGCTGGATCAGCCATGAAGACATACCCCATGCCTAAGGTAAGAGATACCCAAGTAAGATGGTAGGTGTTGCAAGAGGGCATCAGAGGGCAGATACACTGAAACCATACTCACAGAAAACTAGTCAATCTAATCACACTAGGACCACAGCCTTGTCTAACTCAATGAAACCAAGCCATGCCTGTGGGGCAACCCAAGATGGGCAGGTCATGGTGGAGAGGTCTGATAAAATATGGTACACTGGAGAAGGGAATGGCAAGCCACTTCAGTATTCTTGCCTTGAGAACCCCATGAACAGTATGAAAAGGCAAAATGATAGGATACTGAAAGAGGAACTCCCCAGGTCATTAGGTACCCAATATGCTACTGGAGATCAGTGGAGAAATAACTCCAGAAATAATGAAGGGATGGAGCCAAAGCAAAAACAATACCCAGTTGTGGATGTGACTGGTGATAGAAGCAAGATCCGATGCTGTA
Source organism: Budorcas taxicolor (assembly GCF_023091745.1). Classification (NCBI taxonomy): domain Eukaryota; kingdom Metazoa; phylum Chordata; class Mammalia; order Artiodactyla; family Bovidae; genus Budorcas; species Budorcas taxicolor. The sequence continues at coordinate 118,014,980 of NC_068935.1, read as the reverse complement.
AAGAGCAATATTGCATAGGAACCTAGAATGTCAGGTCCATGGATCAAGGCAAATTGGAAGTTGTCAAACAACAGATGGCAAGGGTGAACATCGACATTCTAGGAATCAATGAACTAAAATGGACTGGAATGGGTGAATTTAACTCAGATGACCATTACATCTACTACTGCGGGCAGGAATCCCTCAGAAGAAATGGAGTAGCTATCATGGTCAACAAAAGAGTCCAAAATGCAGTACTTGGATGCAATCTCAAAAACGACAGAATGATCTCTGTTCGTTTCCAAGGCAAACCATTCAATATCACCGTAATCCAAGTCTATGCCCCAACCAGTAATGCTGAAGAAGCTTAAGTTGAACTGTTTTATGAAGACCTACAAGACCTTGTAGAACTAACACCCCAAAAGGATGTCCTTTTCATTATAGGGGACTGGAATGCAATAGTAGGAAGCCAAGAAACACCTGGAGTAACAGGCAAATTTAGCCTTGGAATGCAGAATGAAGCAGGGCAAAGACTAATAGAGTTCTGCCAAGAAAATGCACTGGTCATAGCAAACGCCCTTTTCTAACAACACAAGAGAAGACTCTACACATGGACATCACCAGATGGTCAACACCAAAATCAGATTGATTATATTCTTTGCAGCCAAAGATGGAGAAGCTCTATACAGTCAATAAAAACAAGACCAGGAGCTGACTGTGGCTCAGATCATGAACTCCTTATTACCAAATTCAGACTCAAATTGAAGAAAGTAGGGAAAACCGCTAGACCATGCAGGTATGACCTAAATCAAATCCCTTATGATTATACAGTGGAAGTGAGAAATAGATTTAAGGGCCTAGATCTGATAGATAGAGTGCCTGATGAACTATGGAATGAGGTTTGTGACATTGTGCAGGAGACAAGGATCAAGACCATCCCCATGGAAAAGAAATGCAAAAAAGCAAAATGGCTGTCTGGGGAGGCCTTACAAATAGCTGTGAAAAGAAGAGAAGTGAAAAGCAAAGGAGAAAAGGAAAGATATAAGCATCTGAATGCAGAGTTCCAAAGAATAGCAAGAAGAGATAAGAAAGCCTTCTTCAGCGATCAATGCAAAGAAATAGAGGAAAACAACAGAATGGGAAAGACTAGAGATCTCTTTAAGAAAATTAGAGATACCAAGGGAATATTTCATGCAAAGATGGGCTCGATAAAGGACAGAAATGGTCTGGACCTAACAGAAGCAGAAGATATTAAGAAGAGTTGGCAAGAACACAGAAGAACTGTGCAAAAAAGATCTTCACGACCCAGATAATCATGATGATGTGATCACTCATCTAGAGCCAGACATCTTGGAATGTGAAGTCAAGTGGGACTTAGAAAGTATCACTACGAACAAAGCTAGTGGAGGTAATGGAATTCCAGTTGAGCTGTTTCAAATCCTGAAAGATGATGCTGTGAAAGTGCTGCACTCAATATGCCAGCAAATTTGGAAAACTCAGCAGTGGCCACAGGACTGGAAAAGGTCAGTTTTCATTCCAATCCCAAAGAAAGGCAATGCCAAAGAATGCTCAAACTACCGCACAATTGCACTCATCTCACATGCTAGTAAAGCAATGCTCAAAATTCTCCAAGCCAGACTTCAGCAATACGTGAACTGTGAACTCCCTGATGTACAACCTGGTTTTAGAAAAGGCAGAAGAACCAGAGATCAAATTGCCAACATCTGCTGGATCATGGAAAAAGCAAGAGAGTTCCAGAAAAACATCTATTTCTGCTTTATTGATTATGCCAAAGCCTTTGACTGTGTGGATCACAACAAACTGTGGAAAATTCTGAAAGAGATGGGAATACCAGACCACCTAACCTGCCTCTTGAGAGATCTGTATGCAGGTAAGATAGCAACAATTAGAACTGGACATGGATCAACAGACTGGTTCCAAATAGGAAAAGGAGTACATCAAGGCTGTATATTGTCACCCTGCTTATTTAACTTATATGCAGAGTACATCATGAGAAATGCTGGACTGGAATAAACACAAGCTGGAATCAAGATTGCCAGGAGAAATATCAATAACCTCAGATATGCAGATGACACCACCCTTATGGCAAAAAGTGAAGAGGAGCGAAAAAGCCTCTTGATGAAAGTGAAAGAGGAGAGCAAAAAAGTTGGCTTAAAGCTCAACATTCAGAATACGAAGATCATGGCATCTGGTTCCATCACTTCATGGGAAATAGATGGGGAAACATGGAAACAGTGTCAGACTTTATTTTTTTGGGCTCCAAAGTCACTGCAGATGGTGACTGCGGCTATGAAATTAAAAGACGCTAACTCCTTGGAAGAAAAGTTATGACCAACCTAGATATTATATTCAAAAGCAGAGACATTATTTGCTGACTAATGTCCGTCTAGTCAACGCTATGGTTTTTCCTGTGGTCATGTATTGATGTGAGAGTTGGACTGTGAAGAGGCTGAGCGCCGAAGAATTGATGCTTTGAACTGTGGCATTGGAGAAGACTCTTGAGAGTCCCTTGGACTGCAAGGAGTTCCAGCCAGTCCATTCTGAAGGAGATCAACCCTGGGATTTCTTTGGAAGGAATGATGCTAAAGCTGAAGCTCCAGTACTTTGGCTACCTCATGCGAAGTGTTGACTCATTGGAGAAAACTCTGATGCTGGGATGGATTGGGGGCAGGAGGAGAAGGGGACGACAGAGGATGAGATGGCTGGATGGCATCACGGACTTGATGGACGTGAGTCTGAGTGAACTCCGGGAGATGGTGATGGACAGGGAGGCCTGGTGTGCAAAGAGTCAGACACGACTGAGTGACTGAACTGAACTGAACTGAACATATCTAGTTGGGAGACATCCAGGAGAATGGAGTAACTCATCAAAATGGGTGAAAACCTCACTTAGACACCAACTTCAGCTATAGACCAAAGAAGATACTGGGGGTAATAGTTCAGGGTTCCAAAGAGGAGGAAGGCAATTCATATAGAGATGGAAAAGCAAATGTTTGGTAAACAAATGTTTCCTGGGCCAGGCAGAGACCAAGAGAAGGTACGTTTCCTTCATCTACTCCTCAAGCAGATTCTTTGCAGAGATCTGTATTCTGGGAACAGACCCTTTAGCAAAAATTTTTAGGCAATTAAGGGAGACTAGAAATGCACACCAAATTAGCATCAGAACAATTCAGGATGACTCTCCTCAAAAAGAATAATTTTTTATCTGATAAAATGGAGCAGACACAATGGTGTAGTACCACAGACTTAAAGTTCACATAGACTTGTGTCTAAATTCCAGCTTTATTGTTGGTTTGCTGTACATCTTTGGAAAAATTACCTTTAATCTTCTTGAAGTTCATTTTACATATATGCAAAGATGGGAATAATTACAATGAATTCATAAGGAGCCAGTGCTGCTGTTGTTCAGTTGCTAAGTCATGTCCAGTTTTTTGTGACTGTATGGACTGCAGAACGCCAAGCTTCCCTGTCCTTCACCATCTCTTGGAGTTTGCTCAAATTCATGTCCATTGAGTCAGTGATGCTATCTAATCATTTCATCCTCTGTTGCCCTCATCTCCTTTTGTCTCCAATCTTTCCCAGCATCAGGGTTAAAAAGCTATATATCACAGCACATTGCATAGAGTAGACAAATGGACTTATAGAGATAATTTTATTATTTGTAATCATTCCATTCAATTTTCCCTACTGGCACAGTCAACATACATGATTTCAAAAATTAAGTTTCCCTCCACCGGGATTTTCAGCAACCTTTTATTCTAGTAAGATATGTTTATCTATTTAGCTATCTATCCCCTATTAATTGACTCTCTAGCTCAAAATAACTTAAAAAGTTATCTTTAATATATTTAAAATATGAGCATTTCTATTGAATATTGAAATGTACACAGAGATTCCTCATATGAGGTGTTATCAAGTAACATGATAGATTTGAAATAATAAAACAGATTTCTGCATGTAGTTGGGGAATTAATCTTACTGTTTTGGGAACATGGTTTGTATAACATGGAGAGAGAATTCTGCTACTCTACATCCTACTGGGGAACTATAAAGTAATTCTAATGTGTTTTTTATAGTCTAAATATATTAAATTCTACATTCATAGATGCCTCAATTTTTAATTCTCTCATTTATGCAAGGGATTTGTGTGATAAAATTATATCAAGCTATATTTCATAAACCAAAGCATTATAGGTTTGGAATTTATTTTAACAATTATCTATTCTATACTGAGGCATCTTTGGGGAGTGAGTCTGTTTACAAGTTATACGTGTTATGGAAATAAGCTGGCAAATTTGTTTGCTGCCGTAAGAATCACCGACAGCCTCCAACTTACAAATAGCAAACTATTCACGTGCCTTCTCCCCAGGCTTCTCTATCACAAAATCCTCTGCTCTAGGATTGGCAAGAAAGTTCCATAGCTGGCCAAGAGCCAACACTCCTCCACTCAGCTGGGTATTCCAGAAGCAGACCCAAAGGCAACGACTAATGCAAAAATGATTTGCTAGAAAGAATTTCTGGGAAATTAGCTAGGGGAGGGGGAAAGAAGCACTGGATTGGGGAGAGAGCAAAAAACAGGGCCACAGTAGCAAGCAAAGCCCCATGGGAGGTAACTGACTAAATCCTACAGAAGAGTCTGAACCACAGAGCTGATGATAATTGACAGTAAGGGCGCTCCAGCACCATACCAGTGGGTTAAATACCTCCTGGCAGGGAAGGGGAAGAAGAATGGTAAATTTCCAGGCAGTTTCAGCTCTCCCTGCACCAAGCTAAGCAGGTTTGGTAGCTTGAGGTGTTGGTGGCAGGGATTTACTTGCTAAGTCTTATGAGATTCTTTGAGACCCCATGGGCTATAGCCCGCCAGGCTGCTCTGTCCATGGGATTTTCCAGGCAACAATACTGGAATGGGTTATCATGAGAACAACCCTCAAAACAAAGAGATACAGGTGATGATAGTTGGGAGTGAAAGCATGTGTTAGACCAGACAAAGGGTAAAGGGCACAGAAATGATAAAATCATCCCAGGGTACGTGTGCACCGTACTGGCGACATCTGCTACAATAGCTCAATTCTTTGTTAAAAAATTCTGATTTCTTTTGGAGAGTGCCAATGTATATAGCCCTGGTTCATTAGGGCCTGGATGACAACTGGTCTGTTATGTTTAGGGCACTTCTGTCTCCACTGCCTTTGACTGATCGAAGTATGACCATGAGTCCCTTATCTAGTAAACAGAAAATCTACTTTTGGCCTCCAGGAATGTGGTTTCTTCCTGAAAATGTCTAATCTTTCCTTCTTTGTTTTCTGTTTTTGATAGTGTCACTTGAGACTGTGATGCTTGGAGCTACTGCAGTCATTAAATGTCTATCAGTGAAGGACAAGAGTGTGGGTAGCAGAAGACACCGTGGAATCACAGAACCAACCGAGGACTGCCAACTTCTGGACATCTGGTCAAATAAACAATAAATGCCTTTCTGATTTAAGTCCAAGGTGACCCATCTAGAGTATGTGTACCTTTGGCTCAGGCGAACACTGCCCCACAATGGAAAGCATGAATTATACAAAGGCACTGATTTCTAAGTTTTCTACTTGCACAGTCTTTCTGAAAATGAATCAAAGAAAGGCACACATGTGATGGAGATGCTGGTTCTTCTTTTCCTCCTCCCCTTTCACAACTTCCTCTGGCCCTTGGAAAAGATAGAAAACTGGCACTCTACCCCTAAACATTGTCCCAGGCAGTAAAAACCTCCAGGATACTAAACAAAGGGACAATTTGCTATAATAGAAACATAATGGTTTGGGAAAGTTAAATTTACTACATAGCAAATCACTTTGAGAGGCAAGTGGTTTTCCCTTTGGTGGTATCCAAGGAACTGAAGGGGAATCTAATCAGGGTGTCAGCTAACAGATTATTAAAATACTCTTTGATGGTAGATCATTTGCTTATTTTGGCATGTGTCTTAGGAGTTCAAAGAATTGAATTGCTAAAACAAAACTTCTATTTCTCTTTATTTTTTAGGAAGGCAAAATGTTTTTACTTGTTTTTTAAATTGAATTATAATTAATTTACAGTGTTGTGTTAGTTTTAATGTACAGCAAAGTGATTCAGTTAATTTTTTTCAGATTCTTTTCCTTAATAGGTTATTATAGGATATTGAATATAGTTCCTTGGGCTATACAATAGATTCCTGTTGTCAAAAAATTATATTTCTTTACTTCTTCTGAACAAGTTTTGTCAACTTGTTCACAAGATGTGTTCACAAGATGTGTTCACAAGATATTCACAAGTTGTGACAGAACAACTTCTGTCACTCTTTATTACAAAATTTTAAATTGAGGATAAACTCTATATTCAACTCTGACTCATTGTGGTAGTAAGAGCCATTCAGGATTACATAATTTATGAAAAAGAAAATCTCCATCCATCTCATTAACGGATAAAAGTTACAGTACATTATTTTTCATATTTAATAATTATTTTACAAAATTCTGTCACGTTTATATTCTTATGATCAACTGTGTACTAATATCATGATGACAACTCCAATTGACCAAAATTTTTATTAGAGCTTTTTATCATAGCAAATTAAAAATATAATACTTAGAAATTAATTCAATAAAATTAAAATATATATATTAGTCAATAGAATATGGCAGTATAATAAAGGAATTATATACAGAAGGTATATCTCATTAAGATAAATTTTGTAGAAGAGATAGAATGGAAATGCTAGTCACATTTAGAAAAGAATGAGATAACATTTCCAGCTATCAAGAAATAAATATTTGCTTACATTTAGGCAGGTCATAGTGAACATCAAGACAATACATTATTTACATTTCACTGGAAACACCTAAAATGTGACATAGCAATTTCATTCTCAAATGTCACTATTTACAATTCACATAAATTATTTCCTTTGAAATTCTTTTAATATTGCCACTTGGACAGCATAACTTAGAAAGAAACTTGAGTGGCAGTACTTAATTTTACAAAATAGTTCTGAAGTATAAGGTCAAAGGTATTTAGAAACAAGAGGTTAACAAGAAAGACAAATATTGTATGTGCTCACTTATTTGAAGAATCTAAAAATAGCCAACCTCATAGAAATAGAGCAGAATAGAGAGTAGAATTTTTCTCCATGCATGTAGATGTTAAATATAAATGGGAATAAATTCTTCAAGAATTTGCTTCAAGATATCTTTCTCTGTGAATTTAATTTTTTCTGCATTTACCTAATTCTTTATAATAGCTGTATATCAACTACATAATCTTATCGAATCAAAATGAATCTAGAAGTTTCCAGAGTGATGCATATTTACTTCATTTCAAATTTGAAACCAATGTCAATTATAAGGTAATGAATATTCTTATATTTTCCCATAAATATCTCTATATGATAGCTTACTAAATATATGATCACAGGGTCCATCCATTGGTAATTCAAAATCTTAGCAAATCCTGCCGATTGTTTCAACAGTGTTCACTTCAATCAATGTGATATGAGATAGCTAGAGTCTCTCTTTCTTTGCTTCCCTGGTAGCTCAGATGATCAAGAATCTGCCTGCAATGCAGGAGATCAGGGTTCGATCCCTAGGTTGGGACAAATTCCCTGGAGGAGGAAATGGCAACCCATTCCATTCTTGCCGGGAGAAGTCCATGGTCAGAGGAGCCTGGCAGGCTACAGTCCATGGGCTCACCAAGAGTCAGACACAACTATTTCTTTATCGCATTTAAAATGATCAAGCTTTTGAATCTACAGTTATCTGAGGGTCAAACTAATCTTGTTTTTGCATTAACTTGTATTTTACTGATTTCTAGTGAGGGTGGGCACTAGTGATTACATTTACTGGATACTTGTATTTGTCATTTTGCAATTTGCTTTATATTAACCTCTTTGCACAAATGTATTGCAGTTTTCTTACTTTTTATTTTTTATTTTTAGTTTTAGTTTTCTTACTGTTTTAAAGATATGTTGAGGCTTCTGTCAATTGTGACCACTTTTCTCTTCTACATTTTATGAGTAATTTTCTTCCAGTCATTTTCTTACCATTTAATTTCACTAATTTTATCCCTTTTGTGTATTTATTTACATTATTTTCATAAAGTTAAATATGTTTAGCTCCATGACATCTATCTTTCTGTCTATTTCTTTGCTATTTGGTTGTGATTTTCTGAAGGAGGCCAACTGTTTTTACAATGTACACATATTTTCTTTGGCAAAAGTAAATCAACATTTTTCCAACAACAACAACAAAAAATAAATGCATGTGAAAAGATGCTCAATATCACTAATCATCAGGGAAATGCAAATGAAAACCACGAGATACTATCTTATGCCTGTCAGAATGGTTCTTATCAAAAAGTCTACAATTAACAAAATATTGGTGAAAATGTAGAGAAAATGCAACACTTATAAAGCAGTGATGGGAATGTAAACTGGTGCAGCCATCATGGAACATGGTATGGAGGTTTCTCCAAAAAGTAAATTAGATATATACCTAGCATATCTGAAAAAAAAAATACTAATTTGAAAAGATACATGCACCCCTAATATTCACTACAGCATTATATACAACTGCCAAGACAGGGAAATACAAGTCTCTTAACAGGTGAATGGATAAAGAAGCTATGATCACACACACACACACAGACACACACACACGAATACTACTGGGCCATAACAAAAGAAGAAAACTTTGTCATTTGCAGCAACACGGATGGACTTGGAGGGCATTATGCTAAGTGAAATATGTTAGAGAAAAATAAATAAGTATGATATCACATGTAGAATCTGAAAATTACAACAAACTACTGAATATAAGAAAAAAGAAGCAGACTTACAGATACAGAGAACAAACTAGTGATTGCCAGTAGGGAGAGGGGGATAGGCAATGTAGTGGTGGGGGAGTGACAGGAACAAACTACTGGGTATAAGATAGGCTCCAGGGTGTATTATACAACACAGGGAATATAGTCAATATTTTGTACAAATTGTACATAGAAACCAACCTTTAAAATTTGTATAAAAATTTTAAACTATTTAAAAAGAAAAATAGAAAAAAATTATAGTGTCTATAATTCCTGGATTATTTGATTTTAGTTCAGTTCAGTTCAGTCACTCAGTCGTGTCTGACTCTTCGCGACCCCATGGACTGCAGCACACCAGGCCTCCCTGTCCATCACCAACTCCTGGAGTTTACTCAAACTCATGTCCATTGATGCCATTGATACCATCCAACCATCTCATCCTCTGTCGTCCCCTTCTCTCACCTTCAATCTTTCCCAGCATCGGGGTCATTCTAATGAGTCAACTTTTTGCATCCAAAGTATTGGAGCTTCAGCTTCAACATCAGTCCTTCCATTGAACATTCAGGACTGATTTCTTTTAGGATGGACTGGTTGGATCTCCTTGCAGTCCAAGGGACTATCAAGAGTCTTCTCCAACACCACAGGTCAAAAGCATCAATTCTTTGGTGCTCAGCTTTTTTATAGTCCAAATCTGACTAAACATCCATACATGACTACTGGAAAAACCATAGCCTTGACTAGAATGCCCTTTGTTGGCAAAGTAATGTCTCTGCTTTTTAATATGCTATCTAGGTTGTACATAACTTTTCTTCCAAGGAGTAAGTGTCTTTCTATTTCATGGCTGCAGTATTCATCTGCAGTGCTTTTGGAGCCCTCCAAAATAAAGTCTGCCACTGTTTCCCCATTTATTTGCCATGAAGATGCTATGGGACCAGATGCTATGATCTTAGTTTTCTGAATGCTGAGTTTTAAGCCAACTTTTTCACTCTCCTCTTTCACTTTCATCAAGAGGCTCTTTAGTTCTTCTTCACTTTCTGCCGTAAGGGTGGTGTCATCTGCATATCTGAGGTTATTGATATTTCTCCTGGCAATCTTGATTCCAGCTTGTGCTTCCTCCAGCCCAGCGTTTCTCATGATGTACTTTGCATACAAGTTAAATAAGCAGGGTGACAATATACAGCCTTCAGTTCAGTTCAGTCGCTCATATATAGCCTTGATGTACTCCTTTTCCTATTTGGAACCAGTCTGTTGTTCCATGTCCAGTTCTAACTGTTGCTTCCTGACCTGCATACAGAATTCTCAAGAGGCAGGTCAGGTGGGCTGGTATTCCCATCTCTTTCAGAATTTTCCACAGTTTATTGTGATCCACACAGTCAAAGGCTTTGGCATAGTCAATAAAGCAGAAATAGATGTTTTTCTGGAACTCTCTTGCTTTTTTGATGATCCAGTGGATGTTGACAATTTGATCTCTGGTACCTCTGGTACCTCTGGTTTTCTAAAACCAGCTTGAACATCTGGAATTTCACCGTTCACGTATTGTTGAAGCCTGGCTTGGAGAATTTTGAGCATCACTTTGCCAGCGTGTAAGATGAATGCATGCTTAACTTTAAAGGTACAATTAAATGTTTTTTTTTTTTTTTCAAACATCACAATGTATTTTAATATAACATTTCCCTATTTGCTTGAAATGCATCTTTATCATAAATGTAATTCTTTTCTGTACATTAGTCTTTTTTTGAATTCTCTTTTCTGCTTTATCATCTTTTGCTTCTTCCTCCACTAATTCTACCGTGTTTCAACTACTTCAGTTTTATTTCACATTTTGGTTTAAAATAAGGCTTGTTGCCTTTATGGTTCTTTTAAATGCAAATCTCGACACATCTCATGTTTTCTTCTCTACTGCCATTTAAGCTTTGAAGTCATTTGTTGCATTATTTCTATAATATAATCATCTTCTTAGACTAAAATCATAGGTGAATTTAGAGAAAATGAATCTTTACAAATTGGTAACTTTTATCAGAACAATTACAAATTTCAAAAATGCAAACAAGATGAAAAAATATAGGGTCAATGTGTTATTTTTTCACTTTCCCCAATTATGGACATTGCTACCTTTTCCCTCCTGTCACTGCCATTAGAGAGTTTGGAATAAGCTTATACCAGAACTGACCTTATTTCAGTTTAACTAAGAAAAGCAAAAACAAAACCAAGTACAAGAAACCCATAGGAATGTGCCTGAAAGTATAAGGATGTAAGCTGTTGACCCAAGCCAGGTTAACTTCAAGCCAGAGTAAAATAAAATGTTACAGAATCTTCTAAACTGTCTACTTTGAGTATCTAGAGCCCTCTTGGCTCTTGAGTGCAGCCCTGATTTAGCATCTTCCTATCTTAATTCTTTTCAGCTTCCACTTTCCAAAGGTGTCTCTCTTCTTTGTCAAATATACAGTAAATATTTTCTTGTATATTAAGGATTTTTTTTTTTGAGATAATTGTAGGGCCACATGCAGTTGTAGGAAGCCATATAGAAAGAGTCTGGGTATCCTCCACCCAGTTTCCCCATATAGAAACATGCTGCAAAATGACGGCACGATATCACAGCCAGGAAATTGAGAGTGAAACAACACACTGATTTTGTTTGCATTTCCCCAGTTTTACTTGAACTCATGTGTGCATGTATGTGTGGGTGTGTGTAGCCCTTTTTTCCACTTCACATATGATTAACTACTGTACAGTGAGTGTAAGAGCATTTTATCTTAATTATAGACTCACAGCAGTTTTGCCGTGGAAGTGATATACTGCATGATCCAGAATGATTTGTAACAGAGTTTACATGTAATTAATTTAGAAAAAAAATATTAATGTATTGTGGAAATTAAACCACAGACCATGACTTTGTGACATATGAATTCTAATGGATCAAAAAAGATATTTCTATTTGTGTGAAAGGGGCTGGTTTTTCATCTGTTGCTGCTAATTTATTAGCGTACAGCCTAGGTGATCGGCTTTCCAAATGAGATTTTGGCTTCACATATTACAGTGAAACATTTATAATTATTGCTACAGAAAACTTACATTGGGGTAATATTTAGTCAATCTTTGTCAATAGGAAACAAAAGCATAAATCTAACACTAGATGGAAAAAAAAACAGAATACAAGATTGCTTTAGATTACATATGGTAAATGTTGATTCATTTACTTACAACTGCATTTTTCTCTGATGAAATTCCATTTGGGTGGCATGCCTATCTTTATTTAAGTTCATTGTTTTATCTTGTCATAATTATTACTAATTTATGTCCTGCCATTTGTGCTTAAAAATAAAGTGCTTAAAAGGGTAAGCTCTAATGTGTATTCCTTATTTTAAAATCGTTCTGTGGTCTTTCCTTTTCCTAATTATGCTTGGCACATCACAATAGGAAAGAAGGTTCAGTTGCAAAAATATTCACATGGAATTCAAAGAGGGTCCTCTTCAAGAGAGGATAGAAATGGACTCCATGAGAGCTTCATAACTCAGGAAAACATGTTCTTCCTTTGCTCCTTTAATTTTATTCTTTACTATTGCTATTGCTGTTGTTATCATCATTATCTGGAATGCTGTCAACTTCCTTTTGCTTGGGATATTTTTTCTCTGGGCTATATCAAAGACTTGTATTCTCTTAAAATGTGGCACACACCTGGGCACAGTTTATTCTGATTTTTAGCAGCTAGTTGACTGACAAAATCGAGCAAAGATCAAAGAATCATATAGGTTGATGGGTTAGCTTGGTTGCTACTACAGTTAAGTTGCTTAGTTGTTTCAGACTTTTTGCAACCCCATGGACTGCAGCATGCCAGGCTTCTCTTTCCATCACCAACACCTTGAGCTTGCTCAAACTCATGTCCATTGAGTCGGTGATGACACCCAACCATCTCATCCTCTGTCGTCCCCTTCTCCTCTCACCTTCAATCTTTCCCAGCATCAGGGTCTTTTCCAAGGAGTCAGTCCTTCACATCAGGTGGCCAAAGTATTGGAGCTTCAGCATCAGTCCTTCCAATGAATATTCAGGACTGATTTCCTTTAGGATTGACTGGTTAGATCTCTTTGCAGTCCACGGGACTCTCAAGAGTCTTCTCCAACACCACAGTTCAAAAGCATCAGTTCTTTGGCACTCCACTTTCTTTACAGTCAAACTCTCACATCCATACATGACTACTGGAAAAACCATAGCTTTGACTAGATGGACCTTTGTTGGCAAAGTAATGTCTCTGCTTTTTAATATGCTGTCTAGCTTGGTCATAGCTTTTCTTCCAAGAATCAAGCATCTTTTAATTTCATGGCTTCTGTCACCATCTGCAGTGATTTTGGAGCCCAAGAAAATAAAATCTGTCACAGTTTCCATTGTTTCTCCATCTATTTGCCATGAAGTGATGGGACCAGATGCCATGATCTTCATTTTTTTAATGTTGAGTCTTAAGCCAGCTTCATCACTTTCCTCTTTCACTTTCAGTAAGAGGCTCTTTAGTTCCTCTTTGCTTTCTGCCATAAGGGCGGTGTCATCTGCATATCTGAGGTTATTGATATCTTTCCCAACAATCTTGATTCCAGCTTGTGCTTCACCCAGCCTTGCATTTTGCATGATGTACTCTGCATATAAGCTAAATAAGCAGGGTGACAATATACAGCCTTGATGTACCCCTTTCCCAATTTAAGCCAGTCCATTATTCCATGTCTGGTTCTAACTGTTTCTTCTTGACCTGCATACAGATTTCTAAGGAGGCACGTCAGGTGGTCTGGTATTCCCATATTTTCCACAGTTTGTCGTGATCCACACAATCAAAGACTTTAGTGAAGTCAATGAAGCAGAAGTAGATGTTTTTTCTGGAACTTTTTTGCTTTTTCTATGATCCAACGGATGTTGGCAATTTGATCTTTGTTCCTCTGCCTTTTCTAAATCCAGCTTGAACATCTGTGATCTCTCAGTTCACATATTGTTGAAGCCTAGCTTGGAGAATTTTGAGCATTACTTTGCTAGCATGTGAGCTGAGTCCAATTGTCCAATAGTTTGAACATTCTTTGGCATTGCCTTTCTTTGGGATTGGAATGAAAACTAGGCTTTTCCAGTCCTGTGGCCACTGATGAATTTTCTAAATTTCCCAGCATATTGAGTGTAGCACTTTCACAGCATCATCTTTTAGGATTTGAAATGGCTCAACTGGAATTTCATCAGCTCCACTAGCTTTGTTCATAGTGATATGTCCTAAGGCCCAGTTGACGTCACACTCCAGAATGTGTGGCTTTAGGTGAGTAATTACACCATCATGGTTATCTGAGTCATAAAGATCTTTTTTGTATAGTTCTTCTGTGTATTCTTGCCACCACTTCTTAATATCTTCTGCTTCTGTTTGGTCCATACCATTTCTGTACTTTATTGAGCCCATCTTTGCATGAAATGTTCCCTTGGTATCTCTAATTTTCCTGAAGAGATCTCTAGTCTTTCCCATTCTACTGTTTTCCTCTATTTCTTTGCACTGATCACTGAGGAAGGCTTTCTTATCTCTCTTTGCTGTTTTTTGGAACTCTGCATTCAGATGAATATATCTTTCCTTTTCTCCTTTGCGTTTTTGCTTCTCTGCTCAGCTATTCATAAGGCCTCCTCAGACAACCATTTTGCCTTTTGCATTTCTTTTTCTTGGGGATGGTTTTGATCATGGCGTCCCATACAATGTTAAGAACCTCTGTCCATAGTTTTTCAAGTACTCTATCAGATATAGTCCCTTGAATTTGTCAGTTCCACTGTATAGTCATAAGGGATTTGATTTAGGTCATACCTGAATGGACAAAGGAATGGCAAACTACTTTAGTATTCTTGCCTTGAGAACCCCATGAACAGTATGAAAAAGCTTGGTTTCCAAGTTGAAACTAAAACAGAGGGGCTCATGCCTCAGACTATCTTTCCTGGATTGACTTTTGCCAAGAACAACAGGGTTGATTATCTTTTGCTATTGTTAAATTTGGAAGACAAATGATAGAGAAATAACCACCAGTATCCTCATCATTCTTATTTTGTTCACCATAAAGCAAAGTGAAAGAGAAAACCATAAAAAAATTATGATGAATATTTTCTAGAAATAGGTCTGTTAAGTCAAACATTTTAATTTATGCCACTGAAGATTTAGTGTTAATTACTATTATATTGGTATTAAAACACTTCAACTTAATAAACTTTAGTTTTTACATCTATAAATAAACCACACAAGCATAAATATGCATATTCAGTAAGATCCAAAGTCCATCTGAGCAGAGTACAATGTTATGAAATCATCATGAAAAATAATTTGATGTTAGATAATGAAAGGTTTTGGATGCTCAGAAAAATGATTTCGGTATTAATATCTGCCAAGACATTTTTAAGATTTCCTTTACCTACTTCGTACTCTTTTTTTGACCCTTTGATTTTTTCTTTGTCCTAGCTTTTGTGATTCAATCTTGTGCTCACTTTCTTTCCCCTTAATGTTCTCTTTTATCAAGGCCCCTAATGCTCCTGATGCAGTGAGAATTTTAGACCTGTTTCTTTAGAAATCTTAAGATAGGAAATTGAATTCACAAAGGCAAATGTGGTCAGTCATGACACTCAAGTTGAGCAAATGCCTAGCTAGGTGTCAGTCTAAGTGAGGCAGAGCTGGACATCAGAAGAGCTCTTTCTTGATGATTCTATAGGGTAAAATTAAAGGTTCAGAGTCTAGAAGTGTTTCCATAGCCTCTCTGAGTACTGAACTTCTGGAGGGGGTTTCATACTGGAGGGGGTTTTCCCTCTTGTTACACTGACATCTCTTTCTCTGTAGCTCACATCCAGGGGCCATACTTACTGCTAACTAATATGACCAGATTGCTGGGCTGAATTGACTGCTAGGGAGGAAGAGCAGGACTATGGCAGACACCCAATAATGAACAGGTTAAGGACTACAGTAAAAGAAATACATTCAATTCTATACACACCTCTCAGCAGGATAGATAGCAGAAAAAAATGAAAATGCCTTCTTCAATTAGCCTATAGAAATGACTGGCATTTCTCAAGGAGCAAGTCACCTATTACTCTAAGGAAATTCTAAGTGCTACAGAGAGAAGATCCACTGCCCTCTTGTCCCACATACATACAAAAGAGCAAAAATAATAATGGAGAATAATGGAGATGAGAAGTCAAGATGGGTATATTTCAGTTCATGTACAATATTAAAAAGGCTGAGGTTGAGAGGATAGAGCAAAGACTCAGAATAAAGGTAGAGACTTCAATTACCAGAGCAAAGAGCTCACTTTCTGCCCAGTGCATCCTCCATTCTTACGAGGGTGTCTCAAATAAAGCTTCATTTTTGGCCTGAGGAAAACACTGTTTTCTGCCTCAGATGAGTGGGTGGAATAAAGAATAGCCCCAAATCTATAAGCTCCTAAGCCCATGTAATCATGTAAGTACTAGAGTTCATTTAACATAAATGTTTACTAAGCATCTACTCTGAGCCACGTTACTTTTTCTGGTGTTGGTGATATAGTTGTAATACAACATAGTTGTAAACACAACAGAGTTCTTGCCCTCACAGAGTTTATATTCTAATAGAGGATAATTAAATGTCCAGATGAACATGCAGTGTTTCAGTGTAATTGATATATATACATATAGCTGATTCACTTCATTGTACAGTAGAAACTAGCACAACATTGTAAAGAAAGTATTTCTCAATTAAAAAAAAAAAACAGAAATAAAGGCAGGTAGTGACAAATACCATGATGTAATTTAGGAGCTAAGATTGCTGGGGCTTCCCTGGTGGCTCAGACAGTAAAGAATCTGCCTGTAATGCAGGAGACCTAGCTTTGATCCCTGGGTTGGGAGGATCCCCCGGAGGAAGGAATGGCTACCCACTACAGTATTCTTGCCTGGGAAATCCCATGGACAGAGGAGTCTGGCGGGCTGCAGTCCATGTGGTTGCAAAGAGTTGGATGTGACTGAGCAAATAACATTTCACTTCACATGCAGTTGCTATAAACAAATATTGCTCTGAAATTAAAATGAACCTTTATTCAGAAAACCACTCACAGGATTTAGGTCAGGAAGAAACACACTTGATATGAGCTGCCAATTTCTTTAACAGAAACAAGGCAGCTCCCTAGATGGAGAACAGCAAGTATTTCTGTGAAGCATAGTTTTCCCCTCTCCTCTACAAGGACATCTGGGATACTTCCAGAACAAGGAAGGTCTTGTTAGAGTGAGAAAGGAGACTAATTAATTCTCAAAAGGTGTTTTAAAAATATTCTTTACATAAAGGATTTACTCATTATTTCAGAAGAACTCATATTAATAATCCAAACGCTTCTGTTCAGGAGAATGACTATAAATTTTTGGCTTTCTGGATTCCTAGACTGAACTCAGGAGTCAGTAGAGATGCATCTTCAGCCAAAGAGAAACTGAGTTAGTGCAGAACTATTCCTGACTGGTATCTTTTTTGGCTTCAGAGTTTCAGTATTTCATAAGGACTGTTTCACCACAGTCAATCCCCTCCCCTCCCACCAACTCTGAATTGATGCATTTAATTGGATTATGTCCCTCTTAGTTAGGCACTCATAATGATGAATTATTTCTCACTTAGCCTGTCTTCTGATGCTTTTCTTTTTCTTTTGGCTTAGGTTCTTTTCTGATTTCACCACATCTCCTACCCTGCCTTCTGGGTTGTCTATTGTAGTGATGCTAGGGCCAGGTTTTGCAAGAAAGAGATGGGGGTACTGAGGCCTGGCTCCAGGACAAGAAGTTGAGCTGAGAGCATAAGCTGCATCTTTATTAGACACCATCACACTCTGCTGTGCCTTTCTTTCTTTCTTAAATTCTTCATCTATTTCCTTATAAAAATACAAAATGAATATCTATAAGTGCCACATAGGGTGCTAGAACTGTGAAGGTCATTTATTGCCTTGTGACAGTCATTCTCAGAGGGCAAAACAATTTCATGTAGTTGTGCTCAAAGGGTAAACATTCATTGCAAATAATTACATGAAATACCAGTAAACACTCAAAATGATGAGCATTTACTCTCTAAACAGAAGTGATAAAATATCAAACTTCAGGAGGCACAGAAAACCAAGTATTACACATGAACTACAGGTATGCAGGAGCAATTTTAAAACCAGCTTCCTGCCTGATAGATGGCATGGCCTGTTTCTCAGCTAGAGACGAGAAGGCCAATTAAAAAATAATATACCTGATATCAGTCATAACAAACTGTCAAGACTTTACCAAAAATTGCTTTATCAGCAACTATGTACAGTGATAAATAATTACCCATCACCGATACTACTCAAGAACAGTAGTAAGCTTCGTGAGAACTCTGTAAACTTTTTCCTCCATAATTAACCCTCATTAAAAAATGGCAGGGTTCCCCCCCCCCACTTCAGAATGATCAGAGATGACATGAATGCAGCTGAGAACAGCTGTGACACAGGTGTTTTATGTGCAGTTTCTTGGGAGTAGCTCATCACTCATGAAGTGATTCATTAAAACATTTTTTTACTCATTCTGTTACAAAAAATGGAGAAATAGGCTTAGAATGATCATTTCTAACTTATTAGAGGAAATATCAAAGGACAGCCAATGTTTTGTGACTGTGTTTCAAGAAATAAACCTTTATATACAATGTTTAAACACTCCATTACGTCATACCAAAGGGAACAAGAAGAGTTGCCTCAACATGACTTCCACTGGTCTAACTGGGATTTGCAAATCAAAAAACTACATATTAATGATGATAGCTCATATTATATTCAATATAAGAAACACCAAGTCTATAGTGATATTCAAAAACAAAAGGGACATAAGGGAAAGCTCTTTGGTGTACAAATATGCTAGCTAATCCATTTGTACATAACAATACAATAAAAAACTGCCAATGACCTTTTCAACCACTAATATGACTACTGATTAAGGTGAGAATCATGCATAGATTCTAAAACGATTATGTGAAATGTTGGAGGAGGATGGTAATATGGTCTCATAGCATGAAGCCACAGTAGCTTATTATTTACAATGGATAAAAATACCCCGCAACAGGGAGAATGAGAAAACACTATCTTAATTCAGTCTTCAAACTAGGATACCCATTGTGGCACAAACCGACAAGATGTGTTTTCGGAGACTCTATTAATAAGAAGTGCACATTTAGAGAATTCTTATCAAAAATTTTTATCATGCATTTAATCATGAGGAAACATTTGGATCAATCAAAATGTGGGGCATTCTACAAGACAATTGACCTGATCTCTTCAAAATATCACTGTCAAAAAAGAAAAAGGGGTTGACGGGAACTTTCTAGATTAAAAAGAATTTACAGACATATGACAATCAAATGTACTAAATTACCCTCGATTGGATCCTAGTCCAGAAACAAAAATCTGAAAAAGCATTTAGGGAAGTTTGGGCAAATGTGATTATGAACTCTGTGTTGATTAAAAGTACTCTATCATTGTTAAACACCTTGGAGGGGTACGAGTTTAGTTATGAAGGAGAAATCCATATTCTTAAGAGACACAGCATGAACTATTTCTGATGTAATGTCATTGTATCTATAATTTCATTTCAAATGGTTCAGTAAAGATGATGATAAAGATACAGAACTAGTAACAGCCGATGTGGGGAAAGTGTTTTTAAATAGTCACATTTCAAGGAAAGATTTTATTATGTTGCTCTCAGTTTTTTTAGCTGCATAGTTACAAAATGCAGTCTTAAGATAGATCTTCCATTTTCCATACATAAAGTACTGACAGACCATACAGTGATAAAGACAGATAGTTTCATTTTACCTTTAAACGTCAGAGAAAGAATTGGCCATGTACAGAACTCCACACTAATAAAATAAAAGAAGAGGTTTGGAAAGGGTTTTAGAAAGAATAAGAGAGATAGTATAGCATATTTTCAGAAGTGAAAGGAACAATATCTGGAGAAAAAGAAAGAAATTTGCACTGATTGTCCTCATATTTTTATGTTCCATGAAGACAGGCATATTTGTATGTCTTATTCACTACTTTATCCCATCTGTCTAGAATGGTGCTACCACAAATTAGGTAGTAAATAATAAATGTGTGAAAGGATGTGGGCTTGGACTAGCCACCTTTCTACATTTAATATTATACCACAATGGGGAGGGATAAACTGGGAGTTTGAAGTTATTATTGCAATAGATGCAAACTATTACATTTAGAATGGATAAACAAGGTCCTACTGTATAGCAAGGTGGCTCAGCTGGTAAAGAATCCACCTGCAGTGTGGGAGACCTGGGTTCGATCCCTGGGTTGGGAAGGTCCTATAGAGAAGGGAAAGGCTACCCAATCTAGTATTCTGGCCTGGAGAAGTCCATGGGGTCACAAAGAGTCAGACACGATTGAGTGACTTTCACTTTCACTGTATAGCGAAGAGAATTATATCCAATCTCCTGAGATAAACCATAATGGAAAAGAATATTAAAAAAAAAAAAAAAGAATGGATGCGTATGTGAGTGCTAAGTCACTTTCACAGGGTCCAACTCTTTGCGACCCTATGGACTGCAGTCTGCCAGGCTCCTCTGTCCATGGGATTCTCCAGGCAAGAATACTGGAGTGGGTTGCCATTTCCTTCTCCAGGGGATCTTTCTGACCCAGGATTGACTATGCCATCTCTTATGTCTTCTGCATTAGCAGGTGAGTTCTTTACCACTAGTGCCACCTAGGAAGCCCTAAACCATAATGGAAAAGAATAAAAAAAAAAAATGTATACACGTGTATAATGGAGCTGTACAGTAAAAATTAGCAGAACACTGTAAATCAACTATACTTCAATTTAAAAAAAGAGAGTTTTTTAAAAGTTATACAACAAATCTGAGAGAGAAATAAGAGAGTGAATGAGAGATAGAGAGAGCATACCAGAGAGCAAGAACCCCTATTTTGCATAGGACAGAAGTCAACTACTTCTGGGAAAAGACAGGAATACTGACATGAGTCCAGCTCTATTCAACCCCACAGCCAAGACATCAAGTCCACAGCCCTTCTAAATATCATCTAGTCCTTTCCTTTCAATCTGTAAGAAAGGAGGCACAGAAGTAGGACTGCATATTAAGGCAGGAGGGCTCATTCACTGCAGAAGCAAGACAATGCCCTATAATCTTGAGTCTACAAGACAATTCCACTTGTCTTTGCTAGTAAGGGAAAGGCCATATCATTGAGAGATCTGTTCTGGGTTTACAGTTACATGTTCCTGGGTTGAAATTTTAATTCTGCCCCTACTGACACATCATTGTCAATAAGTATTTGTTAAGTGATTACTTTATACATTTCATGCTTTTACTCAAGAAACCAAGCTAAAGGAGGGGAAAGTGCCTCACATTGACAAAAACCACCTTGGCTCACTCTCATGAAGCAGAACTTCAGCAGGAATATAGTTATCCATCTTCAAGGAGATGTGGAAGGATCATTTCCACATGGACCTCAGAAGAAAGGAATCAGACACCATCCACCACTAGCCATATGTGACACAATGGTCAACCACAATAATTTACAGAAGACTTACACAGCTGAACTAACAAAGACAATTCAGAGGAAGATTACTATACAGTCAGAATATTCTGTACTTTGTAACTTTCTAAAGTGCCTTCATTGAGATAATTTGAAGAATACGAGTAGGCAAACATTGACTGGTTCTTCCTTTACTTCAAAGGAATTACCCCAACTCTGATAGACTTAATTTTAAAATAAAAGATCATTTGGGAAGTAAGTAATAGTCATAAGTCTTTCAATCCGCACAGCAAGGCTGTAAAGTTGGGACACCCATCTCAACAAAATAAGAGCTGGATTAATGTAGTTACCTTGCCCCTTATTGGCCTCCACTCTGCCATAACTGCCACACTCTACCATCCACACATTAGAGACAGATGTTCTAAAAAAGTCAGTTCAGTCAAGTTACGTCTCTGCTCAGTATACTGCACAGGCTGCCCAACTCAGAATAAGAACTAATGTCACAGCATCTACAAGTCACAATACACTCTACTTCCCTAATCCCCACACTAATCTCTACTTTCACCTCCTAGTTTTTACTGATCTCTTTACTCACTCTGTGGCAGCCATCTTTGACCTCTTTGCTGTTCTTCAAGCAAAATAACTCTTTTCTCCATGCCTTTGCACCTGCTATTATTTTCACATGAAATGATAGCCCCTACAACTTAGGGTGTGGGGGGGGGCCTCAAACTTTAGCTGCATTAGCAGCACATAAGGGCTTGTTAAAATACATGCTGTGGGATCCCACACCCAGGGTTTCTGATTCATTAGGTCTAACATGGGATGCACTGATTTGCGTTCCCAGCAAGTTGCCCAGTCATGCTGATGTTGCTGGTTGATGCATTTTGATAACTACCTCCCTATACAGCCACCTAGCTCACTACCTTATTGATATTCCCTACTTTATCAGGAGACATGTTCTTATATCCTATATTCAAAAAAGAACACACAGTCTTCATTCATTTTTATCATCTTGTTCTCTTTTGTTTTTCTTCCTAGAATTTATCCTCTGATGTCATATAATTTACTAACTTTCCTACACTTTCCATCTTTCTTATTCACACTCATCAGAATTCAAACTCTATGCTAGGAGGGATTTTGTATATTTTGTATACCACTATATCTCAAAGCCTAAGCTAATACCTGACATACAGAAAAAGTGAAAGTGAAAGTCGCTCAGTCGTGTCCGACTCGTTGGGACCCCATGGGTATACCGTCCATGAAATTCCCTAGGCCAGAATACTGCAGTGGGTAGCCTTTCCCTTCTCCAGGTGATTTTCCCAACCCAGGGATCGAACCCAGGTCTCCCACATTGCAGGTGAATTCTTTACCAGCTGAGTGACAAGGGAAGCCCAAGTATACTGGACTGGGTAGCCTATCCCTTCTCCAGGGTATCCTCCCGACCCAGGAATCAAACTGGGATCACCTGCATTGCAGGTGGATTCTTTACCAACTGAGCTATCAGGGAAAGGTACTCCATAAATATTGGTTGAGTCAATGACCTAGCAGGAAATTTGGGAGACAATTCCCAACAAAATCTAGATGGAAATTTTGCTCCAAAAAGAAAATATAAAGGCAAGGTAAAGTTCATGATAATGAGCTTGAAATGAAAATGAGATGAAATTTGAAATGAAAGATGACTTATCTATGAAATTTTTAAAAAGTCTTTGATTACAATCAATTATTTTGAGTTAACAGGGAAGATAAATTGTGATCGTCATTGTATACAGACTTTGAAGAGGGCTGTATAGGGAGACCATTTAATTATGAGGATCAAGAAAATGGTAGTATTTGTTAAAAAGACTGAATAAAAGACACATATTTCCAAATAACTGGAAAGCGTCAACTGCATGAATTCGAAGAGGTACTATAGCAGGGCATGGGGAAAAGGATTTTCCACTTTCTCATCAGCTACTGAGTTATTTAAATTTATATTTTAATCATAAAACATATTAATATAATACATACCAGTCATACTTGCTAAACTTGTACCATAACTATGATCATCACCTTGATTCAAATAATAAAACTTCCCCAAAGTAGACCACTCCACATAAGAATGAGGGAAAAGTAGAAATGGTGACAGAGTTTAGTTTCTTGGGCTCCAAAAGCACTGCAGGTAGTGACTGCAGCCATGAAATTAAAAGATGCTTGATCCTTGGAAGAAAAGCTATGACAAACATAGACAGCATATTAAAAAGCAGAGACATCACTTTTCTTACAAAGGTCTGTACAGTCAAAGCTATGGTTTTTCCAGTAGTCATGTACAGATGTGAGAGCTGGACCATAAAGAAGGCTGAGTGGTGAAGAATTGATGCTTTTGAACTGTGGTGTTGGAGAAGTTACGCTTGAAAGTTCCTTGGACAGCAAGGAGATCAAACCAGTCAATCTTAAAGGAAATCAACCCTGAATATTCACTGGAAGGACTGATGCTGAAGCTGAAGTCACAATACTTTGGCCACCTGATGCAAAGAACTGACTCATTGGAAAACACCCTGAAGCTGGCAAAAACTGAGGGCAGAGGAGAAGGGGGCAGCAGAGGATGAAATGGTTGGATAGCATCACTGACTTGATGGACATGAATTTGAGCAAGCTCTGGGAGATGGTGAAGGACAGGGAAGCCTGGCACATTGCAGTCCATGGTGTCGCAAAGAGTTGGACACTACTTAGTGACTGAACCACAACTACACAAGAATATCACACAATTCTCAACATATTTTATCCAGTCTAACCACGAGTCACATTACATTTTTTTATTTATTTTTTTAAAATTTTCTTTCTTTCTTTTTTATTTTTATTTTACTTTACAATACTGTATTGGTTTTGCCATACATTGAATCTGCCATGGGTGTACATGAGTTCCCAATCCTGAATCCCCCTCCCACCTCTCTCCCCATATCATCAAGGATACATTTGAATCTGTTCTAATGAGGTGGATGAAACTGGAGCCGATTATACAGAGTGAAGTAAGTCAGAAAGAAAAACACCAATACAGTATACTAACACATATATATGGAATTTATAAAGATGGTAATGATAACCCTGCATGCAAGACAGCAAAAGAGACACAGATGTATAGAACAGACTTTTGGACTCTGTGGGAGAGGGATGATTTGGGAGAATGGCATTGAAACATGTATAATATCACATTACATTTTTTAATGAAAATTTTAAGTTTAGAATAATTTTAGATTTTTAGAAAAGTTGCAAAATCAGTACAGAGAACTCTTAAACACTCCACACCTAGTTTCCCCTATTAACTTCATTGTTATTAACTAAAATCCATACTGTATGCAAATTTCTTTAGTTTTTACTGGATATCTTTTTTATATTCCAGGATCACATTCCAGTTATGACAGTACATTAAGTCCTTAGGTTTCCTTAGGCTCTTTCACCAAGTGTCAGATTCTAAGACATTGTTTTTGATTACCTTGGCAGTTTCAATGAGTACTGATCAGCTATTTTGCAGAATATCCCTCATTTTCATTTTGTTTGATGTGTTTCTCACAATTAGACTGGAGTTACAGGTTTGGGGAGGAGGTTACCATTCTAATCACATCATATCAAGAGGTTATGCTATTATCAAGTCTTATCATTGCTGATGTTAACCTTGATGATATGGCTGAGATAGTGTTTACCAAGTGTCCCTACTACAGAGTCACTCATTTTCCCCCATGCATACTGTACTCTTTTGGAAGGAAGTCACTACATAGAGCCCATACTTAAGGAGTTAGAAGCTATGTGTCACCTCCTTTACAGGGGAAAAAAATCTATAAATAAATTATTTGGAATTTTTCTTCATGGCATATTTGTCTATTGTCTCCCATTAATTGATTTATTTTAGTATGGTCTCACAGATTTTTAAAAAATATTGAGTCACAGTGTAACACTACATTGCTTATTTTGTTGTCCAAACTGTTTCTGCTTTGGAGTTCTTTAAGTTGACTCCAATATTATGTTGACATCACTCCACTATTGTAGGTTTTTTCTTCTTTAGCATTTCCTTATTTTCTGGCACTACAAGATACTCCAGACTCATCTATTAATGTTCCTGCTCCATTCCTAGAATCAGCCAGTTCTCTAAGGATCCCTGGTTCCCTTTCTTGGGGGATGGTAATAGAAATCAAAATTTGGGCATTGAATGTACTCATTGCTCCAGAAGACTCGTTATTTCCAGGCCCTCTCAGTTGTCAAAGCAAGAAAATGTGTGTGTGTGTGTGTGTGTGTGTGTGTGTGTGTACTAAAACATGTATATATCCATATCTATGAATATTTCTATATGTATCCATTTGAATCTCTAATAAATTAAACATGAGATCATATTAAAGTCTCCAACTCCAATCCAGTATCAAATGGGATATTCTAGCCTTTCCATCCTGCCTATCTGTCACCTCTATCTCCAACAGTGAAAAATAAGGGTGCCATAGTCTACCATCCATTAACTTAATTGTTCAGTTCTACAGGACAAGTGTAGCAGTTTCAGAATTCTTAATCCTTACCCCATGGGAAACAACCTTATCAACTAGAATCAAGTTCTCATGTACAGTTCCTTTTGCCTTGCATCTTAAGAGTCTCCACTAATCTCCAAAGCTATTCATTAGGTCAGCACATTATACTCCTTTTCTTTGTCAAAGGGATTATCTCATTTATTAGTAATACAGATTCTTTGTTCACAGCATGCATTGCTTTTTCTGGGTTTCCCCTGGCCTCATATTTGCACTTTCCAGAGTATAATATAAATAGAATCATAAAGTATGTAGCTTTTTCAAACTATTTTTTTCTACTTAGTAACATGCCTTTGGAGAAAGCAATGGCAACCCACTCCAGTACTCTTGCCTGGAAAATCCCATGGACAGAGGAGCCTGGTAGGCTGCAGTCCATGGGGTCATGAACAACGACTGAACAACTTCCCTTTCACTTTTCACTTTCATGCATCGGAGAAGGAAATGGCAACCCACTCCAGTGTTCTTACCTGGAGAATCCCAGGGACAGGGGAGCCTGGTGGGCTGCCGTCTATGGGGTCACACAGAGTCGGACACGACTGAAGTGACCTAGCAGCAGCGGCAGCAACATGCCTTTATGATTCATCTGCACTGCTAGCTTTGCCATTTTATAACTAAATATTATTCTACTATATGCATGTCCCACATTTTACTTATCCATTCTCTTTTTCAAGGACATCCTGGTTGCCTCAACTTTTTGGTGATTATGAATAAAGCTACTATAAACATTCAAGAGCAGGTGTTTATGTGGACCTAATTTTTCAAATTAGTTAGGTAATTACCTAGGAACTGGCTTGCTAGATTATAGGTTAAGACTATTATGAGTGTTATAAGAAACCACTGAACTGTCTTCCAAAGTGACTGTATCCACATTCCATTCAAAGAGGAAACAAAAAAATCCCTGCTCTTGCACTGACTGATGTTTAGCATTTGCAGGTAGACAGCATACTCATGGAAGTGGATTCATTAATAACAATGGATTGAATGAGGGATATTTCAGGCTCACCTCATGCGGTATTCCATTCTAGTGTGTCCACCCTAGAATCAGCTTCTGATGTTGAGGCAATTTAGCTGGTAGAGGTAGACACATGGTGTGAAATGACTTTGTATATTAGTCTAGTAAAAAGTTTTAGAGTCCAGTGCTCATTAATTGACAGCTAATATGGGGAGATCCAACCAGTCCATTCTGAAGATCAACCCTGGGATTTCTTTGGAAGGAATGATGCTAAAGCTGAAACTCCACCTCATGCGAAGAGTTGACTCACTGGAAAAGACTCTGATGCTGGGAGGGATTGGGGGCAGGAGGAGAAGGGGACGACAGAGGATGAGATGGCTGGATGGCATCATTGACTCAATGGACGTGAGTCTGAGTGAACTCCGGGAGATGGTGATGGACAGGGAGGCCTGGTGTGCTGCAATTCATGGGGTCACAAAGAGTCAGACACGACTGAGCGACTGAACTGAACTGAATATGAAAGCTGTCTGTTTTAAAGGAGGGCCTCACAAACTTGTTTTGAGAATTAAATAAGATAATACATGTAAAGTTTCTACCATAATATCTGGCACACCGTGGACACAGAATACACATTAGTCAAAAATTGGAAAGAAAGAAAAAAACTGTCAATCTGTCAATTTGCTTTCTAACACCAAGCCATTTTGAGTATTTGTTTGCTTATGTATATATATGTAAGTAATGGCTGCATCATTTAAAAAATAATCCATGAAAATAGAATAGACCAAAAACATATACTCCCACTGTGCTCATAATTTGAATTTATCTTATTAAAAAGGAGATTGAATATGTTTCTCATGTTATTTGGTCATTTGTGTTTCAATAGATAGAGTCTTTGTGGTTGGTTGAAAATGACAATGAACCAGCCCAATTTTGGAAACAAATTGCTGCACTCAGTAATATATGACTTGAAAACTCCCCAAAATTCATTTCAACAAAGGAAAGAAAGAAAGGGACTTGAAAGTCCCTATTGTGCATAGAAGCAGTGATAACAAAAGATATCAGTCTTTTTTCACATGGAATTAGCTCTGTAAGCACTCAGCTCAATCAGGGGGAAAACTGGCATTTCTCAAATTTGAGTAAAATCTAAGGGATGTCAAGACTATATCTGAATTATAAAATCTCAGATAATTCAGAAAGACAAGCTAGATCCATGTCTTCACTTCTTCCTTTTCCTGTCCTTTGCCATTATTTGGACTCTGGATTAAAGCCACACTATTGAAACTGTGGCATTTCAAAGGAATCCTCTAGAAAGCCAATTAAAACACAAATTTCTGGGATCCACCCCAGAGTTTCTGATTCAGTAGGTCTCAGGTAAACTCAGTTTTCTTTTCTACAGTATTCCCAGATGATACTAATGTGCTGATCCAGGGCCAAGACACTGACCAATACTGTATTATGATACTACATATCTAAGTTTTCAAAGTATTTGGTATTTTAATAAAACATTTTTATCTTTACAAAGTTTGAAATGTCACTAAACAACCAAGTAGCCATTTTTGCTATGTAAGAAAAAAAGAAAACTATCTGAATTTACTGGATGGCTATTATATAAATGCAAGGAAGTCATTTCTTTTTCATACAGCCAATGTTATCAAATAATCCCATTATCTGCCATTGATGGTGCTCATTGGAATGAACTAGCTACTTGTTACAATGCTGATTATGATCTCAGACAGTATCCAAAATCACAGAACACAGTCATAGCCCAGGTGTAAGGTTAAACTTAGAGAAGTTGATTATATATTTTGACCCCTCTCTTTTTCTAAATTCCTCTCTCCTGAGATTAATAGACATCTCTATCCCAGGCATTTTCTCTACAGCTTAGACAAAGCAGTCTTTTCTTTATATCCATCTCAACATAGGTGCTGATTTTTTTTTCTTATTGTCTTACATAAACTTAGTAAAGATATGCTTTTGTTTGTGAATGCTTGATTTGTTTCCTTTCTTCACTCACTAAGATTTCCAATTAACCCTTGCTGTCCAAAGACAAATATTCTTCCTTTTCTTAAAATCTTATTTTTCTCCTAAAAGCTGTATATTGTACAAAACTGAGGTTATATTATTTATATTCTTCCTTGACTAGGTTTTTTTTAAATCATTATTTCTTGGAAATCCTTACATATTAGTAAAATTAGACTTTGTTAATTCTGATGGATGCATATAATTTCCTTTTCTTTGTAGAAAAGTTAAATTTTGTTCAACTTCACCATGGTGATGGCTAGGGTGATGCAGTGAGGATCTGCTGCAGTAGCAACCACATAGGGAATCCGAATGATTCCCATCAACCCTACTCCATCCCTTCTGATCCTCACCCCTCTACCTCTGACAACAACCGATTTGTTCTCTGTATGTATGGTGTTTTGTTTTGTTTTGTTTTTCTGGTAGGTTTTTTCCTCTGGTTTCTTTTATTTTAGATTTCACATATAAAAAAGAAAACTGTTAAAATGACTGAAATACCCAAGGCAATCTACAGATTCAATGCAATCTCTACCAAATTACCAAAGGCATTTTTCACAAAACTAGAACATTTTTTTTAAATTTGTATGGAGACACAAAAGACCCTGAAGAGCCAAAACAATCTTGAGAAAGGAGAATGGAGCTAGAGTAATCAGGCACCCTGACTTAAGACTATACTACGAAGCTACAGTCATCAAAACAGTATAGTAGTGGCAGAAAAACACACACATAGATCAATGGAATACAACATAAAGCCCAAAAACAAACTCACATACTCACAGTCAATTAATCTACCACAAAGGAAGCAAAAATATACAAGGGAGAAATGACAGTGTTTTCAATAAGTGGTGCTGGGAAAACTGGACAGCTACATGTACAAGAATGAAATTAGAACATTCTCTAACACCATATACAAAAATAAACCCAAAATGGATTAAAGACTTTAATGTATTACCAGATCCTATAAAACTCTTAGAGGAAAATATAGGCAGAACACTCTTTGACATAAATCACGGCAATAATTATTTGGATCTGTCTCCTGGTTGCTTCCCTGGTGGTCTGTCTCCTAGAGTAATGTAAATAAACACAAAAATAAACAAATGGGACCTTATTAAAGTTAAAAGTTTTTGCACAGAAAAGGAAACCATAAACAAAATGAAAATATAACCCACAAAGTGAGACAAAATGTTTGCAAGCAATGCTGCTGCTGCTGCTGCTGCTGCTACGTCGCTTCAGTCATGTCCGACTCTATGAGACCCCATAGACGGCAGCCCACCAGGCTCCACTGTCCCTGGGATTCTCCAGGTAAGAACACTGGAGTGGGTTGCCATTTCCTTCTCCAATGCATGAAAGTGAAAGTGAAGTTGTTCAGTCGTGTCTGACTCTTCGTGACCCCATGGACTGCAGCCTACCAGGCTCCTCTGTCCATGGGATTTTCCAGGCAAGAGTACTGGAGTGGGTTGCCATTGCCTTCTCTGGCAAATAATGCCACCAACAAGCAATTAATTTCCAAAATAGACAAACAATCCATATATCTTGACATCAGAAAAACAAACAATGCAATCCAAAAAATGAGCAGAGGGCCTAAATAGATACTTCTCCAAAGAAAACATACAGATGACCAACAGACACATGAAAAGATACTCAACATCACTAACAGAGAAATGCAAATGAAAACTACAATGAATAGCACCTCACACCAGTCAGAATGGTCATCAGTAAAAGGCCTATATATAATAAATGCTGGAGAGGATGTGGAGAAAAGGGAACCCTCCTACAGCATTGGTGGGAATGTAAATTGGTACAGCCACAATGGAGAACAAGACTTTTAATTTCTATTGTGTTTAATAAACATTACTGAGCAATCATTATGTTCAGAGTGTTACAAATCATTTTTGCCTTTAAGGACTCACAATATATTTGGATTACACCACAGTTACAAGTACAGGAAAAAATAAAAGACAACACAGGGGAGAAGGTATCAAAAGCCAAATGAATACATCAGGACACATGTTCTAAAGCAATTAAGAGGAAGGAAAATCATGCTTCACAGAAGAAGAAAGGAGCTTCCTATTTGCCTTTAAATACAGTTAACTTTACCAGTGCTTTCTATTTAATGAGCATTGTGCAAAGCTCTCCAGCACTTTACTATCATGCAAGAAAGGCAGAAAACTGAGACTGGACATGAATTTTATAGCCAAATGTGAAGCAGCAAACCAGAAAAGCAGTGTATCAAGAGAATGATTTTCAAGTAACAAACCAGTAAACATAAAGATCAAAGAAAACCATATACAAGAAAAGCTCAATATAGTAGACAGACACTGATCTAGTTATCAGAGGCCTTGCGGTTCAATCTGAACATCCACTTTTTGTTCAGATATGTCACATAGGAAAACTGTTTCACCTTACGTTTCTCATTGCCCTTGTGTGTTAGTGGACTTGATAGCAGTTAATGATTTTAGCTCTAAAATGCCACGGTTCAGTGGGAAATCACTAGCAGTTTTGATTGAGGAGAGGGATGTGAAAACAAAACGGCAAACATATAATCTCTATGTTGGAGGAGAGCATATGGAGGGAAAGAAAACAAGCAGTATAACATTGTAATATATCATGCTTCAAGAACTGTTTAGCTCATGACAGTGTGCTTTATTTATCGATATCATGTTAACACATGCTTTCTTCAACAGATAGTTTCTGATGCTATTTATGAGAAATATAAAGTTCAGATTTTAGTTTGTCTCTTCAGTCTCATAACTTTGTATTTTTAAGCAAGTTGACCTTAGTTTTAATTGTGAAATATCTTTGTTCTGCTTTATAATAGCCTAGCCTACTTTCCACCCAATGGATACCTCCATTAGAATTTTAGATCATTGTAATTTTATAATTTTGCCTACTTAGCTTCTTTGAAGTCATCCTATACTTTTAAATACAATCCCATCTTTCCTATTTCTTAATTTTCCTAATGAATTTCATTTCTTTGAACTGAATTGTTTTAACTTTGTTCATTGGAGATAATAAAATAGCATGTGTCTCATCATTTTATTAAAGATGCTTTATATTTAAAATCACCAAACAATCCTTCCCTGCTTATCATGATTCTGTGTAGAAAAAAATTATTCCAGTTATTCCCTAGAAGAAGGTAGAACATTTTTTGAGTTCATAATCCAGTAAATATATAGAAATTTAAGCCCCACTTAAGTCACTTATGTTTTCTACTAGTGTTTATGCTGTTAAGTTGGTAAGTAATGTGTCTTGTATTTCTACAAGCAGGGGTAAGTAACATTTTCTTTTTTCTGTGAAGAACTAAATAGGAAATATTTCAGGTTTTACAAGCTATATGGTCTTCATTGCAATTACTTGATCCTGTCATTGTAGAATGAAAGCAGCCACAGACAATATATAGAATGGGTATGGGTGTAGGTACAATAAAAAACTTTATTTTAAAAAGGTGACAGGCTAGATTCAGTCTACAGTATGTATGCCCATCCCTTTTCTACAATGTCAAATATTATTTCCTGTTTTGAAACAAAATGAGAAAATGTTTATACTCATGAAATTTTTATATTATACATATGAAAACTGTATTATTAGTATACTTTAGGGCTCATAAGTCAGACATCCTTGCAAAACACTAAGTCATAGCATGACTTGAAAAAGATTTAATATTTTACACAATGACAGTTTTACTGTCTAAATGATCAAAATGACAAATATTGGTCCTTAGTTTTAGGAGTGAACAAGAAAATAATTTTTTTCAGGAGTTGTAAG